>NW_027395959.1:600000-962942 GCF_047715735.1 Aspergillus multicolor
GGACGATACTTCCTGGCAGAAGTACGATCCGACTTGTCTTCTGCTCAGTACGGGAATCAGGTACCGTCCATCTTAGCGGGCCGTGCCATTGCGTCCGTTGACTCTTTGACTTTCTCAAGTCGCTTGGAAGCTGTCGACCGCAAAGATACTACTGATGAATGAGTGTCTTCGAGTCCAATCTCGTGGTATGGATGCTATTGCTACTCCACTGCACCACCACGTACGCCATACGAATGTCTAGTCATTCATCTATACTAAGCATCTAGTCATGAGCTCTTATCCCACCAATCACTTCCTGCCGCAATGTACTTTGCCTCAATTTATTACATAGTACGTATAGTAAGTTGCCTGAATGCCTGCGGCAATTGCTGCAGGCTTGCCGCCAGTGATGCTGCTCCGAGGTGCATGACTTTCATTATCTATCATTCTGGTTCTTTGGTTCTGATGGCAAGTCCTGACAACCCGATGCATTTTCCCTTTTTGATGATCCCTGCTGCGCTTACGTTCGATAGTCTGCTAGGATGGCCTGAGATGGTTGCCTTGGCTGCCAAAGTACGCTGTACGCCGTACCTTTGGCTTGCATGAAAGCAAGGAATTATATTCCGTCATGATGGCTTCATGGGGCAGACGTCTACATCGATTGACAGGCTTTGAGAGCTGGAAACTACTCACCGCTGCAAGGCTACCTACAGATCTCGTGGATCGAGGGATGCCTCAGTACCGGGCGGGAGTACAACCAGGTCCCGTCTACGTGTTACGTCCACGGCGTGCGCCAGTCAGTCAGTTAGTCCTTGGTCTCGGTCCTGTAGCTCGATGCAGTAAGTCCGGCTCTTCTATGGCTCCTTTAGGTCGGATGAGAAGCCATCCATCCATTACACTTGCACAGAATACGCATACCGAGACAATGGAGTGCGAGCAGCCAGAGGTCCTTCGGGAGCAGCAACACAAGCGCCGAGACAGAAGAATCCTGCATCGGAGATGAGTCCTACCTCTCCTCCGTCCCCTCCATCAGCCCGTCCCCACTATCCTGCTGTCATATACCTACAACCTCTCGGGTACGCACCTAAGCGACGGAGCGACCTCGAACATCCAGCGGGGCTCTTCCAGCGATGGGCGCTGCAAAATGCAAGTCAAAGTTAAGAAACAACAAGATCTAGAGGTGCGGCTACGAAGCGAGAAATACATAACCGGGAGCATCCCAATTGTACATCTTTCAGCTCCAGTTCTCCACTGCCTGTTATGGCGACCAGCAGGCGATCGAACGGGTAGGCGTGCGGTCCGCCGATGGGTTCGTCATGTTCCCTGTCCTTTTACCGGTTCTCTGGGTTTGCACCGGTTTCTCTGTAGCTAGAGAGAAAGATCGGTGGGACTACATGGGCGGTACTTCTTTCCTCTCTTCCTTCCCCGACTTGAACTGATCTCAAATATGGTGTGCATGCCTAACTAAGTACCCTCTTTCTTGCAGATCTGTTCGCTAGCCGCAGCCACCTCGTCCAGAGATGTCATATCGTTGGAGATCCGGCTTCAAAACTCTTCACGCTAGGTCCTATCGCAGCGCAGCTCACCTCAGCTCCGGCCGGGGCCGAGTAATCGCCATCCCCGCGGTCCTGGATTAGGGCATTACTCTGTAGAGGCAGACGTCTCTCCAGCCGCGAGAGAGAATTTCAAATCACGCAAAGTACGAGGCTTGGGGCTTGCTGTAGCTGACGCTGCGAAGTGCCGAGCTGTCGATCTAGACTCTTGAATCCGATCTTCTGGCAACAACGTACTTTTACGCCTTTGATATATCCAGTTTCACGGCTGCAAGACAGCATCCGGCATTCCAAATGTTCTGTTCGTGGACGCCATGGCCAACGGAAAAGGTTTGCCTCGTCCATGAGTCGAAGCACATCAAGCGCCACAGAGTATACTATGCGCCGAGTATGAGGGTTACCTAGCATAGCACTTTGGAATTCGTGATGCCTCGTACCTTGGTCGGAGGGCGCCTACCTACCTGTCAAATATGTACGGGATGGATGGAGTAGTGATGAGCAGCGCCGTTATGTATTTTTGTTTTATTTTTTGCCTTGCTCCGGGGTGATACGTATAACGTACTCTGTATACTGTGGAGTGTGCTTCGGCTAATTCTGCTGTTTTTGATGGGGGGGCCCCAAAGGTGGACCAAAGGTCGACGAGTCCTTTCGTCTTTTCATTAGGATCGTCTTTATCTGATAACCGCTTGAATAGGGACAAGGAAACGTTTCACCTACGTGGCATTGTGGCAATGATACCGATATCGTCTGCCAGGGTACGATTAGCAGGGAGGATTTGGTGTATATGGGGCCGAGGTACACGGTAGTACTGTAGGGCAGATTACGACGAACAGCAGTTCATTATGGCGGCTCGTGCGCGCGGATATCCGCGTCTGATCCTGCACCATTGTCCCCTTCCGGATCTGATTACAGGAACTCCTGTCTTGGATCCAAACCTGGAACTTGGAGATGGTCTGTTGTGCTATGGGGGCGGAACAGGGTTCAGGAAAGAATGGCAACCGTAGGACAGTAGACCCTGTGGGGCTCACGGGGCGGATTGCAATCAAGTCTGATCGACTGCCACTGCCGTCTCAGCTTCTTGTCATAACTCACGAACTCCAGGTACGTGGGCTCCAGGGATGCGTGAGTGTTTGCTGCGTGCTGGGACCTGGGACACGAGCCATGGGGCGAATTCCAACCTCAACTGCAAGCGCACGGATCCGGGAATGAGTGCTGTGCTGTGCTGTACCGTCGCCATGACCATGGCCCTGCCACTTGCATCCTTAACCTGACCTGGCCTGGCCTGACCTGACACCCTGCTCTCGCTGCAACAAAGTCGGGGAAAAGGATAGAAGACTGTCATGAAAATGTATTCATCGATAGCTACGACGACGCCGCGCTAGTGTTCACAAAACGAACCGAACCATACCCAGCCCAGCCAAATTTTATTTTTCCATTGTTGATTTGCTTTCCACTAAACACAAAACCATATGCATCCCTTAGCGCTTGGCAGCCTTCTCCTGAGACTCCTTGAGCACCTTCTTGACGATCTTCTGCTCCTCGATGAGGAAAGCACGGACAATGCGGTCCTTGACGCAACCGGCGCAGCGGGAACCACCGTAGGCACGGCTGACGTTCTTCTTGGGGCGCGAGATCTGGGCGTACTCGCGGGGGCGGAGGGCAGGGACCTGGAAGAGAATTCCCGGTCAGTTCTGTTGTATTCCAGTGGCCGTTTCGCTTTCTCGACTTCGTCCATCGTTCTTCATATTTTCGTAGAGCGAATTCCAGCCAAATTCGGGGACTCGGTACTCACACCGGGGAGCTTGATGCCACAGTCACCGCACTTGGGAGCGGTACCCTGCTTCTTGATGTGCTGGTATCGCAGCTCACCACCGGGGGTCTTGACGATGCGAACCCGGTTGGACCGCGTGTTGTACCTGTGCGAAACCCATCAATATCCTGTCTTTGATAATTCGAAAACCCATCGTATCCAATCCGGTCGAGTCAAATAACGCTGAATAGTACTGTAGAGACGGATATGACTGGGGGAAACGCTGGGAAGGAATTTTAAACGTACGGGTTCCGGCGGCGCTGCGAAGAAAAGTTCAGTTAGCGTCCAGTTCATATTCATTTCTGCTGCCAAAATACGCAGGAAATAACTCACGTATTGCAGTCTGTTGTTGGGCATTTTGACTGTGCTTGAACCTCAAGGGGATGGTCAAGAAATTGGCGTCGTCGTCGGTTGTCGTCGTGATCCTCGTAGAATTCTGGCAGTCGTCTGGATTTGTGTGGGTTTCTTGGAGCCCTCAGAGGCCGCGCTAGCGCCCATTTGGCGAGCCTGCGCTAACCCGCTTCTGGACTAGCGCAACTACGTTCCGGGTCGGAGCCGCCACCTCTTTTCGAGCTGGCATCGCGAGAAAGGAGCCAGACGTGAAGAAAGAATCGTCTGCCATCGCCGTCGCGGAAAGGGGTTTCGTCTAGGAGTTGGGTTTTCTTTCTTAGGACAACGAATTGCATCTTCCGACGCGATATACTGCCGCATCTCAGCAACCCGATATCCTGACTGATGAATCCGTCGCCAGCAGGATCTTTTCCCTCGATCTCGACTTGAGTCTTGACGCGACTGCACGTCATCCATAGAGAGAAGTAGCACCATCAATAACCGCACCGCGATGGCATCGCTGCCTCCTCCCCCACCGCCCGGATGGGGTGTATCGGCGCCGCCGTCCATGCCCATGGCGCCGCCGCCGCCAGGATACCAGCCGCCGGCCGACCCGAACGTCGCGAAGTTTGCCCAGAAGAAGACAGAATGGCTGCGGACGCAACGGAATCGGTTTGGCGAGAAGCGCAAGGGCGGGTTCGTCGAGTCGCAAAAGGCCGATATGCCCCCGGAGCATCTCCGCAAGATCGTGAGGGACATCGGCGACGTGTCCCAGAAGAAATTTACCAACGAGAAGCGGAGCTATCTCGGTGCTCTGAAGTTCATGCCCCATGCTGTGCTCAAGCTGCTGGAGAATATGCCTATGCCTTGGGAGTCGACGAGGGAGGTTAAGGTGCTGTACCACGTCAACGGGTGTTTGACTCTTGTTAATGAAACCCCGAGAGTCATTGAGCCGGTCTTCCATGCTCAGTGGGCGACGATGTGGGTGTGTATGCGACGAGAGAAGAGTGACCGACGACACTTTAAGCGTATGCGATTCCCTCCGTTTGATGACGAGGAGCCGCCGCTTTCGTGGTCGGAGAACATTGAGGATGTTGAGCCGTTGGAGCCGATTCAGATGGAGCTCGATGAGGCTGAAGATGGGCCCGTATATGAATGGTTTTACGACCACCGACCACTCCTTGATACACCACATGTGAACGGGCCGAGTTATAGGAAGTGGAACTTGGATCTTCCCCAGATGGCTACACTGTATCGGTTAAGCCATCAGCTTCTGAGTGATGTCGTGGACCAGAATTACTTCCACATGTTCGATTTAAACAGTTTCTTTACGGCCAAAGCGCTGAACGTTGCTATTCCCGGTGGACCTCGTTTTGAGCCTTTGTACAAGGACATTGATCCCAACGACGAGGACTTTAGCGAGTTCAACGCGATTGACCGTATCATCTTCCGCGCGCCTATCCGAACCGAATACCGCGTTGCCTACCCCTTCCTCTACAACACACTCCCGAGAAGCGTAAAGGTTTCTTGGTACTCTCACCCGCAAGTTGTATATGTCCGGACCGACGACCCTAACCTCCCCGCCTTCTACTTCGACCCTGTCATCAACCCTATCTCTTCCCGCTCCGTCGCGCCCAAAAACATTACAGTCAGCCACGAGGACGAGCTATTTGGTCCTGAAGGAAATGAGGACGACTTTGAGCTTCCCAAAGAGGCCGAGCCATTCTTCGCTGATGAGGACCTCTACACGCCCGAGACCGCGTCCGCTATTGCCCTTTGGTGGGCTCCTCACCCCTTCAACAAGCGCTCCGGCAAGATGGTCCGCGCCCAGGATGTTCCGCTCGTCAAGCAGTGGTATCTGGAGCACTGCCCTCAGGGCCAGCCTGTTAAAGTTCGCGTGTCTTACCAGAAGCTTCTCAAGACATACGTGCTCAACGAGCTACATCAGAAGAAACCCAAGGCCCAAAGCAAGCAGGACCTGCTAAAGACCTTGAAGTCTACCAAGTTCTTCCAGCAGACGACGATCGACTGGGTTGAGGCTGGTCTGCAGGTCTGCCGTCAAGGTTTCAACATGTTGAACCTCTTGATTCACCGCAAGAACTTGACGTACCTCCACTTAGATTACAACTTTAACTTGAAGCCAGTCAAGACTTTGACAACCAAGGAGCGAAAGAAGTCTCGTTTCGGAAACGCTTTCCATCTGATGCGTGAAATCCTCCGTCTTACCAAGCTGATTGTCGACGCGCAAGTTCAGTACCGTCTTGGTAATATCGATGCCTTCCAGCTTGCTGATGGTATTCTGTACGCCTTCAACCACGTCGGTCAGTTGACGGGTATGTACCGTTACAAGTACAAATTGATGCATCAGATTCGATCTTGCAAGGACTTGAAGCACTTGATTTACTACCGCTTCAACTCTGGCCCTGTCGGTAAGGGTCCTGGATGTGGTTTCTGGGCTCCGGCCTGGCGCGTCTGGCTCTTCTTCATGCGTGGTATTATCCCTCTGCTCGAAAGATGGCTTGGAAACTTGCTTTCTCGTCAGTTCGAGGGTCGTCACAGCAAGGGTGTGGCCAAGACAGTCACCAAGCAGCGTGTGGAGTCTCACTTTGATCTCGAACTGCGTGCGTCTGTTATGGCTGATCTGATGGATATGATGCCCGAGGGTATCAAGCAGAACAAGGTTAACACCGTCCTCCAGCATCTGTCAGAAGCGTGGCGGTGCTGGAAGAGTAACATCCCTTGGAAGGTTCCCGGTCTTCCTGCGCCTATCGAGAACATCATTTTGCGGTATGTCAAGAGCAAGGCGGATTGGTGGATTTCCGTAGCGCATTACAACCGTGAGAGAATTCGTCGTGGTGCTACAGTTGATAAGACCGTCGCCAAGAAGAACTTGGGTCGTCTTACTCGTCTGTGGCTCAAGGCCGAGCAAGAGCGCCAGCACAACTATCTGAAGGACGGTCCGTACGTGTCGTCTGAAGAGGCTGTTGCGATTTACACTACAATGGTTCACTGGCTCGAGTCCCGAAAATTCTCGCCCATCCCATTTCCCAGTGTCTCATACAAGCACGACACTAAAATTCTGATTCTGGCGTTGGAACGTCTGCGTGAGTCGTACTCTGTCAAGGGCCGACTGAACCAGAGTCAGCGTGAAGAACTCGCCCTTATTGAGCAGGCGTACGATTCTCCCGGAACAACACTGGCTCGTATCAAGCGTTTTCTGCTTACTCAACGTGCGTTCAAGGAGGTTGGAATTGATATGAACGACAACTACAACAATATCAACCCCGTTTATGATGTCGAGCCAATTGAGAAGATCACCGACGCTTATCTTGATCAGTACCTCTGGTACCAAGCCGAGCAGCGTCACTTGTTCCCTGCTTGGATCAAGCCGTCTGATTCTGAGGTGCCTCCTCTTTTGACGTACAAGTGGGCGCAGGGAATTAACAACCTGTCCAACGTCTGGGAAACTGCCGATGGAGAGACGAACGTGATGATTGAGACGGAATTGTCCAAGGTTTACGAGAAGATTGATCTTACGCTGCTTAACCGCCTGCTTCGTCTGATCATGGACCACAATTTGGCTGATTACATCACCTCGAAGAACAACGTGCAGCTGAGCTACAAGGATATGAACCATACCAACAGCTACGGTCTCATTCGTGGTCTTCAGTTCTCTGGCTTCGTCTTCCAGTTCTACGGTTTGATGATCGATCTGCTCCTCCTTGGCCTGCAAAGAGCCAGCGAAATGGCCGGTCCTCCTCAGAGCCCTAATGACTTCCTTCAATTCAGAGACCGTGCGACTGAAACGAGGCACCCTATTCGGTTGTACACTCGTTACGTAGACAAGATCTGGGTCTTCTTCCGATTCAATGCGGACGAATCGCGCGACTTGATTCAACGGTTCTTGACTGAGAATCCCGATCCTAACTTTGAGAACGTTATCGGCTACAAGAACAAGAAATGCTGGCCTCGAGACTGTCGTATGCGCTTGATGCGCCATGATGTTAACCTTGGTCGCGCTGTGTTCTGGGATCTGAAGAACCGTCTTCCTCGATCTATCACCACGATCGACTGGGATGACACTTTCTCCAGCGTTTACAGCAAGGATAACCCTAACCTTTTGTTCTCAATGTCCGGTTTCGAGGTCCGAATTCTTCCCAAGTCTCGCAACCTCAATGAAGAGTTCTCGGTCAAGGACAGTGTTTGGTCTTTGGTAGACAACTCCACAAAGGAGCGCACAGCGCATGCGTTCTTGCAAGTCACGGAAGAGGATATCCAAAAGTTCAACAACCGGATCCGACAGATCCTCATGTCGTCCGGTTCGACGACCTTTACCAAGATCGCGAACAAGTGGAACACTGCTCTGATCGCTCTCTTTACCTACTACCGTGAAGCTGCTGTGTCTACTGTCAACCTCCTTGACACGATCGTCAAGTGCGAGACCAAGATTCAGACCCGCGTCAAGATCGGTCTGAACTCGAAAATGCCGTCCCGTTTCCCTCCGGCGGTGTTTTACACACCAAAGGAACTGGGAGGTCTCGGTATGATTTCTGGCTCGCACATCCTCATTCCGGCCAGCGACAAGCGGTGGTCGAAGCAGACCGACACCGGCATCACCCACTTCCGCGCGGGTATGTCACATGACGAAGAAACCTTAATCCCGAACATCTTCCGATACATCATCCCGTGGGAAGCCGAATTCATCGACTCACAACGAGTATGGATGGAGTACTCGCAAAAGCGCATGGAAGCTCAGCAGCAGAATCGCCGTCTCACCCTCGAAGATCTCGAAGACAGCTGGGACCGCGGTCTCCCGCGTATCAACACGCTGTTCCAAAAGGACCGCAGCACCCTCAGCTTCGACAAGGGATTCCGTCTCCGTGCTGAATTCAAGCAGTACCAGCTCATGAAGAGCAATCCTTTCTGGTGGACTAGTCAGCGGCATGATGGTAAATTGTGGAATTTGAACGCTTACCGTACCGATGTTATACAGGCGCTGGGTGGCGTAGAGACTATTCTTGAGCACACCTTGTTCAAAGCAACTGCTTTTCCGTCCTGGGAAGGTCTCTTCTGGGAGAGAGCGTCAGGCTTCGAAGAGTTGGAAAACCTCTTTCTTATTTTCTGCTTTTTCTGCACTCTCGTGGTCGATTTTCGGCCATGGTCACCCCATACAACCCCCCCCCCCCCCCCGGGCACCCAACCCTAACCCTAAACATATACACTCATTGCTCTTATTGACCATGGTCTAACTAACCGTTTTATAGATCTATGAAATTCAAGAAGCTCACGAATGCTCAACGATCCGGTTTGAACCAGATTCCAAACCGTCGATTTACCCTATGGTGGTCACCAACCATCAACCGCGCCAATGTCTACGTTGGTTTCCAGGTGCAACTGGATCTTACGGGTATCTTCTTGCACGGAAAGATCCCTACTCTAAAGATCTCTCTGATTCAGATCTTCCGTGCTCACTTGTGGCAGAAGATCCACGAGTCAGTAGTCATGGATCTGTGTCAAGTTTTCGACCAGGAACTTGAGCAGCTTGGCATCGAAGCGGTTCAGAAGGAGACTATTCATCCGCGTAAGTCTTACAAGATGAACAGTTCTTGCGCCGATATCTTGCTGTTCGCGACGAACAAGTGGAACGTCACCAGACCTTCCATCCTCTTCGACACAAAGGATGTATACGAACCGACCACGACCAACAAGTTCTGGCTTGACGTGCAACTGCGTTACGGTGACTACGACTCTCACGACATTGAACGATACGTCCGTGCCAAGTACTTGGACTACACCACTGACAGCATGAGTATCTATCCATCTGCGACGGGTTTGATGATTGCAGTCGATCTTGCCTACAACTTGTACTCCGCTTACGGCCAGTACTTCCCTGGTCTGAAGACGCTGGTTCAGCAGGCGATGGCCAAGATTATGAAGGCCAACCCTGCCCTCTACGTGTTGAGAGAACGTATCCGAAAGGGCCTTCAGCTGTACGCCTCCGAAAGCAACCAGGAGTTCCTTAACTCTCAGAACTACTCGGAGCTCTTCAGTCCTCAGATTCAGCTGTTCATCGATGATACCAACGTCTACCGTGTCACTATCCACAAGACCTTCGAAGGTAACCTTACCACCAAGCCTATCAATGGTGCTATCTTCATCTTCAACCCCCGTACCGGACAATTGTTCTTAAAGATTATCCACACCAGTGTTTGGGCTGGACAGAAGCGTCTTGGTCAGCTTGCCAAGTGGAAGACGGCAGAAGAAGTTGCGGCTCTTATCCGATCTCTGCCGGTCGAAGAACAGCCCAAGCAGCTCATTGTTACCCGAAAGGGTCTCCTCGATCCGCTTGAAGTTCACCTTCTCGATTTCCCCAACATCTCTATCCGTGCTTCTGAGCTTCAGCTGCCTTTCCAGGCTGCCATGAAGGTGGAGAAGCTTGCAGACATGATCCTGCGCGCAACAGAGCCTCAAATGGTCTTGTTCAACCTTTATGACGAGTGGCTGAAGACCATTTCGCCATACACTGCCTTCTCTAGATTGATCTTGATTTTGCGTGCTCTTCACGTCAACATTGACAAGGCCAAGATCATTCTTCGGCCTGACAAGGGCGTCATTACTTTGGAGCACCACATCTGGCCTTCGCTTTCCGACGAGGACTGGATGAAGGTTGAAGTGCAGCTGCGTGACCTGATCTTGAATGATTACGGCAAGAAGAACAACGTCAACGTTCAGAGTCTGACAAGCAGTGAAGTCCGAGATATTATTCTTGGTATGGAAATTAGTGCGCCGTCGTTGCAACGACAGCAAGCGGCCGAAATTGAGAAGCAGCAAGAGGAGGCGAAGCAGCTTACCGCTGTGACGACCAAGACCCAAAACGTTCGCGGTGAGGACATCATTGTCACTACCACGTCTCAATACGAACAGCAGTCGTTCGCGTCCAAGACCGAGTGGCGTACGCGTGCGATCGCCACGTCTAATCTCCGCACTCGGGCAAACAACATCTACGTTTCGTCAGATGATATCCGCGAGGAGGGTTACACGTACATTATGCCGAAGAACATCCTCAAGCGGTTCATCATGATTGCCGATCTCCGGGTGCAAGTGGCCGGATACCTCTACGGTAGCTCGCCACCGGACAACGATCAAGTCAAGGAAATCCGGACTATCGTCATGATCCCGCAGGTCGGCAACACCCGCGAGGTTCAATTACCGCACCAGCTACCCCAGCACGATTACCTCAACAACCTGGAGCCGCTCGGAGTGATTCACACCATCTCCGGTAATGAGCCGCCCTACATGACGGCGCAGGATGTGACTCAGCATTCCCGCCTGATGAACGCCCATTCGTCCTGGGACAAGAAGACGGTTACCATGACCGTCTCGTTCACACCAGGTTCCGTCTCTCTTGCAGCATGGGGCCTCACCCCTCAGGGCTACAAATGGGGAGCCGAAAATCGGGATACGACGTCGGATCAGCCGCAGGGATTCTCGACCAGCATGGGCGAAAAGTGCCAGTTGTTGCTCAGTGACAAAATCCGTGGGTACTTCCTCGTGCCCGAAGACAATGTGTGGAACTACAGCTTCATGGGAAGCGCGTACGGAAGCGTCGAAAAGCGCCCGGTGTATGTCAAGATCGACACGCCGCTCCGGTTCTACGACGACCAGCATCGTCCCCTGCACTTCCAGAACTTTGCCGAACTGGAGGACATTTGGGTCGATCGATCTGATAACTTTGCTTAAGCGAGGCGGGCGTTTGTCGTTTATGTTCTTTTTTTCGTGTTTCTGCAATAATACACTTGTGATAAACCCTTTCTTGCATGTTTCATTATGACGATCTGGATCTATATTACGGACGCGAGGAAAAGGCAATGCGGGGATGATTCGGCCGGCTATTGTATGTATATTAACTAGGTAGTTCTATAAATCTATTTTTGGCCGAGTATCACTGAACGCTCAACCGGCTCTGTAGACTCGTCACTCGTGAGGGTAGCTACGGAGGGCAAGATCGATGCGGGACATCGAGTCCACCAGGCACTGTGGGACTGGATGTCTTTTCCTGCCTTCTGCCAATTCTTTTCGACCCAACACCTGCAAGCTGCATCGACTCTGCTTTTCTCCCTAGTCATCTTCGAGTACAGCCCCAGCGAGCCGTATTGATTACATTTCCTGCCACCAGCCGTGTCCAAGGAATCGGATCCTCCGCGAAATTACAGCTCACGGCTACTAGTCTCAATCCTTGACAATTGGGGCCAGCTTCATTTCGCCTATCGTGAAGCGTGGGGGTGAGATTATCAATATGTTTCACCATTGCTTCAAGGCCTCAACTCAAGCTCGGAACGCAAACTCTAAATAGATCGGGAAAAAGCAAGAAAGCTGGAAAAAGCTGGAGACAAGCTGGATGGTAAGAGGATGGGCGAATGCGATCGATGCGTGATGACAGCACTGCAGCTGCACGGTACCGGGGTGGGTGTGCCCTGAGCCTCGTTCAAGCTCCGTCGCTTTCCTCGCCGAGTATCTCGAGGCAAATAATAAGATGACGGATATCGACGGCATGTGCTTGTCTTGTCCTGCGCTTACGGGACCATATCTGGGTGCGGAGGAGATAAAGACCCAGCCTCTATTTGTTTCGGTAACGGACTTCCGCAGGCTTCATCGAGGGGACGTTGACCTCTGGCGCCTCGCGCCTCGCTCCTCGCTGGAAATCGCCATCAGCATGGTGATACACTTTGGGTTACTGTGCTCCGTCCTCCCTCGCTGGGCTGAACTAGGCATGAAAGAAGGATAGGCTGATGTGCTCGATCCCATGCCATCTTTTTTGTCGTGTCCGCGTCCGCGTCCGCGTCCGCCACCCACAGCCTTGTCTCGCTCCTGCCACGCTCGGACGCTAGACTGGTTTGCTCCGTCCGACCGTTGTCATGCTGTCGCGCTCATCGAGGGATTTGGGGGAGGTACATGTGTACCATGGTACAAAACACGAGCGCCTTTGTTTATCCCGGGAGCCTGGAACAATGGGAGATGAGCGAGGGAGATTGGAAGAGGCTCAAATCGCGAGACGCGCGAAATCGCTGGTTGTCGAGAGGGAATATGAAGTAGATGAAGCTGCCTGTCACGAGCTGCCAGGGGACTGATTATTATCGGGCGACTTCGTCCGAAGTAAGAATGAGCGACGGGGCAGCTGCTGCTACTGCTGCTGCGCTGCGCTCCTGTTGTTAGAGTCTCACGCTACCATGCGCGATATAGTTGAGGACGCCACATACAACAGCTTCCCCATCCCTGCGGTACGGCCCACCTCGATCAGTCGCGACGCAGGTGCCCACTGCCAGCTATGCGCGACTCTATTCTGAGTATATTGCTCGAGATCGCATCCGTCGCTTGAGCAAATGCACGAGGCTGGATGACACACCCTCTCCAACCAAGGAGCATTCCAAGTCTCGCATCTGCCACCAGTAATCCATCGTCTACCCCCTCGTGGGTGTCTCGCCGACAGGTGCTTCCGATTAGCCACTCCTGGCGTCGCTGGCCGGTGGGGATCATTGCGACGGCGTACGACAGGCCCTTGTCTTGACAGGGGTGGGAATCCTTTGCTAGTTAAAGCACGCCCAGCCGCAGGTATGATTCCTTACTCCGAAATCCACCAGGCCTGCGCTTCCACGTTCGTATCCAATAAGCTAGCTCTCCATGCTGCCAGACCTACGAATGAACTGGGCTTGGATCTCCCCCCGCTTCCTGATGATCACGAATCGCGTTCAAAGAAGCCGGCGCAATCTGTCGTGCTGAGCGTTTCAGGCCACACTCTTTCCTGCCTCCAAAGTTCTTTCCTGCTTACCCTTTTTCGATTATTTTCCTCGTTTCCGATGATTATTTTTGTTTCCTGCTTCGACTGCCATGCCTTGGCATGGGACCAGAACGGCCCGGTGGAGGGGGATGAAATGATGCTGAGGAATCCATCAAATCGCCTCAAGAGTCTCCAGAGTAAGACCGTTGTGCTCTGACTCTGGACTCTGGAGTCCTGTACAAGCTAAGCTTGACCAGAGCGAAGATCCGCCAAATGGGCGACCTCTGTCTCTTTATCCACCTGCATCTCTCTGGTTCTGGCGATGTACTGTACCTCGACCTTGCCTCTTTCCAGAACCTTTCCTCCCCAGTCTTTGGCTCCTGTCGACAGCAGTCCGGAATTCAACGTGCTGCATAGGGACTTATCTTCATGCACGACGGCATATCCTGACCCTGTCTCGACCCTGCTTCCATTTCCCTTCTCCTCCATCTATTCCGACCCCTTTCGCGTCTTACCATTCGAGTTCCTATCCCCTCCGCAACCGTTATACACAACGCGGGCCACGGTTAACGAGCCGTTTGGACGATTACTTCCGCTGGCTCTGTCTGGCCCAAGGGTACAAGCCCAGCCCTTCCCGCTCTCCTCTGGGGGCTAGTTCAGTCTCAACATATTTGGGTGTATCCTGCGCTAGATTAGTAGTAGTGAAGAGTACAGTGCAGGCTGCGTTAGTATTTTTGGAACGTCTAAAGTCCGTCAGACCCCGGTGAGTACAAACTATCCCTAATATTCACTACTTGCGCTCTTCGGTTTCCTCTCACCTCGCCTGCCCCTTCCTCTTCTTATTTTCCTGCCTGCCCATTTTGTTGGCGTTGCTGGTTTGTCTGTTTGTCGTCTCCAGTTGCAACCAGCCTCCTGTGTTTTCTTTCTACTTTTTCATGACCCGGGGCCCGTTCTGTCGACGGTCCAATTACGGTATCGCGATATCTTATCTTGTCTTATTCTGACTGGGAGGTATAGCTGGAAGTACCGTCTTGCTTGGGTCAAATCGAGTCCGTGGTGCTTGTATTATGGTTTAGTACATGGCGGTCGCGGTCCATCTTCTTTTCAATCATCAGACGCCAGATCGAGACGTCGATTAAAAGCAGCTTTGAGAACTTTGGGCGACGCGATTATCATCTGACGTCGTCATATATCGCCTCGCCTGTTCCCGCTGGCAGCGGCTTCTAACAACCTTCCAAAGCATTCAACAATCGGCTCGGTAGCCTGCCAGGGCTTCTAGGCTCTAGCAGCACCGATGTATGTCCGCGACGCTGGCGGATCCGTATCGAGACTATGCCATTGACTACTCTCAACATGCTACCTGCAAACCTGAGGAACATGAAGGCACGCTCGTATATCACACCCAGCAGCCGCATCTTCAGCACGCAAAACAGACAGACCCGTCTTTCACTTCTGGAAACTCGCACGGCACAGCGTATGAGCAGCACCATGCGAATGCGACCGTACTCCCAACCGCGACACCACAATCCGCAGTCCCCGATATCTCACAGGCAGTTGTCCTCAACCAGGCTCAAATGCTCCCCCGTCAGATCCCGGTGCAGTACACAACTGCCGGCTTTGACCTCGCATCGTCCGTTCAGCGTGGCAAGAAGAGGCCTCATTCTGAGACTGACCCAGATGGCGGTAGCACAGAGCATGGAATCAGACAGCTGCCAGTCCTTCCACCTGACGCCTCTTCCGAGCCGACCCATTCGCCCGAAATGCTCTTCTCCGTTCATGGGGATGCCTCGCAGCACCATCATCCATTGCAAGGCCACGGGTTTGGGCCCACTGACCCTATGGCCCTGCCGCAACACCACCATCACCACCATCTCCCACCGCACACATCGCTTCGCGCATCCGAGCGTCAGGGTATGAATGTCGAGACATCACCTCTGGCGTCTGGCCCGCCAAGTGTCGTGGGTCAGCCGGGGATGCCCGATCCGGCGCCTCGACCGCGGGGTCCCAAACTCAAGTTTACGCCAGAGGAGGATGCATTACTGGTGGAGCTGAAAGAAAACAAAAACTTGACATGGAAGCAGATAGCCGATTTCTTTCCTGGCCGAACTAGCGGGACCTTGCAGGTCCGTTATTGCACCAAACTCAAAGCGAAGGATGTGGCATGGAGTGATGAAATGGTATAGTAGCCCATTTACTTTCCCTACTTTCTTACCTCTACGGCGGCCTAGAGTGGCCATGGACAGCTATTCTAACATGATGCATAGGTGCAACGTCTGCGGCGCGCTATCCAAGAGTACGAAAACGATCGCTGGCGTATAATCGCTGGCAAGGTCGGTAATGGATTCACACCAGCGGCCTGTAGAGAGAAGGCAACGCAGCTATAAGCAGAGCTGTCAATGTCATGGGTTATGGATGATGACATGGAAGTAACGGATGGACATGCATTTCGCCTTCTCCCCACCCCCTTCTTTTTTTCTTCCCTTCGCCCTTTCCCCCAATTGTAATGGCTGCTTTACTCTCCTTTGTCTTCAGCTTTTACTTCTTGCCCTTTGACCTACTTTGCTTGGCAGGTTGTACAAAGGGGACACGCATTCTCACTAGCGATTGCTCTAGACCGACAACTGATGTTGGGTTATTGTATGATATCTATATTAGCGTGTGGAGACCCCGAATGCCATGAGCTGGTACTCGATCTAATCGTCAGATGGCCATACAACTGCCGTCAGCATCTAAACGGTAGAATGGCATGATTCCAGACGGACAGCTTGCCCTAAGCCCTAAGCCATGCTCGAATACGGTAATCTACCAGACGGGCGTTCTCCGAGCGCCGTACTAGCTTGAGCTCCAATCAGCAGCTATGTATGACTAAGGCGGTGTGGTCGCTGGTCAGACCACGGGCCGAAGCGGCTTCAAACTCACCTCAACCTCAACCTCCAAACTCCCTCTCTGCCAGTCCTCCACGCCTTGTCCGTTGGCATTGCACCCACAATGTTCTTCCAACGCACAGCTATCGCCCTCTCGAGGCGCGCCCCTGTCCGGGCCCTCTCCGTCCGCCCTTTCTCCTCTTCCATCGTCCGCGGTACGTGCCCGAACAACCCAAAATGCTCGACGTCCCCCCAATCGAGATAGCGATCATGCCATACCTCAGCGCGACATCATTGACCGCGGCTGGTCTCAACTACCATGTCGGAGAACTATGCCATGTCAAAGGAAACTAGCTAACATGAATTCTCTCTATAGCCAACGCCAACAAGTGGCAGGTCAAGGAGGAGGGCAAGATCCTTCCCTTCGAAGGTTCGTATCCTGTTCCGTCCAATCCGCCGCTATACGAAGCACCAATTGCTCATACCCGAACGCCCATGGGCTCCGTACGCCGTTGACAACTGCGAGCATCGCAATTGGGTGTTGAGCCCCGACCCACCGTCTACCTTTTGACGTTGTTACATCATTACCTCGCCCTACTGCCGCTTCGACCCACCACCCACCGACGTTGAAGAGCCATTACTGACTGGGGCTCTTCCTGCGTATAGAGATTAAGACCGAGAAGGATCTTCTTCCCCCTGGTGCCAAGCCTGGTACCGTTCCCACCGACATCGAGCAAGCTACCGGTCTCGAGCGTCTCGAGCTTATCGGAAAGATGCAGGGCATTGACGTCTTCGACATGAGGCCTCTTGATGCCTCCCGAAAGGGTATGCATGTCTCATTCGGCAATTGTTACGGGAAGGGATCTCATGTCTGACCTACGACCGCTAGGAACCCTCGACAACCCCATCATCGTCAACGGTGCCGGTGACGAGCAGTACGCTGGTTGCACTGGTTACCCCGTTGACTCTCACCAGGTCAACTGGCTTACTGTACGGATCATCGCCTTCTTGCAACATGGTATCGTGTTGGATGTTAACCATTATCCAGGTCTCCCGTGAGCGCCCTATCGAGCGCTGCCTCGAGTGCGGTAACGTCGTCAAGCTGAACTACATCGGCCCTGAGGAGGACCCCCACGCTCGTGAGTCACCCCGGAAGCCATCTTGAACTTGCGTTGCAACGCAATAGACTCATATCTTACCCAGACGACCACGACCACGGTCACCACCACCCTCCCCACGAGGAGCCCAAGACCTTCGCCGACTTCGTCAAGCCCGACTACTGGTACCGGTAAACGGTCTCATCGAGCTTGTAGTTCGATAAGTCGATAAACGGGGCGGCTGCGGTCTCCCTCCATCCCTCCCTCGTTTCTCCTTTGTTTTCCCGCTATTATTCCGGAGATGCTTGTGTGATATAAGATGTGGTGTGGTGCACTAGGTAGGGGATTTAGATGACAAAGTATAAATTTGTATTTCCTACCTTTGTTGTTGCTGAGCCCTGGCATTTGGTCTCTGTAGATTAGTGAAGATGAATAAAGCTGTGGTTACTTTTCCTCCTATGCCGTTATATATCTAACGTAATTTGGTTGCAATCCTCCGCCTATTTAAGTCCCCGATCGCAACTATAATGACCAGCCCTTATCTCTTGCTCCAAGCCGGTAAAAACTAATAACCCAATCGTTGGCGATGCTTTTATCCTGCATTCTATGTCACCTAGCCGCCTAGACAGCAATGTCGCGTACGTACTCCGACTGACGGCGCTAAAACTTGGAAGACGTAGACCAGACGACGAAAGTGGCAGGAACGACCGGGAGCGCTGCCCTTTAATACGGCAGGTGCCCACGTCGATCGCGCCTTCCTTTATTACAAGAGCTTACAAAATGGCAGGAACTATCAAGTTCATAAGAGGGAAGGTGCGACCTTCCACCTGCAGGGCCCGGGGTTGGATTGCAGTTTCCTATAGAGGTAATGGAGTATATACAAACATGGAAGGAGCGACTGATGTAGAGGTGGTTGAAAAAAAGGCAGGCGCGATCAGGTGCCGTATACTTCTCCTTCAGTTGATGTGTCTCCAGGCTGCTTTCTTCCCGTTCACCGTGCTCGGTGCGGATGTATATCGTTGCCCAATTATGCCATTACTCGAGCATGCTCTCTACCCGAGAAGAAGCGGATACATAGTGCATTTATCGACCGAATCGCTTGCGCTCGAGATACCGAAGAGGCGGGTAGACAACGGCAGCCCAGGAGAATCCGACGTAGGTTCCCATCTATGAGAACATCTGTTAGCCAGTGATACAACATATTTGGAACCAGTATGAATTCACAACGACATACATCAGCACCATACTCTCCGACTAAGCCAGCCAGGGGCCCAATGTACCAGACCTGCGCCATGCAGAGAATAGCACCAGCCCACCCGACCAAGAACGCAATCAACGCAGCAATCCCAACAGGGTGCTTGGACGGATCATCCCAGACAAGCCAGTTATAGTATCCATAGCCGTTTCTAGCCCCTCCGCGGCGGAATATGAAGCATTCTTCGAGGACGATCGCGAGCCAAATGGCGACAAAGTAGCCCATCAGGGCGAGAAAATTGGTGAAGATGTCGGCGAGATGGCTTCGGCCTGCAAGGGCGCAAACAGTGTAGATCACGACACCAAGGGTGTTCCAAACCGCGCGGGGCACTTTCTCAGCATATCTGCCTAGGATTTGGAAGTCAACTCCAGCGGAGTAGGTCGGCGCAATCGTGTTGGCGATAAGGCCAAGGGCGACAATGACGGAGCAGAAGTTGCCGAATGCGTGCAGGGAGCTGAAACCTTGTACTATCAGGGCACCCTGTCCGTTATTGTAGGCCGCCGCATACTCAGGATGGATGTTTATGCTCGACGCGAGACCAATACCGCAGAGGAAGGCGAGGGTGAACGAGATGAGGAGGCCAAGGATGGAGAGGGAAAAGAGTTTGAGTCTCGATGTGCGCTCAGGATAGTAGACGAAGAAATCGGCTGCAAGTGGGGTATAGGTGATTGCGGCGCTGACGCAGAGCGAGAAGAACGAGATGCTACAGGAGACTTTTGTTAGCCAAATAAACCGATTGTAGTGGTTGGTATAAAAGCGCACCGATTCCCAATTACCGTGCGGGTGTCTCCTTGAGATGGGGTATCTAGGTCGAACTTCGAGGACGAAACTCCAAACAGAATGCAAACGACAATGACCTGAGGCAAGAACGCAAAACTACACACATTAGATCAATTTGTTTAAAGCCTAGAAACTTATACGTACCGTTCATAATAATGAAAAACCCGTATTCCGAACGTCGCAATAATCCAGCTGATAACCGCAATTATCACGATTCCTAAAATTCCATCAGTTGCTGCAATCGAAGACCGGGTTCTCCATGCAACCGTACCCACTGCCACTGATAAATGTCCGTTTGGGGAGACCGCGGAGAGGATCTGGCCGCAGACGACGCAGTTGATCAAGCAATATCCGATCATCTGAATGAGATTCAGTATCACGATAAGTTTGCTAGGCCACCACCCCATAGTATAACGCCCAAAAGCCTATACTCCATTAGAAAAGCCAAATCGTGGCAAGGAGAAGCAGAATGTATACCATGGTGCGTATACCAGAAATAGGTCCCCATGTAGCCATCCACGATGAAGATATGGAGCCCAAGAGAGCCCCAAATACTGCGCAGAGGGCCGAGTCCGGGAAGCTAAGGCCATAAACGGCCGGACCCAACATCCCAAGAGTGATATTGTTCGCTGCCAAATTGACGGACATCCATAGCAGAAAAGCTTGCAAGTACGAGACCCAGGAGAGTTTCGGGATCCGTTCGTGCTCTTGCACCCGTTCTATGCCGCGGGCTTCCAGGCTGTACTCAACGAGCTGGTTCTCAACTTTCTTGAGATAACGGGTAAGCCGATGAGGGACCAATGCCCTACGTGATTCACTTCTCTCTTCATGATGAAGAGGATCGTCAAAGAAGGCTGTTGAGCGAATCTCATTCTCCTTCGTGGCTGTCCCTACCGTGGGCGCTGGGAGTCCGGATGACATGCTAGAATGGAAGGATTAGCATCCAATCCGCGCGGCAAATAAGAGGGGAATCGCGCGCATGAGTTCTTTCGCTGGAGTTATCCAGATCAAGTTCAACCGTATGATCTCAGAACGACGACTGCGCGCCCACTCAAATGCAGATGCAGGCTCGAGTGGCACGCAGGCGTCGAACACCGGTCATCATGCAGCAAATTACCTAGATACCTTGATCGACAGACAAATCCACGCTACTCGGCTTCATGATGGCCATGGCGAGTCGGGAAAACGGGAGGCAGTACACTAAAGGGCAAGAGGCGAAACCTAGGCAGGCAGGCCATCTAGAGTCAGTAACGATCTTGGGCCAGGGGTGGGGTATTCTGGGAGGTTTGGATTTCACCTCAACAGGACGATTCTATGTGATGATCGGCTCGTTCCTTACTGGTGACAATTTGGGGGGACGGTTTCGAATGTCGACAAGGCAGTGGTGGGGAAAGAAGAGAAAAGAAATGAGGTCAAGAAATGAAAGTTAATCTCGCCGCTTGTCGGTTCCAACCTTTGCGCCCTATCATCCTTTCCACACAAGTACTACTACTACGCTTGTTTACTGATTTGTAGCAGGAAATAATCATTTCGCATTCAGTTCTATCTCTTGAGTCATTGCCTTGCCAACAAGCGTGCCATTAACCCAAGCTGCCCCTCTGCAAAATATATTTCGACAACGTCCCGAGTATGCCCGAAGTCAACCAAAGCCAAATGATAACAGCGAGGAAATCGGTATGAGTAACGAACGACTCCGGTGACTTTTCGCCCATAGTTGCAAACTGAGACTGGAACGCTAGTCGTGACTCGTGAGAAGCGGCGCTATAGATTCAAGAGACAGGGGGAATCCAGAAGAGCATCGCGATAGTCGTTACGTCGTTACGGTCGTTCGATATCTAGGTGTCTTTGAAATGTTCCTTCGCGTATTGTTCGCATGCCTGATGGTGGTGAGTTAGTACCCGAGATATTCATGTGTACTAGAGCGTCTGATAGCTCACCTTGGCCGGCTTTCCAACTTTCTGGCCGATGACCTTCCACTTGTTGGCCTCATATTCCTTGATGGCCTCACGGAGAGCTATAGACTGTGGAAGTTATTAGGAACAGTTCGCAAAGAAGAACACAAATACTCACCTCATCCTCCGCAAATTCGGCGTAGTGCATGTCCTGAACCGATTCATTAACTAGTCACCTTTCAACATGTTGACTAAACACACCTTATACCAGTGTTTCTTTACGCTGCCCTCAGTTCGATTGGGAAATGTCTAAAATGTTACTAGTGAGTAGGCTGCTAAGGAAGAGACAGTGTTAACCAACCTTGGCGATCTCACTCCAACTGCGACCAGCATCGCGCATCGTCTTGAGTCTCTGTTCTTCCTCTGCAGTCCAAGGGGTGTTGGTTCTTCCTTTCTTCTTGGGCGTGGCCTCCGGCGCTGGTGCCACAGGATCATCACCAGGCGTACTGGTCATCGTTGCGGTCGACCCCGGTGGGGGAGACAAACGTCGTTTGCGCGGATTCGACCCGGGGTTCTGAGTAGGGGGCATAGGAATGCCCTCGTAAGTTGCTACGCGTTGAAAGGGTTGTGTCTGCTGGATGTGTTGCTGCTGAGAGAGAAGTTGTTGTGAGCTGGCAGGGGTAGAGGGTTTGACCCGCTTGGAACTCGGAGTTGACCTGGTGACGAAAGCAAAAGGCAGGGCTAGCGGTTAGTAAGTGCCCTTCAAAAACAGAAGAAGATTCCGGCTGCCTTGGAGCGATTTGGAGACTCTTGGATGCTGAGAAGTAACGATGGAAAAGGCAGAGAGAATCCAAGAATATGTGCGTGCATATATAGGTAAAATATATATATATGAATAAGTAGTAGTATACAGATGTATATATACCACGAAAGTATATACACCCCCAACGGAGTAGATTGACAAGAGAATAGGCTTTTGGTTTGGGCACCACAAGGCCCCGGTGGAGAACGAGGATGGAACTTACGACATATTGGATAATGTGCAAGCTTTCCAATCACGTCGCGCGGTCTCATCTGTACATACACATGATTAGGATATTAGCAAGTCTGCCGCGCAAGAACGGTCCGGGGATATTGGCCTGTCAAGTCGCTGAAGACGAGCAGCCTGTTACACCAAAAAGTGACGATGACACGGGCACATCCCACAGCGTGGAAGTAGCGCTGCAGGTTGAAGGGAAAGCGACCAGACAGAGGGGCGGGTGTGATGAGGATGTTACATGCATATATGTAAATGGTTGGCAGCGATAGACCTGAGGCCAGAGATTCGAGGATGGTCCCTCGATCAGAAGCGGGGAAAGGAGTGAGGGAGAAAGCGTTGGAGGAGAAAGACGAGGGAGGGGAAAATGGGATAATAAGTATAAACAGGTTTAGGTATAGTGACTGGTAGGCCCTCTCAGCAACCTAGATACAAAAGCTGGAAGTTGCTGAAACCGTGACGGTAAACTAGAAGGGAGTGGAGCTCACTTACGGATTGAAGTTCATGGCTGAGTCGATGTTTGAGCAAGTCACGGAAACCTCAGATCTCAAAGGCCTGTCCCAAAAGCAAGAGGAGCGAGCGAGGCCCGTATAGAGAAGTAGCTTAGCGGCACGAAGAACTTGAAAGAGCGAGGGAGCAGGGACAGCAAGTGAGACTGGAACCAGTGACTTGGTCAATCCCACCCATTCCAGATGACGCTTGCTTTTTCCTTCCTCCCAGCGGCATGTTGACTCGTTTCTGCACGCCAACCTAAGGTCAAAGCAGAGCAGAAGGAAACTGACGGAAAGTAAAATGAGGCAACCACTGATTGGATCCAGAGATATGCTTTTTGCCCACTTGATTTTCATCAGCGGATGATTTTCACTGACAGATCTAGACGTTTTAGAGTTGGATCAGATGCCTTCTTCATGAGCCATCAAACGATGGATAAATTCCCGTGCTGTCGCTTGCTTATTGTCCTCGCTTCTCGACTCGATCTCCATGCTAAGCACAACTCATCCCACTCGGGGTAAAGGCGGAGGAGGAAGAACCTGTGACTTTATAACATTGCACCCGCATTGCAACCTCAAGGCTTTAACCGCCGTATTCTGAATACGTATGGTGAAGCTGCCCCAGAGACAGGGGAGAATCGGGTGACCGTAAGACAAACCTACGGACTGGCACGAGCAGGGCCAGCAGGAGTCTCTGGACCGACAGTCAGACTTGGCAGTCTCGAGACAAGGCGAGACGTGAGCGTATGGAACGATTGTTTCTTGCTGTCCCTGTCAGAAACATCGAAGCGGGGTAGTCGACTGCACTACAAGTATAACAATCTTGAGTGGCTGAACGGAGGGAAACGGGCAAAACCGCTTCAGCGACAAACGCGCCTTGTGAGTGGTTGGATCTGCATCATTATTTTTCCAGCGTGGGAACAGTCTCTGGTTGGGCGAGCTGGCGCTCCTTAAGTAGAAAGCCTGTAGGTTCCAAAGGTCAGACTCGCTCCGAGATAAAATGTCACCTCTCCTTTCAAGCGGTCAATATACTTTGAGGAAACATGAGTCAACTTGCATATGTGGACAGAGCGCCGTTATCCCCTGTGCAGGTCGGGCCGCTCCAAAGCTTCTCTTTGTCCAGGACAGCGTAGACTCGTATTTTGAATAGAACTAGGGTTGTTGTGCTGTTTGTGAGTTGTTGTCGGATGGCTGCCGATTATACGTCAGGACCGGTGCTTTGGGATGCCGAATTCTTTGCTTTTGCCCGGCAAAATACCAGCACCTCGTATCTCCTCGGACAGGTTTCTTCAGCCAGCTAAGACTTACTCAATTTTGAGATTAACAACAATGGAGTGCAGACTCCAGAGGACTTTGAGAAATACAGCTGCCGACTGGTTGAATACATCAGGGCACTGGTTCCACTCCAGGCCACTGACAGTTACCGCTATCCCCTTTGCGGTTTGGAGATCACGCGCTTGCTGACGTCAACCCATTCACGTGATGCACGCGCGGCCACTTGTCTCAGCTTCCTGAACTGAAAGCTTGGGGAACTGCTTGGAGCTTAGAGTCCAGTTGTCGTGCAAGGGGCCACTGATCCCGGGCTGAGCCATATCAGTTTCAATTGCTCTTGAGCGCCTCAAACCTCTCATTGAGAGCCATCACGTCTTTTATCGCGGATCGCCCTTACTGATTCCCGTGCTTATCAGCGTTTCCGTCGTCCCCACCTGAGCTTCATTCCAATTCCGCCCTCCAAGTCCGGCCTCCAGCCTCCTGCCTGGGGAGACCACGTTTTCCCCTACCCTCGTCGCGAATATTCATCACAATCTTGCGAGCTGGGTCTACTTGTCCCTCTAAATATACACGTTTTTCAATCACCTTAGTGGCCGCTGGCTTTCGATTGAGTTGCTAGCAAGAGCTAGACACGCAGACGTGCTAGTAACAAGCTCGAGACCAACTTGTATGGTCGTTTCGTCTTACCGGAGTACTCGACTTGTTAATACAACATGATTTATCTGACTGTTCCTCGTGTCCTCGCGGACATAACCCACTTTCTGTCGAAATGTGTCCTCATTGGGACCATCCACAGAAACCGGAGCGCTGAAGGTGATACCCATACCCATGGTCTGGATGCGGACACTTGACTAACCACTCCGTTGTATGCAGGCGTCTCCCTCCTGACCCAGATTCTCTACGCTCTAGTATTCCTCACGCGCTACGCTGATCTACTTCGATCAGCGGGTTGGAGAGACGCATATCTCGTGATTTTCAAGATATTCTACTTCTCGTCATCCTTCTACACCATATTCCTGATGATGAAGGTATTTCCTCGGACACGTGAGAAGGAAAGAGCGTGGAAGATGGCTTTGGGGTCTGTTGGAGTTTCATTAGTTCTCGCTCCAATTGTGCTTCCCATATTTGGGGACAAAAAGTCCACTTTGCCGTGGTTTGAAAGTGTAAGCCAAGCCGCCTAGACCATTTTCTATCCCTACTCTTGGTACTGACATGTTTGCTCACGATAGGTCTTGTGGACATTCTCTATCATCTTGGAGTCAGTTTGTGTCCTTCCGCAGCTGTTGCTCCTTCGCCAAACCACAGTGCCTACTGTCATCAATTCTTACTATCTTTTGATGCTGGGCTCTTACCGAGCATTCTACATCATAAATTGGTTTGTTAGGGCAGTTGGACCTGACCACCACGTGGATTGGATCTCTATCATTTTTGGCGTTCTTCAAACGGCATTCTACGTCGACTTTGCCTGGGTTTACTATACTCGTCAGCGCGTCAAGCTCCGAAACGGAGGGGTGGTTGACTCGGAAGACTACCAGAACAGTTATCTCGTGAACAAAGTGCTCAGCATTAGGCGCCGCAGGAGCGAGGACGAAGAAGAGCAGAGGCTCCATGACCAGGAAGATGGTGAAGAGCACCAGCCGCGTAATAACCGATGGGGTGCTCGGGGAATTTCCGTCTCCGCAGACGACACGTTAGAGAATCAGCGCAACGGTCGTTCCTTCGCGGCAGATCAGGATGCAGAGGGGTTTTCTGAGGAAGATAGCAACTGAGCAACTTGCCTTAGAGTGAGGAACTTGGCTGAGACTTGCTGGCTACGCTAGACACACAGGAAATCCCCTACGATGCCTTGAACGCCCGAGGATGACTCTACATTGTATAAGAATCTATATATAGATCTGCGATTAAAATGCCTCTGTGCGTGGGCAGTCGTTCGGCAACGGCCTGGATGTCTTTTCAAGGTGTTAGGTCAGACAGATGCATGTTTGTTTGGGGCCACCAGCCCTGCATGACAGATTTCCCTCAATATAACGACGATGACCTCATGAGTAAGCAACACAATGTTGCATATCCAAATTTAAACACGACAATCTATAACATTGAAACTACACCGCAAAGTAACATGGACATGCTATTGACGGTCGAATAGTACCCGCGCGCGCTCTGAGCCATTGCTGCGCCAGGACATAGCCACGATCAAACAAGGACAATGGGAAAACCAGAAACAAGATGTTTCCATCGCAATCACACCATGGCAGGGACGGGAAAACAGCGGGAAGCAAAAGGGGCTATCTAAAGGAAAACAGCCTGATGGAGGTATTAGCAAAACTGCCTCGTTCATTTTTAGCGAAGTAGACAGGAAGTGATCATTTCGGGCGTCGGAAAGCTCAGACCGCGCGGATGAGATGAGACTCTAATTTAGTTTGCGACGGTTTCAATTAGCTTAGCATCTGCATGCTCCGGTTCATGCGTCGCGCATCATCAATGCCGATGACTATCAAGGGAATCTCACTTCTCACCAGGTCCAGCGAGCCCTGGAGGCGTTGGGAAGACTACGGAGTATCGTACGGACAATAGTAGACATCACGTGTCTTTCGCTTCGCGTTTGCCGGCACGGCAATATGGCATCCATCTACGATTCTACAAATTACCCACGAGGCGCAATTGCCGTTGAGTCCTCCGCAGCCCGCTTCCCTCAAGACTCCACGAGTCAAGGAAATAAAGCACTTTCAGCATCAAACCCCACTTGACGAACTGACGGGACCGCCCATGATATTCCGCCCTTAGGCGCTGGGCTCGCCCCGGGCTCGTCATCCTCTCTTATCGATTGGAAGCCCGTGCTCGAAAAAGCATCAGAACGGCTGCATTCTCGTGTCATCTGGCGCGTAGCCAGCCAGTACCGTTAGAAACACGTGGATGTTGTTGGATGCAGGCTATCGGAAGGAAGGGCAGATTGTCCCTTTCTTAGAGGCTAAGTTTGCGAAGACCCTTGCTCGAATTTCGAGATCTCCAAAATCCAAATCACTGACGGCTCGGATTCCGGAGTATGTAGTGCTAGGTGGGGTCTGTCAATCAAAAGAAAGATACAAACACAAATTATCATTCTCGAGGATGATGCACCAGATTAATGGAAGCACGATCTCGCCCTTGGGGCCTAGGCTGCTTCTCACGAGTCACGACCTGCAAGGCCCACGATGCGCGCCGGGCTCCGCCAACCATGGTGGTCAGCCCAGGCGTTTAATTGCGTTCATTTATGGTTCGATTTTTAGACGAGGAGCTGCTGCCCTGCCACGCTAATCCGAGTTAATCCTAGGCGGTGCATCCTTATCCACATGGGGTTTACAGCCGCAATAAGAAAAGAAGCACGACTCAATCCCATCAGCCACGACTGGCTTACCTTTTGGAGCCCGACTTTTCGAAGCTTCTTTGAAAACTTTCCATTTGGTCTTGTGCCCTGTCTACGCGCGCCGCCAAGGATCCCTTAGTTAATACTGCGTCTCTTCATAATGAAACCAAGATTTCGCGCCTCGACTGCGGTTTTTGGGGGCTACATTCAGACTCTCTCCCAACGTCGGCCCCCTTTGTAGCTGGTCAATTATCGGTCAACACGGATCGCCCACTCTTCAATCCATTTTCCAGGACCGTTAGGATTATCCCCGGGTGATCTACCTTGGAGCTGTTCATAGCTCTTTGTTGTAAAAGCCTTCACAAATTAGAGTTGGACCTGGCGACCTCCTCTGTCAACTAAGCGCTAATCAGCCGACGGCCACCTGGGCTTAGGGCCACTAAAGCCGAAGACCTCCGCCTCGCTACTATTGCTCCTCTTTCAAGGTTATCACCCCTGGAGATCCAGAGCTCTGGGTCCTGGATCGGCCCTGTCCTGAGCCCCCTTGGCCCTTGTCCAGAAGCGCGGTGGGCCTTGGAAAATAATATGCAAGTCTGAGCCCCCGTCAATTGGGGGCTAGATTCTATCTAGTACATTCTCATGTCATTGTGAACGCTGCAAGATGACCTTCTTAGAAAACGGACCCCGTTCCCCGGAAGAGGTGGGCGCTTAAATGCAGACTCATCTTCCATCCTAGGCCTCTAGTTAGGAGAGGGTTTGTGTGGCACGGTAATGGTCGGCGGTACTCATCACACATTTTCGAGCTCTCTGAGCCTGTTGTTGAAAGAGCAGCTTCATGATACTGGCTTTGCCTTGCGAGGCTTTTCGGCTTTGTTGATATCGTCGACTGGGGTATATGAGCATCCACAAGACCGCTACTAGAATCACTTTCACCAACATTTTCGACTACGATCACAAAGGCATACACCGCTAGGATCTATTCATCTAATGCTAAAAGGACGAACCACCCCAGCTTCTCGGGTCAGGAACCGAAACCATTCATAAATTGTGCACCTTCTACTCTCAGCCTATTCGTCGAGCCTCTACCGTTTGCCGCCTTGCATAGTGGTGCCCCTGGTACCTGTTTCACAAAGCGTTTCATTGTTCTCACTCGGTCCACTCACGAGCCTCTCGGCGCTTCCTGCTATACTCTGATTGACTCGTTCTATGTTTTGCCGGCCCTCGAATGAATATCACGTCCCAATGTCATTCGGTCAGGGTGGATGCAATCCCAATGAAGGGATGGATGAGTTTTATGGTGGTATCAACCCGCAGTGGCCGGTATGTCCAAGTACAACAGCCGCAGGCGATACCCTGTCCACGCAAACTGATCCCGGTTTTCTGCAGTCACCGTATGGAGCAGTTAGCAATCCATACAATGCACCCCCTCCATACCAAGCGTCAGCGATTCTCACGCCAATCAGTCTTCCAGACAACTCATACGCTCATACCCGGACTAGCCCAGTGCTCAGTCATCACTCGCAAGAGTATCAATATCCCGTTTCCGACTCTGTTGCGCATCATGGACTTGGAATTACCACACCCTATCCAAGCGAGCTTACCCGGGACCCTCACTATGGCCTCGGAATCGCACCCAGTGGATATGGGATTAGAGAGGAAACTCTCTCGCCACAGCCATCACAGAGAAGGGCCCGCCGGGAGTCAAGGCCGTCAGTGACGCGTGATCCACCAGTAACTATTCTCCCACACCCGGAAGGGCTTCAGCGCCTAGAAGAGCAACAGAGACAGAGCCTCGCCGGTCCAAGCATTGAGCCAGCCCGGGCATCAGGACGCGGACGACGAAACCAGCAAGCAGAAGAAGAAGACGCCTATGTGTACAATCTCCGCCAACAGAAACTGGCATGGAGAGTCGTTCGAGATATGTACCGTGAGAGATATAACAAAGACGCTACCGAGGCCCGACTGCAAATGCGACAGCGCCGACGCAAAGAACGAATGGCCCGATGGGATGACCATGATGTGCGTGAGTGTACCACAGGACCCAGCCTTCTTGATACAAGTAGCAATATGTGGCTTGAACCTTGCACTGACCATTATGTTCCAGGTTCGGATACTTTTGCGGGCTAGAGACTACTGGGAACAGGAGAAATACAAGTTTATTGCGCAGAAGGTGAGCTCATGCTCTTCCCTAGGATAATCCTGTCTGCTTACATCGTCTAGATGTCAGAACTCGGCGCCACCACTGCGTATACGGCAGAGCAATGCGAAGCGCAATTAGAGAACATGGATGCCCAGGAACGCGAACGAGAAGAGCAAGAGCAAGATAACACTACTCCACAACAACAGCCTCAAACAATCGAACCTCGACGCAAGCGACGACGAGCTGAGCTGGATGAGCCAGAGGAGAGCACATCCAACCAGCGACGATCAAGAACGCAAACCAATACGACCACATGATCCCTCCCGCATTGCCTCTGATGTTTTATGCTTTATAGACCTGTTTGGCTCTTTTAATACTTTTGGCGCCTCATTCCAAGCCTGCGAATTGCATCTTTTGAAATGCATATGTTTCCTTCTTCCATTCTTTCACCATCGCATTGTCGGGATTCTGCTTTACAGTTTTCATGCCTGTTACTTTTTACCCTTATCTTGCATGTCTATCTTTATGTCACCACACTATATACCCATACCTGTTCGCTCTTTACCTTACAGCATCCAACCCTTGACTATTCATCACAATCACGGAAAGTCCTCCCCTACGGAGAGTCCCTGCCCTACCCCCCTATCACCTCCACACTATCTCCAAGCGATATATAATCCTCGAACCAGAACGAAATGAATAAATTACTGGCACTCGCAAAACTATCTCTTCCAAGCCACAGTCCTTCGCTAAGTATAGCTACAAGTAGTATGTATCTACTACTAGCCGGCAAACTAGAGGCTGCTAACCACGCGCCGTTGCCCATCCGGCCCTTGGCGCGCGACGGGCTCATCTCCGCGATAATCTTTGATTTGCATTTGCGATATTGTAGAACTTTTTTTTTTGTTATTTATCACCTAGATAGACTATCTGTTGGCGGTGTTCGCTTATTGAAAGCCGCCTCACCTCCGCCCCCGTCGCGTACTACTACTCCGTACTCCGTATCTTCATCGGGTCTGGATTGACTCTACGAAGCGCGGCAGGCTATTCATGCATATGGTAGCCATCGTTTATATTCCTGGATGAGGCTTGATGCCCAGACGTCAGAAAGGGGCGGGGCGCTCGGGCTCAGGCTCGGTTCGAGGTCGAGGGGTTAGTCCGGTTTGAGTCTGGCTGCACTTGCGGCTGAGAGGGTTGGGTGGTCTTTAAATAGATTGCTGATTAGATTGCCTACAGGTACGGAGTAGGGGTCCGGTCTTAGCATGGTATAGTCTAGTATCAATATGCTCTTAAAATAGAGCAGTCTCTGATGGACTGTCCCTATTACAGATGGACAGAAGGTTGCAATGTATATACCATCTTTGAATATCTATCCAGAAGTAGACTGAAGTGTAGAAAGGTAGGTAGATCATTCACTATCCTCCACCAGATCCTCATCACTGATAGGAAACGTCAAAATCGCCGCAATGCCTCCTAACCCATCAAGCCTCTTCCCGCTCTCATGCTCCGAACTCAAAACACGCACCTCGCCTCCCTCGACATCCCGCACGCGATCCACGAGGGACACCCACCGCTTCCGCTCCGCCACATCCTGAGACCGGAACAGTCTGTTCGAGATAATGAGTATCCCGCCGCCGCGCCCCACAGCACCCTGATCAACGGCGTGCTCGACCTCCCGGGGCCCGTATGTAGCCTTGTTCGTCTCCTTGCGTAGCTGGTCGTGGAACTCGTCCATGAGCTTCGTCTCGCGGGCGTGCTTGGTGTCGCTGAGGAGGGCCTTGACGGTTGGGGATTGCAGGACTTCGGTTAGGGAGTGGAGGTAGCCGGAGGCGGAGTGAACGACGACGACGGAGGGGAGGAGGCGCTTGAGCGCGGGGGTGGTTGTGCTGGCGACGTGTTGGATGTGCTTTTGGAAGGAGGTTGCGGTGAAGCCTGGGGAGGCTAGGAGGACGGGGCGCACGGGGTCGTTGCTTGTCATTGAGGTGGAGCTAGTGTTGAATTCCATGTGGCGGAGGAGGGTGTCGAGGGTCGTTTGGTAGAATTTGGTCATTGTCTGCGCTCATTAGCATCAAAGCGATTCCTTCAGAATATCATGCGAAGTACCTTGTCATGATCACTGCCCCCAGCCCTCTTCCTCGGCACGGACATCTCAACCTTCTGCTTCAAGACCGTGCGGAACTGTCCAATGAAGCAGATATGCGCTAATCCTTCTTGCATCACCACAGCCACAGCCTCCGCTTTTCTATTTCCGCCCTCGTCAACCGCATCCTTCAGCGCCTCGACCGCAACGCTATCCCAGCCGGTTCCCTCACTATCCGGCCCGGTTCCCTTTTCTAGGGTAAACTGTCGGTTAAGTTCGAGGTCAAGGGTGTGATGCTGTCCTATCTTCGTATGCGGCGTCTCGTTCACAATCTGCCCGCTAACATGTAGTTGGGAGTTTTGCGGGTCAAAGTCGAGGGTCTTGACTCGGATTTCGAGCGTTAGCCGCACGCGCTGTGAGCTTGTTGAACCGGTTGATGCGGCGGTTGTTGTTACGCGGCGGATAGCTGTCGCGTAGAGAAGGTCTCCGGGGACAATGAGGTTGTATGCATGCCACTGTAAATTCCCTGGTTAGGGGGTTGCATCTGGGTTTATCAGAAGGAGGGGTGACGTACCATGTCTTCAGGCTCTTCGGGTATGAGGGTGACGCTGCCGGCGCCGCCATGCTCGATCTTGTTCTTGACGAGGCGCATCGTGACCTTTAATTGGTATATAGAGATTAGACGTGTAACCGGCTGCTCAAATGAATCTGGGGAAAGATTGTTGTCTGCAATCACAAGCCCGATAATTCTGATGACCTCGACGAGGGGCACGCTGGGCCTGAGTGGAGCCTCTTATCGATAATAGTGGGCCCTGCCCTAGCCCTGATCGAAGTATACCTGCGCTGTATACATTGGAGATGCGTCTCTTTTGTAGGGTCTATCAGGCTTGTCAGATGGTCAGATTCCACGGAGCTAAACAGCTTGTACTGCTTCTGTGAAATATGTCTAGATTTTAGAACTACCCTCGGCTTCACGCGCGTGTTTGAGCAACATAGTGACACCGGCTGATGTATAGAGTATCTGCTCCGGAGTATAACCAGCACAAAGGGTTAAGTTTACTTTATTTGAGCTTATCCCAGCCATTCAGTATCCAAGCACCGGTGGCGTCCAGCTATCCGCATCCATACCGCCTATGGAGGCAACAAATGCAGATCGTATCAAACGGTGCTTTATAACAAGCTTTGCCTTGACACATAAATGTCCTTTGTCTAGACTTTGTAATGCTCTCTTCTAACCATAAGCCAAGTACAGCGAGCTGGTGACGTTTTGTGCAAGATGTTGATTGAAGCTGGGAGTAGACCACCTAGCGGAGGATCACGTGCCACAGAGATAAGCACTTCCGGGCAGTCACCATCACAAGTGAATGTTTCCAGGCAACCGCAGGCAGGTTTAATGTTATTGTTAGTAACAGCGCTGTTTATTATTCCTGTTTACATCCTATAAACTCAATGTCTACCATCCACATCGCATCGTTCGACAACCGCTTCGCAGCTTCCCCAACGTAACCATGGCCGATCGACCGCGAGTTATCCTTGAAAAGTCCCGCACCGTCCGCCGGCGGTACCAGCGCAGCAACAAACGGTTTCAATTCACAGCATCCCAAATCGCCCGAATCGAACGAGAAGAAGAACGCGAACGCAAGGCACAGAAGCTCCGGGAAAAGGAGAAGCGGCGCGTACAGTTGAAGAAGAAAAAGGCTGAGAAGGAAGCAAAGGCCCGCGAAGAGCGAATCCGCCGTGGTATCCTAGACCCGAACGCCCCCAATGTACCTGCGAGTCAGCCCTTGCTTTTCAACTTCATCAAGAAGACACCGTCTGTTCAGCCGGAAAGCGAAAGCCCAGATGAGCAACAGGGGGAAGGCGCTGAAACTGAGAACGAGACTGTGACAGCGAGCGAATTCGACGACGATGATTCAAGCTTCGAAGATGAAGAGTTTGATGGCATACTGGTTGCTCTAGATGAGGCAGAACAGCCCACGCTTGAGCATATCGAGGACCCTGGCGCGAAGAACGCTGAGAAGGATGAAGACGAGTTCTCCGAATGCTCCGCTTTCTACGACGAGGATCTTTGCAAAGTGACCGCTACTGCTGAGCAAGTGTCAGTTGCGACGGTCTTGAGCACAGACTCCTTCGAAGACGACACTGCCATCCTTCTGGAGGAGTTCGTGCCGGACTTCGACCCAGGATCCAGTTTCGACGAGGAGCTGGCTCAATTGGATACGACTTAGGCACCAGAAGCGTATCCTTATATATACAACCATCACAAATAGCTGTCTACGCCAGCGAGATATGCGTGCACAATTGCACATGCCTCAATGCTGCATGTTTTCCGATCCGATGGGGTAGTGCGGGTAGTCTTCGGATAGCGGGTCCCTCTTCGGCTCAAACGGTATGGTGACAAGCCTCGCCGTCCCATCATCCGACAGATGAGCCGGCCTGAATTGACTGCAGCAGTGCAGCTATGAGACAATTGAAGTCTATAATAGAGCCGCGCTACTCGGAAATCCGGGACAAAATGCAGCACTGGGTCTTTAAGTCGGAAGAGCTATGGGATGTGCATGAGCTGCATGACGTCGGTCACTCGGTATCTAATCTTAGCGGCTTCCAGTGTTTTGCTCCAATGCTCCATCACCCCGCAACTACTCACATCCAACATCCCTGACCTGGCGGACATTATTGTTCAAGCTACAGAATCAAGATGCCTTTCATCTCAGTCAATAACCATCAGTTGCATTACGCCGACTCCCATCCCGACGGAGCTCCCACAAACGGCCTCACCTTCTTTTTCATCCATGGCCTAGGCTCATCGCAGAATTACTACTTCTCACTACTCCCGCACTTGACCTCTCAGCATCGCTGTATCACCGCTGACACCTATGGCTCCGGTCGCTCTACGTACACGGACCAGTCTGTTTCTATCGCATCTATTGCTGCTGATGTGATCGGAGTACTCGATGCGCTGAACATTTCCCAAGCCGTGGTGGTCGGTCACTCTATGGGTGGGCTAGTTGTGACACTTTTGGGCGCAGAACATGCGGATCGCGTGAAGGGCGTTGTAGCGATTGGACCTACTCACCCTTCTGAGACTCTAACATCTGTTATGCAAAAGCGCAGCGAGACTGCGGCTGAGAGTAAGCTATTTTCGGGTGGATTGAGATTTGAGAATGGCTGCTAATAATACTAGGCGGCATGGAGTCTCTCGCAAACAGTATTCCTTATCAAGCTACCGGCTCGACGGCTTCCCCTCTTGCTACCTCCTTTATCCGCGAACTCGTCCTCGGACAGAATCCAAAGGGATATGCGGCGCTTTGCCAGGCGATTGCCAATGCTCCTACTATCGATTACGCCCTCATCAAGGTACCGTTTCTGCTGATTGCCGGAGAGGAAGACAAGTCGGCTAGCCTCGAGGGATGTCAGTATATTTTCGACCGCGTGTCGAGTGCGAACAAGAAGATGGAAGTGCTGCCGCAGGTTGGACACTGGCATTGTATCGAAGCGCCGGACACTGTTGGAAAGAAAATCATAGATTTTGCTAAGACAAGCTTTTGAATGCGATATAATGCTTTACAAATCATATCATATGTTATGCAGTTTACTATTGTAGTTCTGTACGTACCCCCTTATAGGTATGTAGGGCGGATGATGACAGACGGTGATTGGCTGAAGCTCGTATCCGACCCGAACAGTCGATCGGATCGCTGCCAACCTCCACCTTGACATCGGAAGCCAGCGTCTTGCCTCGTCCTCTTTCGCAGTCGTACGATCAGCGCGCTTCCGACTGGCGCGGTGGTACCGCAGGTAAATGCGGGGTCTCTTTCCAGAATGAGGAGTCTGGGGGTGTCCTGAAATCCACCCTTTCTCATTGGCAGGCATTCTTTATTTGCCTATATAAGAGCACTCGGGCACTTCCCCATGGACGGACTTTCTCATCTCTTCCCTTCATCCCTACTCCTCTCTCGAAATAAACCTCCGTGAGAGCCAGCAAGATGACCTCCCACCGCTTCGACCCCAACTTCACCGACAATGTCGTCAACGCCATGGGCGACAACGTCAACCCGCGCTTCCGACAGCTCATGGCATCACTGATCCGGCACGTTCACGACTTTGCGCGCGAGAACGAACTCACCGTCGACGAGTGGATGGCTGGTGTACAGCTCATGAACTGGGCAGGGCAGATGAGCGACGCGAAGCGGAATGAGGGGCAGTTGGTTTGCGACGTTATCGGGCTTGAGTCGTACGTACCACCTTCCCTCGACTATCCGTCCTACCCGAGGAACCACGTACTGACAGATGCTGCGCAGCCTCGTCGACGAAATCACCTTCAAACTCGCCGACGAAGCCACTGACGCCCCCACAGCCACCGCTATCCTAGGCCCCTTCTTCCGCGCCGACACCCCCTTCCGCTCGAACGGCGAGAGCATCGTCAAGACCGCGCCGAAAGAAAAGGATGGCAAGGGCGAGCTCGCGTACATGACCGGGCAGGTCGTGGACTTTGTGACGAAGAAGCCGCTCGTTGGCGCGGTGGTCGAGGTCTGGCAGGCTTCTACGAACGGGCTGTACGAGCAGCAGGATCCGGACCAGGAGGAGTTCAACCTGCGTGGGAAGTTCAGGACGGATGAGGATGGCAAATACTCGTTCTATTGCCTGCGGCCGACGCCGTACCCTGTGCCTGATGATGGGCCCGCAGGGAAGTTGTTGAAGATGATGGATCGGCATCCGTTTAGGCCGGCGCATATTCATATTATTGTATGTTGCACCTCACTTCCCTTACCCCTTTGCTTGCGCTGTATGCAGCGCGGTGGGTACAGGTGGCTAAGACTAATTGTTGTACAGGCCACACACGACGGGTACAAACCCCTCACAACGCAGATCTTCGACCGCAAGGACCCCTATCTGACGAACGACTCGGTCTTCGCCGTGAAGGACTCGCTGATTGTTGACTTTGTTGAGCGTAAGGGTGACCCTCAAGCTAAGCTTGAGCTAAACTACGATGTGAGATTGGTGCCGGATGGGATGAAGTCCAACGGCGCTTGAGTTGGGATGTGAGCATGTGGGATTTCCATTGTATATAGTCTTAGTCCACTGCTGCATGTTTGTGATACCTGAATGATTCCATTGCAAGGCTCCTACTGTGCACCATAGACTATCGAGTCTCACCCGTTGTGAGCGGAGCACATCCGTGGGTTACAGGCATAGACACACGCGGGCTAAACTTTAGCCCTAACCTAGCCTGAACTAGCATCACTACTCTATAGTGCCAGGACTGGGTCAATGTAGGTATCACATAGTCTGCTAAGAGCATTCATAAAGAGACACGTCAGGCAATCCTATTTACCCCCTCCCCTCCTCTTGGGGTTTCCCTTCCTCGTCAACTCCTCCGGCAAAGTCTGAAGCACCTCCCCACGCTCCCAAATCTTTCCCATCCCTTTTCTCCGCTCAATCACAACATCAAAGTACTCGACGGGGATAACCTTCCCCTTTGCTGCACCTTCACCATCACCAGAACCCGCCGGTGTATCCACCTCCATACCCGCAGAGAGAATAACACCATTCTCACTCCTCCAAAACGGGCATCCGCCCGCCAACGCCTTGCGAATATCAAGATAAATCAGCACGGCCGCATCCTGACGCATGCCTGATATGACCTTCCCGTGCGATCCAGCTCCAGAACCGGCCTCCTTCTCTTTAGCCGCAGAAGAATCAATCGCACCCAGAACATCCTGTACCGCGGGGCCCGTCGCAAAATGCGCATGGTTCCTCCCCATAGTCCTCAAGCCCCCCGACGCCAGAATCAACGGCCACGTCGAGTGATACGTCCCATGCACAACGGTGTCAGGAAGTTTATCAGGATTATCTAGCGTGAGCTTTTCCAATAACCCGGACTCCGCTTCAACGGATTTGATGCTGTGCCCTTGCGTCGCGCGGATAAGGTAGTGCGTAGGCTTCTGGTCGGTTTTGAAGGACGCTATGGCTTTCGCCGTCGCATTTTCATCTTGTCCGGCTTCCGCTTCTGCCTCGGCTTCGGCTTTTGCTTTGTTTTCGGGGGTCCTTGAGGATGAGGGTGTTTCGCCGGTTGCGTTCGAGGATGGAGGGAGGTATAGCAGCGCAAAGCGCTTCTTGTCCGACGTGTCGACGGCGCTGATGATTTCGGCGAAGGTAACCTTGAGCGATTTGAGTTTCTGCCATGCGAGCTGTGTACGACGCGTTCGTTAGCTTGCTCTTCCGGAGTATTTCCTTCTTATCCTTTTCCATCCCATGCTTTTTAACCCTTTGGACGGAGGAAATAGACATACCACGTCCGCAACATTCGCGTATCCCTGCGAATCGATTTTTAGCCCCTCGCGCTCCGCGGCGTGGCGGAGAAGTAAGCTCAGCGCTTTGGAGACTGTGACTTCGCGGCTGGGCGGTTTGCGGTCTCGACCTCGGCCTCCTCCTCGGCCTCCTCCTTTCTCCTTTGGCTGGTTTGTGTCGGCCATTTTTGGTGATCTCGGTCGTGTCCGTGGTGGCCGCAGCGTGTGGAGGGGTTGTGCGGGGTTGGAATTATTTTGTCGGAGAATCTGTCGGAGACGGAGGGGATGGAAGAGGCGCGGGGTGGGGAAGATTCTAGGATTGAGCTTAATTTTGAAGAATGAGCGGAATCCAGCGACCGCAGGTAATAGGATCGTTGGAGATTTTGTGAGTCAATTGTGATTCATTCCTGGGCTTGCTGGGGGTTGTCTCAGTCAAATTTGCGGAGTCACAGCTTCGTGTCATAGATGACTCTAGTTAAGGTAAGCTGGGGATTGACATCATCCATCCCCACCATTTCTACATGCTGTACACAGCTAAAAAAAAAAAAAAAAAAAGACGAATAACTTCATAATGCTATGCTAGGGTATTACCGATCACAAATACAACTACACTCTGCAACTGGACAGACTTTATGTCTGGCAAACCACTCCCGCGCATGGTGCGCATGGAAGCCATGGTTGCAATTAATGCAGAAAACAATAAATCGCCGCATGATTTCCGCCTCGGGAAGCTTGCGGTGGTCCGCTGCCGTCTCCGCCGCGACACAAGCCTTGGACATCGGGTCCGGAGAGCCTAGCCAGAGCGTGCACACGCCGCACCGCGGCATGTGGCGCCCGCAGCGTGGGCAGATCGTGCCGGACATGGCGCTCAAGCCGAGCGGGTTGCCCGGAGTCGCGTGGACAACTTCCCCACTGGCGGAAGTAGACAGTTGGGAAGAGGCATCGTGCTGAGTTAGTGGGCGTGTGCAGTAGTTACAGGTCAAACTGACTTGCTGGCGTGGTGGCTCGATGAGGCGTCGGCCGTCCCAGGTGGCGGCGAACTTGCGAGAGCCAACGTCGAAGCGGGCGCGTTCGAGCTGAAGCTTCCAGGAGTTGATTTGCCAGCGGTAGGCCTCGCGCCATGTCTCGAAGCGGTGTTTGTTTGCGGGGGTGTTAACGAAGCGTGGAACTGTGTGGGACATGGCGAGGACGGGTGTTTGGACGTCGTTGAACTTGTTGATATAGGATTGAAATAGATCCATTGCCGAGTGGCCTAGGCCGGTAAGTACTATACCTTCAATATTGCCTTGTTGGATAACGCGCTTTGTTGCTTCGGTCAGGTACGTTGTGAGGTCGTCGTCTGGAAGCCAGCGCAGAGCGACCTCGACGCGGTATCTCAGAGGGAGGGTGGTTTCTTGGATGACAGACCGCCAGTCACCTTTACTGACGAGCGCAATGATCGCCCGTGCATACGGGTCAGTGAGTTCTTTGGCGATCTCCGCACAGGTCTCTTCCCAGTCAGGGTCTGTCGTTCCTTTGGCGGCGCCGGCTATTGCCATTGCAAGAAGTTTATGAGCCTGCGTTGGGGTATGACTCCGCAGCGCGAGATATGCAAGCTTCGGCTCGCCTTGGAAGACAGCTAAAGCAGCGGCCTTTGTATGCTGACTCTCCGCTGACAGCGTCTTGACGAGCTCTTCAAGCTCCCGATGTGACTGCGCTGCGCCGCATATCCGCAGACCAAGACGTCTTTGCTCAGAGTAGCGAGTTTGTAAGCTTTCAATAGGCGGAAGATTCAGCTTTTCCTGGACTAGATCCACGATTGTGTCGTTAATATCCGGGTAGTGAGCAGCGCTGGAGCCCAGCCAACGTGCTTCAAGACTGGCTCCTACGCAAGTTAGCCCAATCCCATCATAGTCCCAGCAGACATTCAAGAGTGAGCATACCCAGATCCCCTGTCCAGGCATCAAATACGCCGAGATAGTTTAAGTCCAGCTGGTTCATAACCATCGAGTCATTCGCAGAGTCGGAGCGTGCACCTTACTCGTTAGCCTGTTATGAACTTCTCATGTCAGCATACACTCACGCTCAATCCATTCCCAAAAGTCCTGCAGCGACGGATCATCCGCCAAAATCTGCTTGTTCCTTACTCCATTGAACAGGTACCCTTCTTTGCACCGCAGCCTATGCACTGTCAAGAGAGTCAATGCTTCTTGGACAGTTAAGGGGCTCCCCTGCGTCCCGACTGACAGGACGCGCTCCCTTCCCTCTCGACTGGAAAGGTGCTGCTCAGGGAGCTCTCGGACAGCGCGACTTTTCTCATTATCATCCTGACCATCTTGCCTTTCTAGAGCACCGTGCCGTAGACTCTTCGCTAGCTGCCCGATGCTTGTGCCCTCAGATTCCAGAGGACGGATGGATTTGAAGTCGTGGCGCTCGCCAGACCTACCACAAATCATCGTCCCTTGCGAAGATAGCCGCACTGGAGGCGGCGGTGGCTTGACGGTAACAACTTTTATCTGGTCATCCGCTGAAAGCGTTAAGACGCTAGGCTCGTTGGAGCTGCTCATATTGAGAAAGTCAAATGAGACCACTCGTTCGGAGGCCTGGTACCCTCGCGACGGATGGTCATATGGGGTGAAGACGTCGCGAATGGATTTAGTATAAATTTGCTCTGGATAGGTGCTAACGGAGCTCTGTCCGAGTGTTCGGTCAATCGGCGAGCGATACTCTTCAGCAACATACTCTTTTACAATGTTGTAAGTTTTCAGGTGACCATTGCTGGAAAGCACACCCAAACATCCTCGTTTCGTCCTCGAGAATCGAAGACTCCAGATTGCCGATTTTGGGGAGATCACGTTCTTGAATTCAAGCGCAGGCTCCATCTGACCTGTTTCTAGACCCGGAGTTGCAGCCGCCGAAAGTCGAGCTCCAATCCGCCGGTCCCAAATGCAGACAGTGGAATCCTTCGACGTCAACCCAGACGCAATATAATTTTCATCGAGCCAGTCAATAGCCAGGTTATGCACACATCTCGTCGGGAACTGCAGAGATGGAAGTCCAGGGCCCTCTACGATTGTCAACTCTTTTTCCCGGCTCGATGATAGAGCAGGACATACCTCGCAAATCATAGATCCTCACAAACTGCCCCTTGACACCGGTCACTAATGTATCCGGCTGATCTCTGAAGAACTTCACACTCGTTATCGGCTCCGAGCTCGCCAGCTTCCTCAGCGGCTCAACATGTCCCTTCGCGCCCCTCATCGCCAGCCGCTGATTCACATCCCAAACGTTCAGGCAAAAGTCATTGCGCACCCGATCCAACCCCGCCGCCAACAGTCCGTGTGTGCTAAATGCAATCGCATTACAGTATCTCTGGTGTCGCACGGGAAAGGAGAACGACTCCTGCGAGTCGTCACCCTCGCGCATACGCAGAATCGTCGCATCGCCGGAGGATTGCCCTACCGCGACAAGGGACTCGTCGACCGGGGACCAATCGAAGGCTCGGAAGGCGGGGACTCTGGTGTGCGTGGAAAGGATAGAGTGCGAGAGGGTTTCGCCAGAGAAGGAGGTGACTTTGCACAGCCGGAAGACTTTCCCTGTGACGTCGACGGAGAGGAAGCGTTGTTCTGCGGGCGTTGAGGAGGGGGACCAGCGGATTGCTCGATCCATCTTTGCGGTTCTGGATCTAGATTCCGAATTCGTTATACGTATTACTCCGTGAGTGATTCCGAAGTAGAGTGATATAGCACTTGACCGTGTACTGCGTTTGATGCATTCGCTGCTTCATCCCAAGAAGCTGGGCGGAATCAAGCAGCAACGCGCATGTTGCTGTGCGATTGGGTAGCTGAGTCGCAACAGTGGCACCCGTTGGGGAATGAAGTGCACTGCTAGCAAGATGCGTACCGGCCGCCTAGTGTCAGACGAGCTTTAAGACTCAATCCCAAGCGCAAGTGCAGATTAGATGGAAGTCGCGATAGACTTCAACATACATACCCCATCCCGAACCCAATCTCCGCTCCGCCCGCACTCCAACTTCGGCCCGACAATCTTCCACTTTTTATCGCTGCCATTATTTTCTCTGCCGATCAGTTCTATACACAACAGCAAACATCTCACCACCAATTCACTCGAGTCTCTCAGCTACATTCTAGCATAGACGAGCCTACAAGATGCCGAAGGACTTCAACCCACCCCGACCGCAACGCAAAACGCCCTACCCAGATCGACCACGCAAACCTAAGTCCAAGCCTCAACAAGACCGCGGAGAAGAAAAGCAACACCCGTCTGTCAACGAGCTTAAGCGCCGCATTCGTGATGTTAAACGTCTGCTTGCGAAACCCGATATCCCTGCGGATAAGCGCATCATCCAGGAGCGAGCGCTGGCTGGGTACGAGAAAGAACTGGCGGATGAGGAGAGGCGGCGCGAGAGGTCGCGGATGATTAAGAAGTATCATTTTGTTAGATTCTTGGGTATGTTTTCCCTCTTCACGTTCTATTTGTTTGAATCGTTGCCCGCTTTGGTGCTAATATGCTCCTCTATGACAGACCGCAAAACAGCCACGAAGGAAGTTAACAAAATCACCCGGAAACGAGACGAACTAGCTAAGGATACCGATATCGACGAGGCAACGAAAAAGAAGAAGCTTGAGAAGCTCGATGCGCGACTACACACCGCGAAAGTGAACTTGAACTACACGGTCTACTACCCGCTTACGGAGAAGTATATTTCGATCTACGCGGAGAAGAAGAAGGGTCAGACAGGTCAGGATGAGGATGTGGATGTGGACTTGGAGGAGGAGACGGCGCAACAAGAGGAGACGGTGAGCGCCGCGACCGCGGCGGAGAAGAAAGCTATGCTGCAGACCATTGAGAAATGCATGGAGGATGGAACGCTTGATCTTCTTCGGGAAGGCAAACTCAGCTCAAACGCTGAAAGCGAGACCGAAGCCGAAACTAAGACGGAAACGAAATCGAAATCGAAGTCGAAGTCGAAGGATACTGGCGATAAGAAGATCAAAGAGAAGGCAAAGGTCAAGAGCAGCAAGTCGGATGTCCGAAAGGGGAAGAGCGCGAAACATGCCCTTTCGGCACCAGCCGAGGAGAGCGGAGACGAGAGCGACGGCGGTTTCTTCGAGATGTAAACCGACTGTCCAGCATCTACGGCGTAGTGGTACCTACATTTACCGCTACGACCTATTCACGTACCTACTCATGCGTCGCATATCAGGAGTCTGTCTGTTTCTTTATATTTCAGCATTACGTGCGCAACTGGAACTTGATCACGTTTCCCTTTCATCGGATACCCAAATGAATACATACTCATACTGTGCAATTCATTCTTCGTCTAGCGATGTAGTTACGCAGTAACTCCTAGCAGTAGATAAGCGCCAACATATATGCATATGAACCGAGACCGCAAAGTGCAAGTTCTCGAAGAACATAGAAGAGCCGAAGTAGACAATCAACAAGACAGTCTTCGGGTGGGTAGCTAGGTTATGCAATGGAGATGATGCAAGACATGGCCCAAATAGAATGTAAATCAAACTCCGGCTTCACCAACCCTTCTAGGTAGACAAAAGATGAGATGTAAGAAGAAAATTGTTGAACAATGCGGGTCACAAGCCCCAGTTGAAATGGGAGCAAAAGCAGGTACATAGAATTCAAATGCGGATTCGCTGTTTTATCGTGGTGTCGTATGCTGTCGTCTTGAAAAGACTGGATATGACTTTGATTTGAGCAGGACAGAGCAAGACAGCCTCAGTATGACATGGCCGGCATAGCATTTGAGGCTGCCCAGCACTGACCAATGTGAATAAAAGGGTTCCCAGCACCTCGGTGACCGAGCTAGGGCCATGCGCAGCGAAGCGGCCTACATGACCGCACAGCTTCCACCGCTGCGAGCTCGTCTTCTGCCCCCCAGGAGGCCAAGATATGGCTCCCCGTCGTCATCGTCGTTGTAGATGCGCTCTGCCTCGCGCGCTCGCCTGCGTCGCCTTCTCGCGCCAGCACCACCAATACCCGCTTCCTCGGTGGCAACCATGTAATCGAACCATTTCTTCTCCAGTCGGTTGGCAGCCGCAAGATCGCCGCGCAGGACACGCTTGGTGTGTTCATCCACAGTTGCCTGCCAAGCATAGAAGCACTTGAGCTGAATGATGTGATTCGGGTAAACGGTGGGCGGCGGAGGCGGTGTGATTGAAGAGGCTATCATGGGCGTCGAGGCTCCGGATCCGGATCCGGATCCTAGCATGGAAATCCTGCTTGCATTTACGGTCTGGGTGACTACCGAGATCGCATCGGAGGCGGAGACTTTGTATTGACGAGGGATGTAGGCATTGCCTGCCAGAATGTCCCTAACGCCGACCCAAGTTACGTTCGGGCAGTCGAAGGCGACTATGCGCAACCCGATCTGGGGAACGTTCTCATCATATCCTCGTTTGCGGACGCGGTAACTAGCTTCCGACAGGGTCAAGTCCGAAATCCGCGTATTGTCCATTTCCACGAACCGGAGCGAGGGGCAGCTCTTCATGACCTGGAGCATTCCAGGGTCACTCAAGGACTCGCAGGAGCTGACATTGAGGTGTTCGATGAATGGAGCACATGGGGACTTTGCAAGCTCGAGAAGAGTCCTGTTGCTGAGACGCTCCAGCTCTTCGAGCTCCAGATGGGCAAGGTGCGGAACCGTCCGGATAACCGGTACGATAGATTCATCGGTCAGCTCCGTACATCCTGCGAGCTGGAGCACTATGAGTTTAGGCACGTTATGTGCGAGACTCTTCACGCCACTATCCGTAAGCTCAGTACACTGGTGGAGATCTAGATGCTTGAGTCGTCTAGGCGGAACAATCGCACGATCTTCCAAAATGTCTATCTCCGGATCGATGCCGTGCATAAGGACCTTGAGAGTCTCATCAGTAATATCAGTCCGGCTGATGTCAAGGCGCTCGAGGGTATTCCGCTTGAACAATTCCGAGGGAAGTTCCACTTCATCAAATCCATTAATCTCGCTGGCGAAGAGATCAGTCAAAATAGGGCATGCCTTCACAACTTTTTTTAGGCCCGAGGCGGTCACATTTGTGCACCAGGAGACATTCAGGGTTCGCAGCTGATGGCAGGACTTTGCTATGATCTTCATCGCTGCGTTCGTGACACTGTCCAAGCCGGAGATGTTGACATACTGTAATCGCTGGTTCCGCCCAAGAAAGCAATGGATCGCAGACTTGTCCATACGGCTCCCTTCCAAGGAGAAGTTCACGACATTGCGACACACGGCCGTGATCTCTTCACTTTCGCTCTCCCATTTCTCTCGCAACTGAACGCAACCTCGAAGATTCAGATCCTTTATGAATGGGCCCCCGGACATAATGAGCTTCATGAGAGCATCACTCGGTATATCGCTGTAATAGTCTGTGGTGTCAACAACAGTCCACAGCTGTCCATCATAGCACATTTTGTGCCACCACTTGCAAACAGTCGAGCAGCGAATGATCTCTTTCGGGGTGAGGTAGCTGAAGATCAGCATCCCCAGCTCATTCGGCATCTTTCCCCAGAAGTCGAATTTCTTCGGCTTTGCGATGACGACAGCATCTTCAAGCAGACCGCTCCTAGATCCGGGCCTCACTTCAGTGGGCAACGCAATCTTCTTTGACTGAGAGCCATTGGTAGTGTCCGAAACAAACCGAATACGTGCATTCCCTTCCTGGTCATCAGCCGCATAGGACCCGGTGGGACCGGGGGTTGTAGGACGAATGTTGAGGCCGCCGTACAGCTGTGTTGCACTTCCGTTGCTTGAGCAGGGAGCATACGTCGACTGAGAGAGCGAAACACAGGACAAAGAAGCTCCATTTCGACCATAGGTGGTGGACGCGGACCGAGATCGATTGCGCCGGGTTAAGGATGGGCTCGAGGAAAAGCGCTGGAGACTTTGCAATAACTTGTGTCGCCCTTTCACCTTCCGAGGCTGCTCCAGCGGAATTTGGTCTGCTGATGAGCTGGGGCTCGCTGAGGTAGGAGCCTCGGGGAAGGGCACGATCTCGGGATCTACTGTCGCCATTGTTGATAGAGGCAGTGTTGACAGGAACGGTGGAGGGTGATCACGGCGGACAACTTTTTTTTTGAATTATCGCACCGAGCCCGGACAAAGACCAGAGTATTCAATAACGCAGTCAGCGACAGCGCGGGAACCCGCTAGAACGCAGTTCTCAGAGGATGGACATTGTCAACATCCGCAATCAACAGGTGATATGGCGCCAAACACCAGCCGTGGACATTGGAGGACCCAGAAGGGGAAATAAGTAGATGAGCACTGAATGATAAGCGAAGACGACAAAGATAAGGTAGAAAGGAAAAATAAAGAAATGGTGTGAGACTGAGGTCAGGAGGAGACTTTGGTCAAGCGACAGTGCCGAGACGGTCAACGGTTGGAGGGCAGACAAGAGGGTGGTGTTCACACTCGAACCATGGGACTCGCCGCGTAACCAGGAGTAGATAACAGTCGGATAGTATGAGCTGCTCAAAGTCAAAGGCAGTTCAGCAGTCACTTCGTAGAATCAGAGCCCAGCAGCAGGGGTCATTGAGAGCGAGACTCGAGAAGAACAACAAGAAACAGAGCAGAAAAATAACAAGGAGAGGCGTCCGCCGCAGGAGGTTGGGATTGGGAGACGTGGATAATGCAGGTGGGCTACTGGAGTGGAGGGGGAGCAAGACAGTCTGAGCCACTCGGTCAGGCGATGTGGAACGGAGGTGTCAGATCAGTCCAGACTTCAGCAGGACATCTCTAGTCTAATTATTGGAATGTTGCAGCGAGGAGCCCAAAAATGATACCATCCGCACTGGACACGCCGTTTGGCCTGACTGACAGTTTGACACCCCCACACTTTATCTTTATCGATAGCATTCCTGGTCTTAGCCCAGGCGCTATCCCCGCTATACCCGGACAGAGAGAGATGCGCCAGCTGAGCCACTGGATATTCCACCTACCACAGCAGAGAGAGCCGAGCATACATAGATAGAAAGTCCAAGACATCTCCTTGAGGCTAAAGTACCAAGTGAGTCTTTGTTTCCCAGACTTCTAGAAGAAGACCATTCTAAGCAACATCGTGGAAACCGCGCATCACGTGAGTCCGAGCCAGGCTCCCAAGAATCCCACAGCTCAGCTTCTCCTGTCCATCCCGACTATCAATTCCCACCCAACAGTCCATTCCTCCGTTCCTGATGTCCTGGACCAGTTAAAACCAGCCCACGGTCCGCGTCAGTCGGACAATCTAAGACTTTGCCACCGCAGCGGCCCAGCTGCTTGGAGCCTGGACGAGTCAGATCAAGGACGGACTTGGCTTGCCAGGCCCAGGCCGACCATTGGACTTGGTGCCCCGGTGGGCTCGATACTTAAAATCTCGCAAACGGAAGTTTGGAACAATGCACACCGTAAAATGGAGTTTGTCCGATTATTTGCCTTCCATGGATGGTTCTCTTGTACTTCGTACTCCGTACGATGTGGTTTCCCCGCTTCACCCCCGCACTTGTTCTAGAGCCAACCCGAGAGTTGAGTTGGTGAGGGATGTCAATATCCAATGCATAAAGATGTCTCTGTAACTACTAGGTAACTACTAAACTAGTTCAAGCTATATCACGGGGTATCTCGCTATCTTCTCGCCTCTATATCAATCAATACTAGTCTTTTGGCATAATGGCATAAAGAGAGTAAGGATAAAACACGGCGCTATGTACTAGGCCGACCCCAATCTGCTTCGATGAAGTGCCCCAATCATTCTTACATCCATCGTAGATTGTCACCATCTTTTTTTCAGGTCGTTTCCGGTCGTCATGTATCGAAGGACGAAGGCATTATTGTTATATTGTTGTTATGCATGAGAATATGTCGGTATGAGTATGTAGAGACTCTCGCTGCTGAAATGTCATGTCATGTATGTGATGTCGATATATAATCTCCGATTCTGCGGCTGTTGGCTTATCCAAAATGATTCTCACGAGGTTGTGGAACGGTTCAGCTATCGACCATCCATGGGTGCTCCATAACCTCGCCTATGGTCAAGCGGTTATCCACGTCGCGGTCAAGCATCCTCCGGATCAAGTCGATACAGTCCTCCGAAAATGGTATGAAAGGAACCCGAAGCGGGTGATCCAGAATCTCATCGATGTTGTAAAATGGGTTCTCTTTGTAGACGATCGTGTACAGCAAAATGCCAAGCGCCCAGATGTCTTGCTCCTTGCCTCGGTACGATTTTCCTTGGAGAACTTCGGGGGCGGCATAGTCTATGAAATTCATTAACCTTTGAGCAGCAACAAACGCACTGTAAATTTTACCTATTGTTCCCACAAAGACATCAAATGGCCCATTTTTGATATAAGCCGCGCTGCCAAAATCGATCAGCTTGATCCTGCCTTCACCGTCCAAGATCACGTTCTCATCCTTGATGTCCCGATGGACAACCAGGGCCTTCGTATGCAGATGATAGATGGCGCTGACAACCTGCTCGAAAATGTTCCGACACTCTTGTTCGTCCATGTTCGTCTTCAATTCAATATAATCGAAAAGATCCATGCCGGGTAACCCGTGCGGTAACATCTCAATATAATAATTGATATCGTCTTCAAAGAAACTTTCCATTTCCACGATGTTCGGATGTTTCAGGCCGTCTCTCCGAAGATAATCCAGGACATGAATCTCCAGTGGGACCGTCCCCAGGCGACGATCTCGAGTCCATGTGTCAACGAGGATCCTTTTCTTCGTAACATATTTGAGTACAACTTTCTTCGCAGGGAGTTTCTTGAGGCGAGCGAGTTTGACTTCGCCATACGCCCCTTGGCCCATTTCTTCAAGAATGACATAATCCGTGATCATACGTTTCTTGGAGACTTCCTTCGTGTTGACTGGCTTCACCTCAGGCACTGGCTGAACAGGTTTGTCGGTGAGCGGCTCAGAAGCGGCCTCGCTGAGCTGCTGACTCAGGGTAGACGTTGGTATTCTCGATTTCAGTCCATCTGGTACAGTAAGACGAGGCGCTGTTGGCGTCTCCGACGAGCTTGTTGCCTGCGAGGATACTTCTTGCGGCGTAGGAGGACGCATCGGCAGGCCGTGCGAGTGGATGTTCCTTGAATATGTAATCCATAGAGCATACACAAGCTCCGTTACTGTGATCGCATCTTCGGAGCCATTATCGGTTTCCTCCTCAGTGTCAAGCTTCTTCTCGCGCTGTTTAGGGAAGATTGATCCACTCTTCACAACGCGTAACTGGACATCCACAGCGATTGTAGATCCGTCGCGATGTTTGGCCGTGATGCCGGCTGGCTCGAGGAATACCGAGGCAACGTTCGACTTGCCATCTCGTAGCATAGAAAGCGTTCGTGCTCTTCGAAAGCTGAGCTCTGGGATAACAACACCGTCTACCAGAGGCACATTCTCTTCATCAGAGATTACATATAGGAAGTCGTCGAATCCAGGTATAAGATCCGCTATATCCAACCCTTCCGGCCGTTCATAGCCAAACAGCACCGACGAGAAGACCGAGTTCGAGCTAATAATTTTCAGGCTTGACGACGACAATACCATAATACCGGCAACGTGAGGGAAGCTTGATATACGAAGAGAGCGTGAGCCCTCGTCTCTGGCAACAGTGGTCGGGGTGCAAATCGCCCCCGAGGTAGCGGCAGCAAAGTATTTAATATCGGCAACCTCGTTGAGACCCTTCTCAATCGGTACCTTCAAGCAACTTGAAGGCAGGTGAGGAAGTAGTTTTGTGAGATGCTGGCCGGTTTCGACTACTCCATGGCCCCATATTTTCTCGGTGGCGCCACGGGCAGCGGTAATCTTCCAAGCCTCGTCGCAGCTGATGTAGGCGACATCTTCCTGGATTTCTTCGAGAACCCAGATCAGACCACCGCGCTTTTCCATAACCCAGATACTCGCAGAACCCGTTGCACCATTGCGTTTTTGAATGGGAACTACGTCACCACATAAAAGAACGCCGCGCGATTTAGTTGCGGGATGGTTGAGTTGCCTTGCGGTATAGGCACTCGAACCGTAGCCATCGTCGGTCTGAGCTCTTCTCGAAGGTCGAGCCCGAGAAGGAGGTTTACTGAGCAACTGTGCGGTGACACCATTACCCATTCCCATGGACCTTGGTACCGCAGGTTTCATACGGGACTTATCTGGTGACGGCCGAACTTTCGCTGCAGCGTCAGTGGTAGGATCCCGCAATTTGGACTCGAGCCATTGCCGTCGGTCCTCTTGTACGACCTCTAGGATACTCAGCTTGCGTACTTCAGCCTGTGTAACACCAAATACGAGACATGATAAATCATTGGCCGCTAGAATGGTCCAGGGTGGCTTGGATTCAGTCCGGAAAACCGCTTGTGATACCGGGTTCCATTTGCTGCTATGGGTGTGCAAGGCCGGAGTTGGAAAAACGGACCCAATGGTGGAGGTGCTTAACGGAGAAAATGGGTCTCCAGTCGTATAAGGTTGTGCTAAAGGTTCTATCAGTTGACGTTGAGGCATAGTAGAACTGACGTCCGTGAATGTACGTTTTAAGCTTACGCGCCTGGAAGTAGGAGCGGACATTAACCCTCTTCTCTCGTGAGGTAGTTGTTGACTGGAGGTTAACTGCGACTGTCCTGAAGGTTGCGGTGGTGGCTGTCCAAGGTCCTTGGCTTCTGGCGAAGGTCGCTGAAGCTCGGTAAATGTCCTTTCAAAGACATTGTCGCTTCCAACGTCTGCTGGTCCGGTCATGGGTCCTATAGATGCCCCGGATATGTTGGACTGGGACAAAAGATCCACCATCACTTGCGTGTCCGTATCACCACGCATGCGATTAGGAGGACTCGCAATCCCGGTCGTGCTGCTGGGGCCCCATTTGAAGCGGTCACGCATGAAATCTATAGACCGCTTCAAGATATTCTGGCGGTTGTGCAAAAGCTCCTCAGATCTTTGCGCGAAAGAAAATGAATGAAGTGACTCGGAAGGAAACCGGTGAAGATCTTCCAGAGTGTTTATATCTTGACCGGCCGCGATGGCCATCGAATTCGCTCTTGATGATGAAAGGGATCGTGGTGAAGGAGAGAGAGTTCGAGGGCTCAGAGCGCCTATAGAAGATGTAGACATGTTCGGAAGTGTGAAGACCCGAGAAGGCGGTTGGGAGCGTATACGATCTAAACCGGACGGTCCAAGTCCATGTTCATGTTGTTCAAGGAGCGGAGACCTGAAAAGGATACAGAATTGTTATTCTTAGTTCTGATTGTCTTTTATACAATGGCATCATGGTGCCGGTATATGCAAGGGGACGCTGCCGTTGGTGATTTACCCACCTTGGGAGGGAATCATATCCAGCTGAAGTGTTTTCCACCGTGTATTTTAATGAGTCGCCCTGGTTGCCTGAAAGAGGTGTCATGAAAGGCTCGTCTTCCGGAGATTCTGAAAGTCGTCCCAATGGAGACGATAAGGGACTGGGTTCGCCTAAGAATCACAGTATCGTCAGCACCTTTCGACTGTTCCATCCAAATCACGGAATATGTGACGCAGTGTCTTAGATTGCCCCGACTCGCAAATCAACTGTGCAGGCAAATGCAATCTTAGGCAAGCAAATGAGCTGACAAAGTTGATTATCCCTTTCTTCTTATCGCTGTCTACCACCCAGTCCCACCCTGACATATCTTCATTCCTGAAGTTGCACTCATACGAGCCCGATATATGTTGCCCCTCGTAATGAAGCAATAGGGGCAAGTCCCAAGAAGGAAACAAAACGAGGTCGAACTAACCATCAGGATTAAATGAAGCAGCCCCCATAGTTTCCCAAGCAATCAACGGCCCAGTGGCCAATACCAGTTGGGCCGTTTAAAGGGCGACAGCTTGAAACGGCGCAACTTCGAGTACGGAGCGGGAATTAGGGTAAGTCGGACTAGCGATGACCCGGTGCTACATGCGAAATTTAAACATCAACGGGTGCCGTGGCTGTGGATATATAATTCGTTTCTCACGTAGTCTTCGCCGGTCACTCGCGGTTGGACGACTAGGTGCGGAGGATCAATCGCGCTATGTCTTCGTCCCTGAGAATTCGTACAGGCGTAAATCGAGGTCAAGGTGGGACTGACGTTGCCGGAAGGCAGTGATTGAAATGAGAGGATCGGTCGAGCTGCGCTATCAGTGTCAAGAAAGGAGCGAGAGACGCAAGGTCAGAAGGCCGGTGGCCAACGGAGGCCGAAGTGAGCAGCTGCCCCAGGAGGTCACAGGCACGCCGTCCCAGTGGCGAGAAGCACGCGGGGAGGATGGATGGAATCTTGGTTCTAGGTGTACTCTCCTCCAAAACAAGCTGCGAATTGAAACGCTGGTCAAATTTTTCTGCAAACCGGCTGCAGGAGCAGTGAGAAAAGAAAGACCGCCTATTAGCAGGCGCAGTGGACAGAATGCTGCGAGTGGAAGCCGACGGAGAACGAAAAGGATCGAGCTCCGTCTACGCCGCGGGTGGTCGAAGCCGCTGGTCCCAAAGCGACCGAGAAGACAAGGAAATATTCTGACCTGAGAGTCAAGCAGGTGACCGTGTAGGTGTGGTTCGGTCGAGGGAAAGTGGGGAGTGAAGCTGAATTAAAGATCCAGCGTGAAAAGACACTAAGAAAGAAGGGTCGCAAACGATGACGTTGTTTTGCTTTTTGTCTGCCCATTCAATATTACACATGAAAGCACGCTATAATAAGAACAAAAGTCTTGGAACATGAATCAATATTAGTATCCGGCGAGGCCAGATCAAGACGATGGCCAAAAGCAGACCCTCGAGGGCCAGTGACCTCGGTCGGGGGAGGAATCTACAAGCCGACCACTGCCCTTGGCCTGGGCTCTTGGGAACGAGAACCACGATCGTGTCAAACTACTGCATGTCGATATATCTCACGATAACGTACATAGTCTTGTCTCTCTCTAATGTTTCCTCTGTCAAGGTGGTGATGTAATTACATTCTTGTTCATTGTTCGTGAGCCCAACTATACCTACCGAGACACACAGAGCTTGCGGATACCCCACAGTGCCAGTCTCTCAATCTCTTTTCTCACTCAGCTGGTTAAAACTGTCTAGTTGTTGATGAGATTAGTGATTATGCTCTTACATGTCCGTCCATAGCTAAGTTCTTGCATCACGATCGTCCAGGACCTCAGGTATCTGAGCCTCGGCCCAGGTTCTAAGCGAGAGCACATGGGTACGAGATTGTATAGCACAACTACCTAGATAAATGTAGATAGCTCGGGTATATAAAATTGAATTTAAGCAAGAATTCAGAGCTCTACCCTTCATGTTTGGCTCCCCTCAAGCTCTTCATTGCCAGTCCGTCCGGTTCAGCGTTCGGCTTCTTCTGCTCAACATCGCCATTGCCAAAAAGGGCGCCTTGTTTAGCTCGTGGTTCACCATGTCTGGTCTGTTCCGGCGGAACTGATGCAGGGCTTACAAAGCTGGAAAGATGTCGATCTCCACCCAGCATCCATGAGAACTCTGAATTCGCTAACGACGGCCGGGTGGGATGCCGTAGGGGTTTAGCCTTGTTCACTGGTTGAGGCGACAGAATGTTGCGTTTCCCATTGTCGCTTTCAGCGGGTGATTTGGAACTAGGTGGGTTCGATACGCTGGAATCGATCGAGGCGCGTGGGGGCCTGTCGTTCTCCGACGGCGTAGATTTCTCGTCGCCAGGTATTGACTTACGGTCAGAATGCTTTGTCCCGTTCGTGGTTTCTCCGACTTTGGAAGACTGTGTGGAATCCGAATCGGGGCAAGGTATCTCGAGCATCGTCTGCACGTTTTCAACCTTCGTAAGAGCTTGCTCCACGGACTTTGTAGTTTCGGGATTCACGGTTCCATTGTTCGCCAGCTGTGAACGTATGTCGTTCACTGCCTCACCCAGTGACGCTGCTAGTCGTCGGTTTGTCTCCCAGATGCCTTCAATCTTAGCCCTCAACTGCATGGTAGCTTCGGATTCCCGGTATAGAGTCGGACCAGGCGCAGAATCTCCGCTTCTCATCATCCGTGAGGCGTGCTCCGCCTGCATGGATTGCATATTTTTCTTCGCTTCATTGACAGCCCCGCGTACAGCTTTCGCCACACCCCATGTCTCAGTCCTGCGCTGTATACCATCTGACACATCCTGAAAGAGAGCCTCGATACTCAACGGGCTATTTCTTGCTGAAGATCTTGAAGGGGAACTGGTCTCGCTATTACCCCTCAAATCATTACGAAATTGGAATCTTCGTCCCGGACGGGCTCTGCTTGCTGAGTTGGGCCCTTTTGAAACTTCTGGAGGCTTCCCGGAATACTTGGAAATGAGAAACGAACCTCTTTCAGGCGTGGGGTTTTGTTCAAGGTATAATCCATCTACAACAAAACTGACTGGGGCATGAGGGTGGGGCGAAGGGTAGCGAAGCAAGGTAGTCAGTGCAGTTGATGAGTCGGAGCCCAGTACTGTTCATGTCAGTCTATCAAAATACGAAGAGGGCATTGGAGAACTAACATTCCCAGCGAACCCGAAGTAGCATCGCCACGCACACAAAGTCAACCAGCTCAGGTCGAAGTCCTTCTGCAAAAAGAGCATCCCAAATAACAAGCATTTCTTGAAACGGGAACTCGCGGCCAAAGAGGAGACGCATCCATCGACTTGATAGACAAAGTTAGGCAGTGCACTCGCCAAGGATACCAGTACAGAACTCACGTTAGGAAAATTTGGGGTAGAATGTCAAGTGCTTGTAGATGATCGGCTAGCTCTAGGTCGGTAGCCACCAGTAGATCGTTATGAATGTGCTCGCATTGAAGAATAATGGGGATCGCATCGGCTTGCCCGTTCACTGACCGATGTGTGTTGTGCTCGTAGTATGTTCTGGTGCTCTGCATTACCGAGCAGAACAGGCTGAACGCGTCATGCTCGATAAATTCGGAATCCAAAAGACGGAGCATTGGTTCATCGTCTGAGCCCGTTGGAGTAGGCTCTTCACGAGAATTCGGTTCGATAGCATCCCGATCAACGACCCATAGAATCGGCGCCAACAACTCATGCATCCCTTGACGATAGCCCAGGTCGGGGTTGAGTTTCGAGTAAATAAACAATATATCAATCATCTTAGCTTTAGTTGCGGGATCATGAAAGAAATGGTTTTCCTGCAAGCATCGATCGACATCTTGAGATATTTCTGCTCGCAACTGCTCATCTTGCCGTAGAGTTTGCCAGGGGGACTTTGGGGATGAATCAGCCAACCAAGTCTATGTCGAGATCAAGGTTCAACGCACCTGTTCATCATCCGCTAGCGGATCAATACTTGACTGGAGGTCATCCGGATGCTCTATATACTTCATAAAATGTTCTTTCAGTGCGACATAAGTGCTGCGCGCCTCGGAGATTTTGCTCGGCCATTGTGTACGACTAAGGTCCTCGAACAGCAGAAACGCCTGGTTCCAATACCGTAAGCACAGGACACGAGTGCAGATAAGGGAGGTGCACATGCCTTCCAGAATATTGATCTCAACCCATCATTGCATATATTCTCCTCTTGTTCCGACTTGAGAGCTTTTCGGAGGTCTGAGGGTGTATCGCGGCCTTCGAACAGGGTATTCCAGCGCTGTCTAAGAGATCGTTAGCTAAAAAGCCACTTTTACTGCCAGAATCACGTTCTGGAACTATACCTGGAATCTTCGGCACCCCTCATTTCTCCATGTGTAGTTTGAAGTGGCTCGAGATGGTTTCCACAAAGACCGAAAGTAATAAATCAAAGAGAAAGCCGGTGCGGAGGTATAAATGGCGACGGTCTTGATGGGGCGGGATCGTCACCTCCGTCTTTTCCCCGCCATTGCCGTTATTTAACCACTGTCAAGACCCAAAAACCATCGCGACGAAACCCATACCTGGGAATCTTGAGGACTGAAGTTGGACTTGCATATTGATAAGAGGGCTGAGTTGAGCTGTCAGTTAACTCACCGGATCCGAATTCGTCCCGACGTATCTCGTGTAACCTGCAAACGCAGGACTCATCCCGACCCTCACGATATATCTGATGATTCGAAGTCGAGTGTTCGATGTCGGCAGATCTATTCGCAGAATTCGGACTTGGGGCATCCACTAGTCAGCCTTCAAATACTGCGCGCCAGCAGGCAGTTACGCCTTACGGTGGATCATTGATACCCGGCCTGGATGTGTCCGAAGATGCGACTTTGTCCCGGCCTTCTCATCATTTGAACGAGCCCGATTTGCTGCCAGGCCAGCGCGGCACTCATAATCAGCCTGAACACTTGGACGAATTCGGAGATTTTGAGCTACCGCAGGGGGAAGATAACAATGATGTGCTCTTCGACGCCACACTTGAGCAATTTTCCGATCATGGCAGTGAGGATTGGGGCGATTTTGAGTCCGCAGAGGTTTCAGTCGATCAAACTGGCCAGAAGCAAATTTCAGAGCCAGTTGGAAGCCACAAGGTCCTTAAAAGGCCGGCACCCAAGGTCACACAAAATCACAATTCGCCGTTGGGATCTCCTGGGACTGTAGATTTGCTGGGCTCTCTGGATTCACTCACACTCATAGACAAGCCGCCTAGTGGCCGTCATCAAGCCAATACTTTGATCGATACAATCCCAGAAGCAGAGCGCGGCAGCATACATAATACGAAGCCAAAACTTCCTGTGGAAGAGGAACCATTCGAGGAATGGGAAGATTTCACTGACGGGCCCATGGAGAGTAATCAAAGCTCTAGTCTGAAAGTTGAAGACCCTCAGCAAGCTACTGACACAGGAAACCTCTCACAACCATTGAAGGTCACAGTGGAACCGAGAGTGCAGACTACTAGGCAGTCCCATTCCACGCACGTTCGCCCGACTAATATACCGCCTCCATCTATCCTACTAGAGCTGTTTCCTCAGCTATTCGAGCGTCTACGGAAAGAAGGCGCGGAGGCAAAGAGAAACGCGCAGCACAAGGATAGGCTAGATTCAGTGGCTGAGTCTATCGTCTACACGCTGAAAGCTGTCGCAAGGGTTGTCGCAGGCCGCACTTTACGGTGGAAAAGAGATTCAATCTTAAGTCAAAGTATGCGAATTGGCCCTGCACGCTCGGGGAAGTCAGGCGGGATGAAACTAAGCACTGTCAACAAGAACGAAGATATCAAGGAGCGGCAAGAGGCCGTTGATATCATCAACATGTGGCGAGACCGTGCAGCACTGTTTAATTCCGTGATTCAAGCGGCAGGGAGGCGTCCAATGCAGGTCATCCTCGAAAGTACTCGGGCCATAACGGCTACAGCCAGCCAAGGAGCCATAAAGGCTTCACATGCATGCGCCCTTTGCGGGCTAAAAAGAGACGAAAGGATACCCAGGGTGGACGAGAACGCGGAGGACAGCTTCGGCGAATGGTGGACAGAGCACTGGGGTCATACCGAATGCAGGCTCTTTTGGGAAAACAACGTGAGTCTCCTTGGGCAACGATGAAAATGGGCATAGTGTGCCCTAGCTGCCATCAGCACTGTTCATCTTTGATTCTCCCGTGGCTTGCACAGTGCAGATGGTTCAAATCATCAACCGCCAAACTTGGGACCGCAATATAATGCATACAGCACTTTTTGCTGATCTAAGGAACGGTCCATCCAAACATTTATTGTCATAGCACTTCTCATGAGCTAGGAGGCTGTTTGCTTTGTAGCAATGCCTTCTGTCTCCAAATACGTATGGAGAATGCCGAGGTTATTATCTCGATTGCGATAAGATAAGCCTTGGCTGTTCCAGGAACCGTAGACATATATAACCAGATCGCAGTGGGAACATTCTGAAGACAAAATACGGCGTTCATGGTACAGGGTACGTCAATATAGCCAAGCTTATTAGAGTGTAACTTGGTGGTGGCACTAGACTGGCTTTGGCGGAAGCTCCTGCCCGATGATCTGCTGAGTGAGGTCAACGACCCGCTAGCTAGATAACCAACAGGGCACAGGAATGGCGCGCAGTCTCGCCCATAGATCACCCGACCACTTCACTCCCTTTGCAAGCGCTGGCCAGCTGAACAAGTTCTACGGAATGTTCAAACTCACTGCATAATTTCGTGTTGTCTTCTATGAGACCGCGATCCAGCCGCTTGTACCCGCGATCTATCTATCGGGCTGTCTTACTCCACCTTTCCAGCCAACTCCTTGTTCTCAAATCAGCTCATCAGCCTCAGCTTCTCACAATAACGTACTCCTGTGGATTTTGCTCTGCAAGCATCTGTCCATTCTCGCGATCAAGATTTTCACCCCCAGCTCCCGTCAAGAGGTTGGTGAAGTCACCCAGCCTTGTCTCCGCAGCTATCTCCTTCCCCGCCTTGTAACTCCGCTTCGACCGCAAGGAACCTCCACAGCAGACAGTGCATCTTTGATCGAGCTCTACATACTGGTTCCTCTTCACTTCGAACTGACACCTTCTGTATACACTTGCTTGGCTCTTGTGCAGCTCACACTCCAGGAATCACAAGGACCACTCTCGCCCATTAGCTCGGAAAGGTCGGCAGCACCAAGAGGATAGGATGGGTCTCTCTTATAACGTCTACCTTACATCTGCCAAAATTTTCGGGTGCAAGAACTGCAAGACACATCTGGCAGACTATGACGACATCATGAGTCGAGTGAGTATTGCTTTCCTTGCCCGTTTATTCAAGGAGCTACTACTGACATAGTCTCCGTTCGCAGAATTTCCGGGGCCAGCATGGTAAAGCGTACCTGTTCAATAACGTCGTCAATATCAATACGTCGGAAGCCGTGGAGCGCAGCATGACCACCGGAAGACATATCGTCCGCGACATTTCATGCAGACAGTGCAGAGAAACGGTAGGGTGGAAGTACGACAAAGCGTACGAGGGCAGCGAGAAATACAAAGAGGGGAAATTCATCTTGGAGGAGGAGCTCTTGTGCGTGGTGTGCTAGGGACGGTCTTTGACGTGGCCAATTCCCTGGCATATCATCGGGCATATCCGCGGGCCGGTATTTCTTCTCTTGAGCACAGCTTGTCCGGCGTCATTAGCGACTGGACAGTACAATGAGCATATTTCAACATGGCGCAAAGTGCACGGCGTTCAACGGCGTTTTCGGTTTTGGTCGGGCTAAGTATGGGAACTATGCAGTCTATGCGGCATCGCAGCCGAGTTGATTCAAGATCAAAGCCCCAGAGATTGGATATCTTATCAATACTACACATGACTATGAGGATATACTTGTTAGGTTCTGAAAGCCTTGGTTTCGGGATCAATCCATATCTATCTATGTGGTTTTGAGCAGATAGTTAGGCAGATTATCTCAATCCATCCAGTTTATCCAGCCGCAGCACCCGCTGACATCAAAGACTTTAGCGATTGCCTTCGACCAGGAACACTGCAAATGCTCAGACCAAGTCAACCTCTGGATCAACTCCCTTGGTCGTCCCCAGATCGGCGAACTACCAGATCGGTCAACATGACGGCCCCACTAGCTATGGAGTTGGCCGTTTATCGGACTTGAAGCCGAGATTTATCAACTACAGCCCCACGTCAGAGTCAGACGGAAAAGGAGGATTTTCCAAACAGTAGGAACTCAAAATCAAGATGCCTGGCCAGACAATGCACGCCGTGGTTTTCAAGGGCCTACACAAAGTCGCCGTGGAGGAGCGTCCAATCCCCCAGATCCAGCATGCAGAGGATAACATCATCAGAGCAACATATACCGCGCTTTGCGGAAGGTACGTAACTAGCTGACCAGCTCACACTCTCGAGATATGGCTTTGGGCATCGTAACTAACTAGTCTATATAGTGATCTCCATGTATACCGGGGCATTGAACCCGCTGGCACAGGGTTCGTCATGGGCCACGAGGTAACAGGCGAGGTTGTGGAGGTTGGCGATGCAGTCAAGACCGTGCAGAAGGGGGACATGATTGTTTCGGCGTTTACGACGTCGTGGTATGTTGCCATGTCATGCACTCTACCCATCATGCCTAAGGCTTGACTTCGGAGCATGCTGACTCGAGCAGCGGAAACTGCTTCTACTGCACACAGGGCTTCTCCTCAAGATGCGACAAGAACACCTTGCTTGGCTGCGATGATCTAGATGGCGCACAGGCAGAATACGTAAGAAGAGCTCACTCCGTCACAAGGCCCCAATACCCTACGCCCACTGACAACCATAATTCCAGGTCCGAATTCCCCATGCCGACGGCACAGTCATCAAGGCTCCCGCCGGGATCTCCCCACAGCACCTCGTGCTCATGGGCGACATCTTCCCAACAGGCTACTTCGCCGCCCTGAAAGCCTTCAAGAACGCGACGCCCGCGCAAATCGCGCAGCAAACCGTCGTGGTCATCGGTTGCGGCCCCGTCGGACTCTGCGCCCTAATCAACGCGCTGGAGTACAAGCCCCAGCATGTCCTCGCGGTTGACAGCGTGCCCTCTCGTCTGGCGCTGGCAAAATCCCTCGGTGCTGAACCATGGGATTTCAAGAACGACCGCGAGGGCCTGGATAAGAGGGTCGCTGAGTTGACGGGGGGTCGGGGGGCGGACGCCGTCATTGAGGTTGTGGGGTTGAGTCCGGCGCTGCGGATGGGCTTTGAGCTTTTGCGGCCGTTTGGCGTTATCAGTAGTGTTGGGGTTCATAATGGGGAGGTATGCTTTTGTCTTTTTGGTTTTGGGAGCTGAGGGTGGTTATGGTACTGATGAGTGTATAGATCCCCTGGACTGGAAGCGAGGCGTACGGCAAGAATGTGACTTTGCAGATGGGCCGGTGTCCGGTGCGGTCTGTGTCTGATGCGGCGCTGGAGGTGCTGAAGAGGAACCAGCATTTGCTTGGGTTAGTTACCATCTCTCTTGCTTTTGTTATGAGATCGACGCTAATGCGATGCTATCTACGATAGATTCATGACGGAGAACATCATGCCTTTGTCAAAGGCAGTCGAGGCCTACGATCTATTCAATGCAATGAAGGTACAGAAGGTTATCTTCGAGGCGGGAAAATAGATAGACGGGTTTGGGTGGCATCTGGAGAGTTCAAGGGAGAGAAGTATAGAGGCCTACAGTCAGATATTACCTAGAAATGATGGTAAATGACCCTCTACTATAGCAGTCTCTTATGGATGCGCCCAGTACCATGGTATATCACAACCGGTCTCAAACCAATCAGGTATAGACCAGGAACGCCCATCAAAACACTCCCCCTAGCCCTTAAAATTCAACCATAGGCTAAGCTAGACACGATCGAACAACCCTCCAGTGTGCACAAAGAGCCATGCATCCACAAACCAACCGAACAGCCCGATGCAACCAAGACCTACCGGATGATGACAGCCCGCCAAATAGCAAATTCAGCTCAAGGTCAAACACGATTGGAACACGACTCGAGGCTTCTAGCACCAATCAGCCCCCGCCAGCAAATCTATTCCAATCTCCGAACTTCGCAGCCTCTGTTTCAGACGTTGAGCCCCTTGCGCCTAGGCGTGCGGCCCCGATCTGGCCGTGGCCATTTAGTTCCGGCCTCGTGTCCGGTGATTGATGATTCGGCCAGGTAAACGGACGCGGTACAGCCGTTGGACTCTGCGCGGGAAAAAAGAAATATGCCCAAAACTGCAGGTTTGATTTGCGGGGAAATTAAGAGCCTATTGAGCATGGATCATGCGACGATGCAGCTACAAGGATCAGGGTTCCGTGATGCATGGAGATCTATTGCTAGCTAGACGGAAATGGGAATCTAGAACAAGAGAGAGACAGAGAGAGAAAGAGCTATGTAGCATGACTACTTGGTAAAGAAGCCAAGAAGAAATGATAATGCTAGGTTAATGTCCGTTGGGATTTATACATGTATTGGTATAAAGACCATGCAAAGTGGCCCTATGTAGAGAATGGAAACAGTAGATGAGGAATCCTGTCGGCAAGAAAACAAGGTACAAAAAGGGAATGGCCATAGTAAGGCATAGACGGTCAGGACAAAAGGAAATATGTGATATAATATACCCTGGAATCCCATCATGCAACAGGGTGCCCCAGCCAAGTAAACGGGGCGGTACAGTCCCTGAAATGGTCATATACACGCAAAGGGGGTCTCCAACTCCAACTGGTCAAAGCACAGCAATTCACAAAGTTCACGCAGGTCTCGTACATGTCATGAGAGGTATAAGGTTTGAGGCGGTTGAAGACGATCAAGGTCACCCGAGAAGATTAGACGGGAGGTGTTTATTCCTCCATTCGTCCAAAGACACCGTCGTCGTCGTCGTCCGCGTGAGTGGGGCGGTTGCCAAAATCAACATCAGCATTGCGGGTTTGACGGCTGCTGCGTTCCGTATTCCCCAGCCTAACTTCGCGCTCATCCGACACCTTGTACGACATCGAAGGATTGTATGACAGTGAGAGGAACACATCCTGAAGGGAGTTGGCGAGAGTGGTATCGGTAACGCTGACCCCTGATCCTGATCGGCCAAGATTGTGATGTTCCGAAGAACTAGCCTGGTCAAGGAAGCGGGTTGGAAGCGGGGGCACTGGTGGAACACCGGGAGACACCGATGTCGGACCCATCCGGGGTGTGCCAAAGTTGCAAAGACCGATAGCCGCAGCCAAATCAGCTTCATCGTCATCGGCCAACTTGGCTTCCGCAGTCGGGGGGCGAGTGTCGATGCTCGAGTGACGGTAGTGTGAAAAGCCGGGGGAAGCCCATGGGGCGCTCCCCGTGAACGAACTCGCGGGAATGGACTGGAACGAGTGAGAGAATTGCGGGGCCGCGTGGTTCATGCCGAAAGGCTTCTCAGGTTCAATCGACATGTCATCGTCGCTGTTGTCTTCATCCATCGGGGGCGGAGTTGTCTCTGTCGAGCTGAGTCCGTCTCGAAGTTCGGAGGAGGCGTCTGGTGAAGCGGATGAAGTTTCCGACTCAGCGTCAGGAACTTCCATGGTCGGGTCATCCACATTCATGTTGACCAAGACAGATGCTGCTTCCAGCAATTGCACTTGCTGGTGCTTAGAAATCAAAAGTTTCGACGTAATAGCCCATGCTGGGTCATGCTCCCACCTATGTTTCGATAACATGTCAACCGACTGAAACTCCGGCACGAAAAGGGATAGGAGGGAACGTGGTTCTAGTGGAGGAGCTGGTTGACCATGAGGGCGACCGTCGCAGAGCCGACATGGTGCATTGCTCCAAACCGAGCCGGATGGCAAGATGGCAAAGGGGGGAGGTTACACACATATGCTTGGACAAGCAACTGCCATGCTTGTACCCCTTCCCACAGCGTTCGCAGCGAAGCTCGGGCCTGGAGCCTTTTCCTTCGCCCTTGACCGTATGCCCACCTTCACTGGCGCGTCGGTTACGGTTTTTGGTGCTGACCTGCTTGCCGGGGGCAATGCTCCCATCCACCGCGGTCTGTGCCATTGGCGAGCTGTCCTGCGCTTGGCTGGGAGAAGCCTTGCGGGCGACCAGCGAGTCCCGGCTGGCGCTGTTGATGCTGCGGGAAAGGTATGAGCTGAAAGCAGAGGGAGCTCCGACCGAGCTAGATTCTAAACCTTTCCGACTTCCTCGACGATGAGCGGGCATGGCAATTCCTACGGAGTCTGGAGAATCTTTCAGGGTGGCAGCAACTGCGGCGGCGGCGTTGGCGGCGGCTGTGGTGGTCACGCTCTTTCGGCGAGTCACCCGATGGTTCGAGTTGACGGCACCAAGGGAAATGGAGTAGGAATGGTGACGAGGGGTGGATTGGGGGAAGGGACGGGAGAGAGATAATTCCTAATTAGTAGGAAGAGCATTAGCAGATGTTTTTTTAGGAGAATGTCGGACTGTCAGCTTGGGGAGAAAAAAAAGACACGCCTGACAAAGAGGACCGAAAGAGCAAGTTACCTTGAATGAGGCCATGGCGGATACGTGGGCTCTGGGAAAGTCAATCCCAAAAAGCCCCTGGGGAGTAGAAAGTCAAAACTGCCTATGCCTCCAAGTTAGTGTCTATATCAGGAGAGCTGAAATTCGTGTGGAATGTCGAGCTTGTGGTAGAGAAATAATAGCGGGAGGAGCGCAGGGTACCTGTGGGCGAAGTAAGACTGGGCTCAGGGCTCAGATGATAAGCAATTGGGCGAGGACGAATTGAGTACGAGGAAGACCAAGCGAACGGCGAGCGAAGGCGGCCGGATAGAGAGGAAGTGCAGTGGAAGGGGGAAGATGTTGGGGAGCTGGAGAATAACAGAAGGCGAGCAGAAGGTAGCAGTAGAGAGTGAGAGGAGAAAGAAAGTCGCAGGAGGCAGTCGAGGAAGCAATGGCAGAGCGAGCCAGGGTATCCAGAACGCTCCAATCCCGGTGGAACAGGCGTGACTCTGTGGGGCTAATTATGGTGCTCTAGAGTATGCGGGGTCGGCGATTAGACAGCCGACTCATTTATGGAAATCGAGATAATAATAATGGAATGCCTCGTAAATAATGCTCTTGTCCAGCTCTTGTACTGCACATCATTACTGAGGTCGAGCTTGCTAATGAAATCGAGCGATTTGAGGGCGCCTATCCTCAGCTGGTTCCTGACTAACGGGAGAACAGCAAGGCAGCGAGGAATAGGATGATGTGACCTTCAGCTCCACCCGCATCTGGGAACCGACCGCGGGCACCCCCAAGCAACTGTTCTGGGACTGATTTGACCATCGATGGCCATGCTTGTCGTTCGCTCGCGTTCTACTCCATATACGATGTGGCAATATTTCCCTAGGGCTCTAGAAGTACCATGTCCACGTCTCCTGACACCGAACCTGGGAACTGAGCGCTCACGCTACGGAAGGCCGAACTCAAATGCGAGCGGCCGCCGTGGGATTGGAGGTGACAGGCTCGGGTCACGTGAATGATGTCATCAGCCTGCTGACACAGCCTTGATCGTCTCCTAAAGGCGGAAATGCCGCCCCCGCGCGCGAATTAATTCTTTGATTCGGCCTCGCTCAGCAAGGTCCAGACTCCAGACCTGCTGCTCCGGGCAGACAAAGGAGCCCTGAGCATGCAAGTCAGAAATCGTCAAGTCGCCCAGCAGGCTGACATGAACGTCCCTTGCCGTAAATCCCTCGTCTCCAAATAAAAATAATAATAGCACCACTAGTAATAACTCCAGGAACCGGTATTACCGGTTGGCTGACTGCGGCCTGCCTCCAGCTTGAACTGATCCGAGGCCGTTGCGTCCTATCACGAGCACTCGCCTGGCCAGGTGGACTCTAGGGAGAGCAAGCGGCCAGTGCCTGTACAACGTCATGTGTTCCAGCTTTGACCTTCCAACTTTTTTTTCTGCTAATTGTCAAAAAAAAAAAAAAAAAATTTCTCCGTTTCAGTAAGCCGAACAATTCAACAAAAAAAAAGTTTTGCTTGAGAGCCTGACTCAGATTGGCTGATCCGATATCGCTGCCCCTGATAACAATGAGATTGAGTTGTGGTCGCTGTTGTTCACCGGCGCTATCACGTCTTATCTCGACATTCTTGATAGAGTCGATGCTGGCAAAATAGCGTCTCCAACCAGCAATTGATGGTCAATTATTGATGATAATCCTCCGCTAACCTCGAGCTGTCTGGAAATTCATACTAATATTAGGTAACAAGTCCAGCCTAGGGGACAGCTCAAAGCAACAGTTATCACAATATATATGTCCAAGCGCACAGCTGCCAGTTACTCCAAAACTCTAGCACAAAAGCAAGATTTCCCCGCATCTTGCGAACATGCATACGATAACCCAGGTTTACCATCTTGATACTACTAGGGTTCCTACTGTCTCGAGCATAGCCCAGACCATTGACCAAGGACTGGGGTTGATAACCGATTACCCTCAGTAGAATAGCTGAGGCTGCCTGTCAATCGCTCTATAACTCTACCGAAGTCGTCTCTACCAGGTAACACATAGCATGGATGCTGAAGCCCAAACCTAGAGCTTGAAATCGCCCTGAAAGCTTGAACCTACTCGATCAGGTGGCGCAATCCTGAAGTGTTACATACTTCTTGTAGGGTTCAAGCATTGCCCATTTGCGCAGTAAGCTTGCCGTTCAGCTTCCAGAGCAAGCCTGGTGTTTCTCGACGCTCGCTACTCCGTGAGTTGAGGGTATTTCAGCTTCGCCAGATTTGCTAGCTTTTCACGCGCGACAGGACAAGTTGGATTTTATGGTGACAAGCATGCTGTCAATGTCAACAGACTTATTTGACATAGACTGATGTATAATAGCAAGAGCTGAATTGGATAGCAGTTTTCTCATATCGCTGACATATAGTCTACCACGTACCTGAGGCTACGAACATGATTTACAGTGCTGCAGAACCCCTGATCATCGGCTAGATAATCCTACAGGCTACCATGGCAGCAATGACCTCGAGGATGCCCTGTTGCACTGGGGACCCACCCACGAGTCTGCAGGCCACAAGCCTGTATACTTCTGACGGCACTCTTTCCCGATTGGCCCACCAGTCGGTGGGTTTGCAAACACAATCTTTGTGGTCACTCAAAACTCACAACACTGCGGGCCTAAAAGATGTGCTCTCCATGCCATTCCGCCCTTGAGGACTGACCAGAGATTCATCCAGAATCAACATGGGCCTTGAGTCCCGCCTCAGACCCCTCCCCCGGCGACTTGTCACCCTCTCTACCGCAGCCTCTATCGATGCCTCCACCTCGTCCTCATTCACCGCCCTTCCGTCAAGGATCTTCTCTCCCGAACAATGCTCCGACGATGATGACGACGAAGACCCGGAGGATGTCTTTACAGCCTTCCTTCCACATTTGTTCCCAGATGACGCTCCTCAATTCCATGGAGACCCAGGACAACACCTACTATACTCCTCACCGCGATATGGCGAGCTAGAGATCATGGTCCCTTCTTATCCGAGCCAGAACAAAAGCGGGGAACGACCAAAGGAGGTCGCAGAGGGCCTACCACGCTCTGATAGCCACGTGAACTCAATTGAAGAGGGAAGGAAGCTCTGCGCCCACTTTCTTTGGAGCTCGGGTATGATTGTTGCAGAGGGAATTGAGCAGGCTGGTGCTAAGGCTGGGTCGAAGGAGAGTCCGGGAAATGCGGATTGCGAAATATGGAAGGTTCAGGGAGAGACAGTATTAGAGCTGGGCGCGGGTTCGTCTCTCTACATATGGACGAAATATTGGAGTGCTGACATTTGATTAACAACATAGGCGCCGGACTCTCTTCCATAATCGCTGCCCTGACCGGCGCCTCGAAAGTAACAATAACGGACCATCCCTCATCCCCAGCCTTAACTGCAGGCGGTGCATTGAGCTTCAATGTCAAACACAACATTCCCCTAGGCAACTGCGCAGTCGAAATCTGCCCCCACGAATGGGGCACGCTCGCCTCGGACCCCTGGGCACTCTCAAACAGAGGCCTCTACACGCGCATCATAGCCGCAGACTGCTACTGGATGCGCTCACAACACGAGAATCTCGTGCGCACCATGAAGTGGTTCCTTGCCCCGGAAGGCAAAGTCTGGGTCGTTGCGGGTTTCCATACGGGAAGGGAGATCGTGGCGGAATTCTTTGAGACGGCGGTCAGCCTGGGGTTAGAGATTGAAAGCATCTACGAGCGCGATGTGAATTCGAGTGTCGATGACGGCGGCGAGGTCAGGAGGGAGTGGGTTAACGTTAGAGAAGGAGAGGGACCTGAGAATCGGCGGAGGTGGTGTGCCGTTGCGGTTTTGAGGCATGCCCCTTCTGCTACCGCCTAGTTACTGGGCGTGTATATGTATAATGACATGAATAATGATATAGATTTTAGAAGCGACGATCCGAGCGTGTCCTTATGGCCTGCTGAAATCGAGACCGGGGCATAGAACCCTTCACACTTACAAACCGGCCATCTCGCTTGTTGACTGTTGTGTACCCTGGCATTGGATCAAATGAGCAGCTGAGACGGGGCAAACAGACCGAGCTTGACAGCCTTCCGCAGCCGGGTCAATCAAGTTTCCATTCATTGAGCTCGGTAGTTGGCTATCAGATCTGGGTCAACTGCTGTATACTTGACCATCGTCTCACCAGGCTTCGAAAACAAGCCCCCACGGCCTAGACAATTGGCGATGCCTTGCAAGGGTCAGGTGCCCGTCTATCCTTGGGTATCCAAGTGAAACGGCCTACCGCTACTACCCATTCCGATTCAAGCACCTGGCAGGCTCAACCTTAAGACCACCCAGACATGCACTTTCTCTTACCTAGAACAACGCACCAGCCGGGTGTGCGTAACCAAGGGCAGGAACCTGAGTATGTTGATCGCACCATCACTTCCTTGCTCATTGCTTCAGCCGAAGCACGAGGTCTCGCAAGCCGAGATGGTGGCTGGCTCGTCTAGGGCACTCTAGGCTTCTTCTCTAATCCCTGGTGAAACGAGATACAGCCATTTTGGCAAGACCTGCGAGATTGCATTGGGCAGGATCTTGCATGCTTGGAGGTCTTCCGGCAACAGGCCATGATCACTGGTGGAACAAGCGATCAATAGACTTTATGGTTGAAGAAGTGAGAGGACAAGAGGTACAAGTTATCGTTACCCGTGATGCTGATTATATAGCCATACTTCTCCGTGGTTGTGGCGTGGAAAACGGGCAACTTAGACTTCACGGCATGACACGAGCCCTGAAGAATTGCCATATGCTGATCACATCGACGTCTCAAGCCAATTAGTGAGAAGAGGCTTCCATGCGTATTCCAGACATGCTCATGGCTCTGTCTAAGCCTCTAATGTATTGTGATATATTCCAAGATCTTGGGATCGAAGGCACTAAGCCCGCTGAAAACACACCGTGCAGACCCCCTGCCCTTCCTGCCCACCAAATCTAAACCGGGGATACTGCACCCTCCCCCAAACGACCAGCTTTCCGTCTTCTCCAACCTTCAGCTCAGTCGAAGTAAACCACTTGACAAGCTCCTCCTCCGTCCAGTTACAACTCGTCACAACCAAAAACCCACCCTTGCGAACAAGTCCTCCCGCAATCGCCGGGTACTTTTCACACTCGCTCTTCTCGGTCATCAGACTCACAGCATCAAACGTCCCCTTGTCAAGAACGATATCAAAGCCGCCCTTGTCATACGGGAACCACGGTACCTTCTGACCCCGAAGATCCCCCTCACAATTAAGGATATCGCATTCCTCGAACCGGATCTCGTCCCATTCCTCTTCCGCTTCATCTTCATCACCATCTCCCTTGTCCCCCTCCTCATCAGACCAAGACCCCTCATCCTGCTCATCAGAATCACTCAGATAAGCCTCATGCCTCCTGGTAACCTGCAACTCCCGCGCAAGCTCCACACTCTTAGCCGAATAGTCCACGCCCACCATCTCGCCCACAAACCCCCCGCGCTTCCGCAGCAGCGCAAGCATGCTCCCGTTCCCCGTCCCCAGGTCCAAAAACGTAGGCTGGTCCTTCTTCTGCGCATCGCTTAGCCCCTTCGCCCGTTTCCGTATTGACCGGATCCCCGTGCCACCGCTACCGCTACCGCCCGACACCGCATCAGCCGCAGATCCACCGGGCAGCGTATTCACCGGCGCAAGAGGGAACGCCTCGCGCGTCAGGAAATCAAGGACCTTCTGCGGCGCATTGTGCTCGGAGAACCAGGACGTCCCGGGATCCGAGTCGGCGTTGTAGTCGTCTTCTTCGGAGTCTGAGTCTTCGTTGCCGTTGTTTGCTTCGGCGTCGCCCGCGGAGTCTTTCTCGGCGGCTGGGTTGTGTTTCGTTGAGATGTGCGTTAGGGTTCTGGAGTAGAATGTTTCCCAGCTGGTTATTGTCCGAGCCTATTAGTATACTGCTCCATTGCGACCTGTGTTTATTGTGTCAAGGGGTGTGGATGTGGTGTATGCGCACATGAGCGCAAGGAGGGGTAGCGGGGTAGCGATGCGGAATGTTTTCCTCAGGAACAGGGTGCGGTGACTTACTACTCCTTTGTGCCTAATTCGCTAGGGTCCAAGTGGCTTGGGTGGCCTTCATCTGATGTGCCTGTCATTATCAAAGGTTCTTTTGTTGGTGCAATGCTGCAAGAGTGAAAGTGGCTCCCTCAAAAAAGATCTGGAGTTGAGCTCGGGCTCTAATCGGCCCGCACTCAAGCTGTAGATAGTAGATACCGATAACAACGAATACTACAGAGTAGGTGTATACGACTTCAGCAGGATGTTTAGGAACATATTTCAGTGTATTCAGAGCCCATGGGTATTTGATAGCCACCACATATTAAGAAATAGACAGTAAACAGAACGAATGTATCTGGTCGAGACCAATCGCCAAGCCAGCACATGAATAGTAATATTACAAGTTAACAGGCACGAGAATCCGAACCTTGACCTCTTTTGAACGCCCGGGACGCCAGTATGAAGTATGCATGCCATGTCAATCATAAGACTGAGGTAAAGACAGCAATGGATAGAGCGAATAGATAAATAAACGAATGCGAGAAAGATTATTGACCGTAAAGCCTGCTCCCGGTCATGAGAGTCCGAAGTGAATGATAAGAAAAGACAATAGCGAAGGTGCAGAGGTCATGGAATCATTTCGAGTATGATGCAAAAGAATAATCACAAAAACTCATCAATGCTTCTCATAATTATGCGCTCGTGGCCTTGAGGAGGTGATCGTGGATCCGCGGTGGAGACCACGTTTGTTCGTCCATCCTCAAGAATACCCGACAGCGGTCGAGGTCGAGCCACAGCGATGAAGCCCGTTGTCCGCGGAGAAAAGAGGAAAGGCTCTTCAGTCTTCTTTGCAAACGTGCTTCTTGACTCGCGCTCGGCACTCTCGCCAGCCGATCCGCCCTGCACGGAACGATTGCGGCTCTCTGGGTTGAAGAAACTTTGCCTCAGAGCCAGAGGCCTGGGAGAGACACTCCGCTTCTTAGAAAGGGACTTGGGGAATCCAAGACTGCTAGCGGAAACTGGTGTTGTGCGGTTGGTCGAAGGTACCGAAAGAGAGCTCGAGCTCAGCGAGCCTTGCGATGGAGCGATAGAGGAATGTGGTTCAGTATCAGGGCTGGCACATGCATCTCTTGATGTCTCTGTTTGAGATGAGATGGTCCCCTCAGGAAGCGGTGTCGGAGGTGCAGATCCTTTAAGGGACCAATCCCCTGACGATGGCCGTGAGCCACGAAGCAGCCGCGAGCGGAAGTCCGTGAGCTGATAGATTAGGCTCATGTTGGGCGAAACCCATCGGCTCCGTTCCTTAACCGTCTCATACATTGAGTTGAAGTCAAGTTGCGGGTTCTTATACAGGCCGTAGGCGATCACCAAAGAAGCTGATCGACTTGCACCGAGTTGGCAGTGGATCAGAACTTTCTTTCCTTGGGAGATACGAGACTCAATGAGCTCACATAGCGGATATAGGTCTTGCAGTATCTCCGAGTTGTGGTCCCAGCCTACGTGCACATACTCGGGCCCAGACGGCTCGTTGTTCGGGGTGGAAGTTCCCGACTCGTTAGCGGGTAAATATTCCAGGGCCGATTTGAAAGAGGCATCTGAGAAAGCTGTAAAAGGTGTTGAGCAAGACTGACGTCTGGGATCGACTGTCCCATTGCGCAAAGCGCTCATCACAGTTTGTGAGTTATCGGTGTTCTGGTTGAACGGATTCTTTACTTCCTTGGCCACATTGACAACAACGTCGAACCGCGAGGCTTCATCCGCGGTAGGTTCCAGATACAAGAAAACGCCAGAATCGTAAATTTGTATGGGACCGTTCGGGTAGCCACGTTCACTGCGGCGCGCGGACTCTCTTGATTGCGGAACGTCATCTTCTTCGATTAATTCGTGCAGAACAGTCTCCGCAATTGCCCCCTCATCTGCGATGGACGGAACCGGGGAGAGATTGTCCTCGGAGTGAGCGGATGGTCGCCGATAGCCATGCTGTGTACTTGGTCGCGGTAATTGCATGCCGCCCTTTGGGCCAAATGAAGGAGAAAATACGGACGTCAATGATGGTGACGACTCAGCGTGTCGCAATGACATCCGGCCATGTGGGGTAGGGGGGACCAGCTCTGAAATATTGCTGGAGAAGGACCGATCGAATCCCGGCGTACGGATTGTAAGACCGGCGGGTTTCCGTCGCATTCCTTTAGGAGGGATGCTTATTGGTGATGGTGGGGCGGATAGATGATGTTGAGAGTTTGTTTCCACGACGGAGGCAGTAGAAATCGACGGGCGGGAGGAACTCAGCGGCGGAGGCATCCTCAGCGACAGGTTCTTAAGGTTTCTGTCTCGTCTCCCGGGCGAGTCCGGTCGTTTTTGGGTAGTTTCGGATTCTGATGTCATCTTGGACAAATTGCTTTGAGCTGTAGTCAGAGCTGAGTTCTCGAAGTTGCGTGACGCCATAAATTTAGAGTAAGCCAGAGGCATCGATGTCGGTGATTCTGGTGAGGAGTTGGGAGAGGTATCTGTGGTAATAGGCGAATCGAAGGTTGAGACTGTAGTGGTAGGCGATGAATCGGCAGAACCCGATGTTGCGGAGGAGACGCTTTCGCGGTGTTGAAAGGGTAGAGGACGTCGCAATGTGTTCCCGCTGATATTGGCCGGGAAGCCCAGAGGTTGCTTGATGTGTTCCTCCTCCTTTTCTAGAGATATTGATGGGTCCCCGCCAAACACCGACATAAATGATGGGAAGGAGTCCGGCAGCGATGGTGGGCTGGTTTGAACGGGCATGGTGAGATCAGGCTGAGAGGTGCGCCTGCGTTTGAAAAGAGACGAGCTCCCGGATCCGCCGCAAGTATAGGTAGGTATAACGACGGAGAGTGGCGGTGTTTTAGTCGTTGGGCAATGCCTGTAAGTAGACCTGGTTTGTTGAGGACTGGTGCTTGCTACCAGCGCAAACGACCTTTTAGGCAGAGGATAATCAGTTTCCATGTTTCAGTCTATTGATGGCGGATAAGATGGGGAAGCTGCCGGAAGAAAAGAAAGCAGAGCTGCAAGGAGTGTGAAACAGAACGACGATCGACCCGGTTCTGAAAAGCGATCGCAACAAAGCTATTGAATCGCGAAAGTATAGCGAATGCAGTTGCTTCACAGCTGTCGAAGGGGAACAGAAGTATAGGGGCGACGAAACCAGCACAACCGACAACAGGTGTCTACCAAGGCCACATACCAAAGAATGCTACCAAAGAGCGAGCTCGCTATCAGGATCTGTCAGCGAGGAACAGTATAAAGGAACGTGGAGGTTCCTGCAAGGCGCAAGGAGGATTCGGAGTCAAAGGAGTGATGTCAAGACGAAGGTAATAAAAGAGTAAAGGTGGAAAGACAATGGGACGACTGTTGGTCCTCAAGGTCATATCAAGGTTCAAGGTGAGAATTGCCGCCGCCCGGTACTTGTGTGGGCAGTCGTTCCCGGAGGATGAGGACAGGCACCGATCGAGTGAGTAACAAGAAAGGATCCTTCCAGTCACCCTTAAGGGAAATGCAGGACAATAGCAAGTCTTAGGACGACTGCCCACAGCAGGTAAGAAGGCAGCAAGGCAGATTGAAGGTGAGAAGCCCCGGAGAGCAAGGCAGTGCAATGCAATGGGTGGGGAGGATGGTCTCTCGAGGACGAGTGCAGAGGTGGTGAGGGAGAGACAAAGAAAGAGAAGCGGCCAGAGGATGGAGAGAAGAGGTAGGTTGCGTATCAAAGACAGACAGACACCAGGCCGTCACGCATGAGAAGGAGAGGAAGAAACTGGGAATAATGGGGATGGAGGGACGACCAAGTGGCAGCGAGAGGCAGAGGCAGAGGCAGCGAGAGCGGCAGACAGCGCCAGGCGAAATAATACCGGTACAGACTGCTCTGAAACGAACTTCTGTGCTGCCCGCGTTTCTAAAGGCCAGCCAATCCCAGCGGCCAAGGCAGTGGAGCAGAGCTCTAAATTTAGCGCCCAGGTCAGTGCGAGAGAGGCTGGAATGCAGATGGGCGCTAAACGCACGCAAATCACAGGCCAGCTCCCCCCAACACCACCTGGGTCAGCCAGTCAACATGCCTGGGACCGGGAGTTGGAGACCAGTGGTATTGCCTCCATGGGACGGGTTCGGGCTGGGACTAGGACTGGGACTGGGACTTTGGGAGGAACCGCGAACAGCTGAAAGACAGTGGCGGGAGCTCTATATAGAGTACAAAGCAGGGACGGAGCTGAATCGGGAAGGAAAGCCACCAGATCCCAGGTTCGCTCTCGGAATTTGGCAGAGTCTGGGCATCGGAGCAGTAGTGAGGAATTCCAGATGCTGCAGTTGCAGTTGCAGTTGCAGTTGCAGGAAACCAGGTTGCTTCTGGTGCTTCTCTCTCTGACAGTGTGACGAGTAGGAGCAGGTAAGAGGGCATGTGCAGGGACTGTAGTGGCATAACCAAGGCAAACCAAAACAAGCTTGAAAATGACATACCTGGTCAACAGTTCTTTTCCGCCTCTGGAATCGGTTGGCCTTGGGTTTGGAAATCTTGGGATGTCAAAGAGGAATGAATCAATACCGCGGCAATACGAGATCCGCAGGATTCATCTGCCAGTGCCAGCGATCGCAATAAACCTGCACCAAACTCTCTCTCTCGCCCGCGCAGGATTCGACAGTTGGCACCCTCGAATGTTCACGAAGCCTTCGAGAAGCAAGATGACAGCGCCGGCTGATGCGAAAGACCAGCTTCTTTGATGAAGATTTCTCTTTGTTCGGTGTCGGTTGGATCGGTAATCGAGCATGAAGCGTTAGACCCGCTTCTGTTACAAGCACGGTTCCTGTTGCGAGATGAGTGCTTGTGCGCGGCTCTGTTCAGTCCAAGACTCGAGGTTGCTGTTATATCTCGATTCAACACAGCGTGAAACTGAAGGGGGGGAAACAAGATGCGGCTGTTTAGCCGAGTATAACAAGAGAAGCAGCAGCAGCAATATGACAAGCGACCAGAGACCGAGGGAGGCTTCAATAATATGAAATTCATGTTTTTCCTAGTGATCCACAGATTGTTTCTACGAGACAGTGGAGGCATTGCGACATCTTCCTATCGCTGCCGAGCCTGCGAGATGAAACAATTGACATACAGGCTGTGCCGGTCTATCCCATACACTATTACACCCTGAGCGGCCCCTGGAGACTGCGGGCTCCAGCATACGCTGTTGTCGCCGAATCCCCGACTCGCGGGGGCAAAATTGGATGAACGCTGCGGCGTGAGCAACACACCTGAAACAAGAGCAGCGCGCGCTAGTTCGAACTGGCGAAGCAAAGTGGGCTTGGCTAAATCTGAAACACACCACAGCGATGCTATTCCCAACTATTTTATTGGCGCGCTTTGATTCCCCACGGTCACGTGTGGCAAGCCAATCCCTGGAGATCTTCGACTACGCCCACTTCCAGGTTTCAAGAACGAATATCATGGCATCATGATTGACGTTGGAAGCTTGTTACTGGCCTCCCCTGGCTGTCAATGACGGTCAAGATGTCAACATCGAAACCCCTTTTTTCCTGGCTGCCAGGCTCAGCCGTCCAGTATGCCAGTTCCGGCTTCCGTGGAGGCATCCCGCACCGCGCCAAACGAGCCGCGTGGGAAGATCCTTAATTAATATCCGTAAAGGAAACAATGTTAATTGTTGAGCCGGATTGACTGACGAACAGGACAGCTTGGGCCCCCGGTTCGACTTCAATCGGCGATATTGGTGGGTCAGAATTGATTGCGAGAGCAAAGTGCTCGAATTGCCTCGGTCGTGTGATCAAAGATAGAGAGTCGAGATGCTCATCGACACGGGAGCTGTTTCTCCAGTATATGAATCTGTCCCTGCTTGTCCATCTATCTGACGCTATCTCCAATATTCCCGCAGCAGAAGGCCCTGGGGTCGTTTAACTGAAGCAGCATCTGCAGATGGAATCTCTGATGCCCGAACAGCCTCTCGAGCTCTTGGTCGCCTCATGAGCTAAGAAGAGCTTCGCGGCTATTTCATTCGGATAGATTCAGAGCTTGGACGTGGACTGAGTCAAGCCATGTGCCGACTCCATTTCGCCACGAGTAAAGCGGAAACAAGCGGGCTCGGGGCGGAGAGACCATAACGGCTATCTTGAATTTGTCACTTGATGTCGTGATGTGCTGCGCGGCTTCACGTCCATGCTATCGACACTGCGGATGACGACGAAACAGGTCATCTACGCCTGTCTACCCGTCTCAGGTGGGTACAAACCGTTTGAGTGTGAGGCAGACACCCCCAGGCTGCTGTGAAGGATGAAACTTGTTTTGCCGACGTGCCGCCCTCAGGGCTGAGGGTATACAGAGTAAGACAACGTCGTCACGGCGGCCCCAGAGTGCGGCACGTATGAGACGCTCGGAAAGTCGCGGGGGTGAAGGATTTTCATCACGGTTGTAGACTTGTAGACTCGACAGTAGTAGTCATCTGAATCCTTGGCTGCCTGCGCCGACGCTACATTAGAAACGAGCCCAACCCTCAATCCTGGCTGTTTCGATATCCTTGGTTTGATAGTACGACCCTAGTTGTCGAAGACATAACGAGGGTAGCTGATTATCAGGAATCTTGCTACGCTGGCCCATCCCCCCGTACGTATTCTTGCTAGAAAACACTATACAACCTCCTCCCGCCCGATTTGTTTATTATTAGGGCAACTGTGCAGAAAGTAGACCTGTCTCGCTTGCCAGCATGAACCGTGGAAGCCACAGCGTGGACCACGGGTTTTTTTGTTGCTGCAGGAACTGGTAGCAGCAGATTATGACAGATCAAAGTGTTCGAGCCCCAGCGCAGCCTGGTCTTTTTCCATGGTTCATGCTCGATTTTTCTTCTCTAGGTCATTCGCTAAAGAATGGGATCCGATCATCCGATATAAAAAAACTTGCTCTGGGTGAGGGGTCAGCAAGCTAAAATATATATCTGATTGCCGCACGCCACTCGATAAGATGCATGAAACAGGATCTGGTCGTCTCGCAGGCCAGTGGAAGAATCCTTATCATATCTTAGCCGTACCTGTCAGGTCCAGATTAGATCTAGTGCAGCTATTCTCCGGGCCATGAGGGCTAACCAGTGCGAGCTCCACCGGCCAGATTCCATATTCCAGCTGTCTAGCCACTCATAATCCTCACAAAAGTGGAAAAGGTCCTTCATTTCGATTTATTTTTGTAAACGTAGCCCTGCTTTCCCCTGGAAGCCGACAAATCAGAGGCGAGAGCCGCGAGAGGTGCTGGCAATTGTGATGTATGCGTGGTAGTTATTATTCACTCTCTGTATAGAATCTCGCAGCCAATAGATCGAATTTTCTCCAAAACCAACCAGTCTACTGGGATAAGTTTTCAATGCGTCTCTTGGAACCTGCTGAGAACAAGAGAATTGGCGCTTGCGGCACCGTTTAGATGCCTGACCAACGCTGCAGATGCTCCACGACACAGGATCTGCTGGCACTCGAATGCCTTCGCCCACCACTCCGACTCCGACAACAAAGGATCAAACGACGAGTCTGAGCACTGGGCGCAGGCGGAAGACCGTTTCCATTGTCCAGCCAGACACCCATGCGGCGCAAAGCGACTCGATCCTCGAATCAGCCCATCTCTCGCGTCGGTCGACAATGGACGTCACGTCGCGGACAAGGTACGCGGCAGAGGAACAGCAGGGTGAGCTCGCGACTCCAGGCGGAAGATCTGAATACCCGGAAAGACACTTTTTACTCAAGAGCAGGTCGTCCGGCCGGCTGCGGTCTGCTGCGAATGACAGAAGATTGACTATTTCGGGAGATCCTCATCCCCGTGACACGGGGAAAGCTGGCGCGCTAACATTCGCCGGCACCACAACTTCATCGACGGCGCCATCACCTTCACATCCATCTTCACCTTCACATTCACCGTCTCGTCCGATCCCCTCAACTTCCTCGCCCTCTTCCCCGTCGCGCCTCCTTAATCCTTCTTCGCTGTCGCCCATCCCCCGCCTACCTCAGAGCCGCTTCAGTTTCGAAGTCCAATCGCCTCTCCGCAAGATCGCCTTGACATCACACCTCAAGGCTGCTAGCATCGACCGCAGTATTCCCGCGTCGGAATCCGTTTCCTCGCCCAGGCACCCATCCTTGTATGCCGGCCACCGAAGATCCGTCCCGGACTTCCATTCGTCATACGTTGAAACACCGTTGGCTTCAGAATCTCCGCAAGTCTCTCCCGCTGCGACCGCGCCTAGACAAGGGGGTAGTTCCGCGCTCCCTCTGGACGCCGGCTCAACTCTCAGCGTGCTGAGCCCCAATGCACAAAAGCGTCGCAAATCAACATTATACTCCCAGCAGTCACCGCCGGATGTAAAGAGGAGAATGCCGTCGTCCACTGCGACCTTTACTCAGGGGCGCTCGTATGCCGACGAAAACGGCGCTGCCGCGAAAGCCGACGAAGGTCCGTCCAGGAACGAGGACATCTTCCTAAACATTGCAAGGTCCGACTCGAACCGTCGCGAGTCCTTGGGTCGCTCCGAACTCAGACGGGTGAGTTGAGCTAATTCTGGTTCTGGAAGCTGATTAGACTTCCTCCCGAACTCCTTGATTGAGTGGATAGTTTTCAGGGCTGACTTTATTCTCTTCCTAGTCGCGACTTCGGAAGTCCGGTAATGGCTTTCGATCTTCCATCTCTCGTGTGGGTAGTGACCTGACACTGTCTCCCGAACAAATATCCCGCTCAAATACCTTCGAAAGCCCCTTGCATCAAAATCCACAGAAGCCTTCCCCATCTAATCGACATAGTGCCTTACCATATTCGTACTCTGCCTCCGCCCACCCTTTGGATGACATTGGCCGATCACCGCAGTCGAATTTTGCGTCAAGCGCACACTCAACGGTCGGAGTGTCTCGCAGTCGACTAAGTCGCACGAGTCCTGAAGATGATCCGCTCCCTGAACGAAGGGCTTCTCTACACGACTCGCGCTCTTTTCGCCATTCCGGGCTCTCCACGATTCGGAGCAGCCGACAGGTTTCAGCCTCTGAAGTCACTGAAAAGCCTCGTTACGATCAGTCCCGACAGGGTGGAACGGAATCGACTCTCTCGACTACTGCGCCCTCTACCGTTTGGGATGAGCTAGAAGACCTCAAGTCTCGAATCAAAAAATTGGAATTGACAGGAAAACTCCCTCCCTCGTCTCAAGAGGCTATGCTCTCGTCCTCTGCGGAGCGGCCGCGTACAGCGACAACGACAGTCACGACTATGTCTTCATCGCCGCGCCACCGAAGAACCAGCGTTTCGAATGAATCAGATACGATTACGGCTCCCAACCCAGTTCATCCAATATTACAATCGGCCCTGGTCAAGGCAAGGAGTGTGGTAAACAAGGATGTATACACGGCATTGGAGGCCGCTGCCACGGATGCAATGGCCCTTTCGCAGCTCTTAGGGACAGGAAAAACGCCTTCTGGAAATGTCTCCATGGTCAATGGGTACGGTTCAGCAGAACGGCAATCTCGACGGAAGGCCGACAGTGTCTGTCGCAGTTTGACGGAATTGTGTCTCGCCTTGTCAGATGAACAGCATAGCAAGCAATCGTCTCATCCTAGCGATGCGACATTCCGTATCTCCCAATCAAACACTACTGACGAAGGAACTATAACCCCAACCGCGTTATCTTACCGAAAAAGTCTGCAGCAAGATTCCGAGGACGTTTCACGGCGTCAGAGCAGCGGTCCCCGTGCGGCAAGTCGACTGGAAGCGCGGCGGGCAAGCGTTGCGAACCAAGGCGACCTCTACCCTTCACCTGATAACCACAGCCAGAGTACCAAGTTGGCGCATTCACCAAGCGCTCCTGCTACTCCCGCCACCGCAAGTCGGCTAAGTCGACTATCCGTCTCTATGCGGACGAAGAGGCTGCAGGAAGAGGAGCCTTCCGATTACAGAAACCCTCACACCCGCTCAGTATCCAGGAGTATGGCCGATATCAATGCCGCGTCTTCAGCGCAAAAGCCCTCACCTCGGCAACAGAGCTCTTTTGGATACCCGTCGCCACGGCCAATATCTGAGTCACAGCAGCCCTCTCAACCACGTACTCCAACTACTGCACAATCTGGCATACCGCTCCGCCGAAGCTTGATGACGCCATCCAACTACACTCCATCGATTCCTCGTGCAAACATTCAAGCGGGCTCTCGTCGCTATGGCCTTCCATCAGCTATTGAGAATCCGGCAGATGATATACCGGTATCACCACGCCAGGAGGCTCCCCAGACAAGGATATCCGCTGCTTCAAGCAAGCTAGCCTCCAGCTACACACCAATAACGCAAAATCGTTTCCGTACAAACAGCGTCGGCGGCCGGAGACTAGGCGTCAGACAGCGCCCAGTGTCAACGATAGACACGAAGCAATCCAAATCCTTCAACGACAGCATTGACTGACTGTCGTCTACTTAACACCTTCTATTCACTTCTTCATTCCGCTGGTCCTCGGGAACTCCTTCAACAGTTCAATGCTCACACTATTCAAATCCACTGGCATCCCATCTAACGAACGCAGCGACATCATTTGGATACAATACAATTCTTTTTTCCAGCCGGCGTTTTGCTTCTTTCTTTTCTGGCCTTGCGTCTTCCTATTAATGATTGTGGATTCTTCCTTGCGCGGGGATACATAAGACATCATACATACATGCATGCATACGTACATCATACCTACTGCAAACCATCATTATGCGCGCAGCTATCCTTACCCGTCTACCTTACGAACAACGAGATCCGAATGCACATCCTTACCTCACCTCACCTCATCTGACTCATTGGATTGAATTGGAACACGCATGCATGACTTGGACTTGAACTTGGATATCATGACCATAATGATACAGCACTTTATACGAGGTTGATTCTGTTTGAGCGACCGGCGTGGCAATGGCATCACATCTTTCTCTTCATTTCTTCCTTTCTCTCCCCACCACCATCATCATAAGGACCATAATGCGCCCCCTGCGTTTTCTATCCTCACTGTCCGGCGTTCCATAGAGGGCGTTCTGTTCTTTGCTCCTGCTTGTTCTGCGCTTTTGTCTGTATGTACCAGTAGACCGTTGTACTACTACTTCCCACTACCTACCATGAATGACTACAGATTCCAGCAGCGTCTCAGGGTACGGGCTTTGGTGCTCTGTTCCTGCTTCTGTTTATCCATGATCCTGGGAATCACGTCATGGACCCTACTACAGTTCCACAGTACTCGAGGGGCTCCAGTGTAGTACGCTTGAAAAGCGATGACGATTCTGTACGTAGATGCAGGTACCAAGGGTGCACTGGCATGGGACATGGTAGATACCGCCCGACTCACCCATGCATGACCTTTCGGACTTTTGACTAGGGATTTCTGACAGCTGAACTAGTTGATTTGGCCTCGTCAGGCATTCGGTGAAGATGCCGCACCATACCTGAGCTGAGTGAAGAATACTGGCTGAACTGAAGAGCGATACTTTATACCACGTAGGCCTACAGACGCTACATCTAGTACTACGGTCGTACTTCAATAAATGCACGTTTGGCAAGACAGGTCATAATCATTCGTCTTAAGAGATCGTCTCCGATCGAATTCCACGCAACTTGTTCGGCATGCTTCTTCAGCCATTTCTTCCTAGCATCTTCTGTTCCCTGGCTGGTATTCTCCGTATCATATACATGATAAAGGTTTCCGCTAGAAGCGACAATTCAAGGAAATTTGAAATCACAAGCTGGCACATGTTTCACTGGAAAGTCGTGAAAACGCTTTTAGGAGAGACATGTGCCACATAGGAGGAGGAAAGGTCAACAAGGCTGTATAAGGATATTCAAGTCAACGGTCGTCAATAATTTGGAATCATGATTGTTTCAGGTTTTGGAGACAGCGGACGGAAGGAGGAAAGGACGGTTTGGTAAAGGGATATAACGGATATAACAGGCGGCACGAGTATGATGTAGATGGAGGAAGAGTCAAGCGGGGATAGTTCAAGAACCTTCGTGAGGGGAGGATAGGGTCGCCGAGAAGACACTCTCATAACAGATGCGTCGTGCTGGTTTCTCTGCCGAATCAGCCAAATCCCATATTTAAGGAGATAGGCAAATGTTGCAGCATCTTGCACAACACGCATCCCTCGGCAAATTTTGCTCCTGGTAAACCAGGAAAACTGCACGATAGGAAGACATAATTAAGAAGAAACATAGAGGTAACAGGCAGAGATATTAGGAAAGGAGAAGAGTCAAGCGACTCTGGTAATCAGGATAGGAGACGAAGAGCCTGTCGGATATGGCGTAGTCGGTCGATCGTGGACATTCATTCAAGCTGACAGCAAATCACTCTTGCAGCTGGCTGCGGCGAGTTTTCTCGGCCTCAAGGTTCTCGTATAGGAGGTACAAGGCCTTCTCGTTGGCCTGAGCGCTGCCCATGATGGTGAACATGCGTTCTCCGGTCTCATCATGAGGGGCCTTGGCGATCGAGATGCGAGCCCCAGAACTCCGGCGGATCTCAGTAATTTTGGTTCCGCCCCGGCCGATGATGCATCCAACCATATCAGCGGGGATACTGATGTTTTGCGTCTGAATCTCCTCACCATCCTCGGTAACAAGAGGGTAGCCGCGGTTGCTAGTATCGGGGTTGGACCGTCTACCATAGCCACCAGACTGGTCACTAAAGTCAGCACCGTTACCGGTACGGTTGTAAGGGCGGTTGTTGTAGCTGTCGCCATTGCCACCGTTATGCTGAACCGAACCGCTACCGACGGACGAACGCACGGCAGGGTTGTAAAGGATTGTTCCGGTTCCACGTTGCCAGTCATCAATAAGACATTTTCCAATCTCCCAGATGGCTTTCTCGATTCCCTCGGGGGTGCCCTGCACTTCAACAATGCGCTCGGTGGACTGAGGAAGCATCTCCTTCTGAGCCACCATACGCACACCTGATGCGTCCTGGATGTGCTTGATTTTCAATCCCTGTCGTCCGATGATGGTGCCCATTTGATTGTGGGAGATCAATAAACGGATAGCTGCTGAGTGTAAGTTTCATTCAAAAGTCAAAGGAAGGGCCTGTGAATATGTGTTGGGTAACACTTACGATGAGTGCCATTGTTGGAAACAATTCCACCCATACCCATCTGCGGGGCTCCTTCCAGCAGTCCCTTGGCGACAAGAGCATAGGCTCTAGCAGTGCCGTTCAGAGCACCGGTCACGGTCAGAACGCGATCGTGGACGCCGGGAACTACCTTGCTGACACCGGCCTTGACGCCAGTCTCATCGCGTAGATCGGCAACGTTCTTACCCGCTTTTCCGATAATGACGCCCGCTTCCTTAGATGAAACGATGGCGCGAAGAGTGAGCATGGATTGCGCATACTCTTCTTCGGTTTTAGGAATGATTTCCATGTCGCCCTCATCACCAACGTTGACGGGATCGGTCATCGTCTCGTCGGTGATCGGGGTTTCGATAATGTCGGAGGTGTCCATGTTTTCGAGGTTTTAGTGTTTCGTAGATGGGAAGACAAATAGTAGAAGACAATCGGACTATTATCACGGGTAAGTTGAGGAGCTTGGTACACGGATGAGCCAACCAGTCGTTCCTTGCGCCGACGTCAAACGGAAATGGCACCCGAGGAACTCTGTTCCGTTACCACGCCGACACAGCGAAAAAAATGGCGACAAAGGCTGCTAAGAAGGTAGTTACTTACAGACCGAGTAGTAAGGGAGACGTGTCAAGAATGTTCAGGACAATGCTAGACACAGAAAGGGTTCGCTGGCGAGAAGTTTGCGAGGATGGAGGGCGAATCCAGAGGGGTTTCGGCGGGCGGGGGAAGGTGGAGGTTGGGAATGATAGCAAGAGGGTAAAGGAAGCGGGAGACTCGACGGGGGAGTAGAAGAGGAGGTTGAAGAGGAGAGGAAGAAAAGGAAGAGGGGGAGATAGACAGGAAAAGAGATGGGAGAGGGCTGGAGGGCGGACTGGTGATGGGGGGAGAGAGAAGGTGGAGAGAAGAAGAAAAGAGGGAGAGGACGAAGAGGAAAGGCGCCGTTGTGGTTGGTGTTCAGGGCGGGAGGAACCAACCACTGCGACACCCTCTGCTCCTTGCTCGGAGTACACTGCTTCTGATTTCCATGGACAATCTGTGTAGAATAAGCTGAATACTTGAATATTCTCTTATTCTGTTTAGTTTTATAGCCTTTTCTGGTAAAGTTGGGCAGGTCTACAGTAGTAAACAGCTTCCACTTGTTGTTGAAGTATAGAACTAGTTCAAACCTACCAACTCTCATGCAGCAATTGGAGTATATTGCCTGCTCAGAATGGCAATGCCTGATTTTGATAATCCTTTAAGGATCACTCTGGCTGTCTTTTTACGTCTATACACAGATGCAACAGTGGTGTATGGCTTCGACTTGAACAGGAGATCAGCCTCTGAATCACGAGAGCGACATCGCTTTTAGACCTTCATCAGCGCTCCGAAAGTCCGAATCTCATAGCACAGCATATAAGCATGCTCTGGCCATGGAGAATATTAAAGATGGATTAACACAATGATGGTGGAGAGATATTGAAGATCTGGACCTGGGGAGTGGCTGCCGCATGTTTGCAGTGTTTGCGTGCATTGTGGCTCGCACCCACAGAGGCGGAAGGCCACCTGGATGCTTGACGGGAACTGGAAAGTCGGAGTTCAACTAAGCTGTTGTTGTCTGTTGGGCCGGTCACCTTCGCAGCAATCTCACTTGGTTTTCTGTTCTCCAGTGTGGTTATATAATGAGGATTTAATTACGCCCACATCTCTACACCCCGAACGATCAATTCCGCCTCCTGAACCCGCGGTCAATTCGGCGTCCCCCTCGTTATTGACCCTGACCTGACATCTCCCCGCAAGCGATTATTTTCTAGACAGAGAGCAAACCAGAGAGCCCCCTCTCTGCTGCGATCGCTGCCGCTCAGCATCATGAGCTACATGAAGAAGGATGAGGATGCCGACCAGACTATGATCAAGCTGGATCGGACCTCCGTCTTCCAAGATGGTGAGAACCGCTCTCGAATCGGAGCTGTATCATGATCCGGAGATTTTGGTGCTGACCGTGTTATTCTCTCCTCCCATAGCAAGACTGTTCAATTCATCACCGATATCCCCTCGACAGTGCCGCACGCTACTGACCAAGATCGCGGTCCTTGTATTCACTGGAGAGCAGTTCCCGACGAATGAAGCGACCACTCTTTTCTTCGGCATCTCGAAACTGTTCCAGAACAAGGACCCCTCGTTACGGCAGATGGTATATCTTATCTTGAAAGAGCTCGCAAATACTGCCGAAGATGTCATCATGTCCACCAGCATCATTATGAAAGATACCGCAGTTGGCAGCGATGTCTTATACCGAGCCAATGCTATCCGGGCTCTGTGCCGCATTATCGACGTGAGTAGCTTGGGATTAGCGGTCTCTTCGTTTCTGACAGCTCGATAGGCCACAACCGTACAAGGTATCGAACGATTGGTCAAAACAGCTATTGTCGACAAAACCCCTTCGGTATCTTCAGCCGCCCTCGTCTCCTCATACCACCTCCTTCCAATCGCGCGTGACGTTGTCCGAAGATGGCAAAGTGAGACACAGGAAGCGGCTTCAGGCTCTAAGCAATCAACTGGCTTCCTCGGATTCGGTGGTAGCTCCCAGGCACACGCGATTTCACAGTCGAATTTCATGACCCAGTACCATGCAATTGGGCTCCTATACCAGATGCGCTCGCATGACCGCATGGCTCTTGTTAAGATGGTCCAACAGTATGGCGCCGCAGGAGTAGTGAAGAGCCCCGCCGCGCTTGTTCTTCTTGTGCGCCTGGCCGCGAAGCTGGCCGAGGAAGACGCCGGATTAAGGAAACCCATGATGCAGATGCTCGATGGATGGCTCCGACACAAGCACGAGATGGTGAACTTCGAGGCTGCAAAAGCGATATGCGACATCAGGGACGTTAGTGATGCCGAAGCCTCGCAGGCTGTCCATGTTCTCCAGCTATTCCTCTCTTCACCCCGCGCCATCACCAAGTTCGCCGCCATCCGTATCCTCCACCGATTCGCGTCGTTCAAGCCCCATGTTGTCAACGTGTGCAATCCCGACATCGAGTCGTTGATCTCAAATACCAATCGCTCGATCGCCACTTTCGCCATTACCACTCTTCTGAAGACCGGCAATGAGGCTAGCGTTGACCGTTTGATGAAGCAGATCTCGGGATTCATGGCTGACATCACCGACGAATTCAAGATCACCATCGTCGAGGCAATCCGGACCCTGTGCTTGAAGTTCCCCAGCAAGCAGGCTGGTATGCTCTCGTTCCTCAGTGGTATTCTCCGGGATGAGGGTGGCTATGAATTCAAGCGAAGCGTTGTCGAGAGCATGTTTGACCTCATCAAGTTTGTCCCTGAGAGTAAAGAAGATGGTAAAGAGCTTCCACTCCATTGTAAATTCGTATTAGCTAATCTGTCGCAGCCCTTGCCCATCTTTGTGAGTTCATTGAGGATTGTGAGTTTACAAAATTGTCTGTTAGGGTTCTGCACCTCCTTGGCGTTGAGGGCCCGAAGACGTCGCAGCCTACGAAGTACATTCGTTACATCTACAACCGAGTGGTCCTCGAAAACGCTATCGTTCGTGCTGCCGCTGTAACAGCACTGGCTAAGTTTGGTGTTGGCCAAAAGGATCCTGAAGTGAAGTCCAGCGTTTCTGTTCTCCTTACGCGATGCCTTGATGATACCGATGATGAAGTCCGTGACCGAGCTGCTCTCAACCTTCGGTTGATGGCTGAAGAGGATGAAATGGCCAATCTGTTCATCAAGAATGGTAAGCTCTTTAACCGGCTAAAGTTCTGCATCTGCTGACCAGAATAGAATCGATGTACTCTCTTTCAACCTTTGAGCATCAACTTGTCATGTACGTGACATCCGGCGACAAAGAGACATTTGCTACGGCATTCGATGTGTCTATGATACCCGTGGTGTCCCAGGAACAAGCCCTGGCTGAAGAGCGAACCAAGAAGCTTACGAGTGCTACCCCTACGCTCAAGGCACCATCTACTGGTCCCTCCAAGGGTGCCAAAGCAAATGGTGTGGCTGAAGCTGCCACCGCCGCTGCCACTCAGAAGTATGCCGAGCAGCTCATGCAGATTCCCGAGCTCAAGGCGTACGGCACATTGCTCAAGTCTTCTGTTCCTGTCGAACTTAGCGAGAGCGAAACGGAATACGTTGTCACCGCCGTCAAACACATCTTCAAGGAGCACATCGTCTTGCAGTATGATATCAAAAACACTCTTCCCGACACTGTCCTGGAAGACGTTACCGTGGTCGCTACGCCATCCGAGGAGGATATCCTGGAAGAGGAATTCATTGTTCCTGCACCCAAACTAAGTACCAACGAACCCGGGGTTGTATATGTCACATTCAAGAAGCTCGAGGGTGAACAAAGCGTCCCAGTTATCTCATTTACAAACAACCTTAAATTCACCAGCAAGGAAATCGACCCTACAACTGGCGATCCGGAAGACAGCGGATATGAGGATGAATATCAAGTCAACGACCTTGAACTTACGGGCAGCGACTATGTCATTCCCACATTTGCAGGCAGCTTCGACCATGTCTGGGAGCAGACAGGTGCCAACGGCGAGGAAGTCAGCGAGACTCTTCAGCTCAGCAACCTGAAGGGCATCGCAGGTACGTTGGTCTAAACATTCGTCTTTGATCTAGGTTAACTAATAATCCCCAGATGCCACCGAACAATTGATTTCTGCACTCTCACTACAACCCCTCGAAGGAACCGACGTGTCCCTCAGCAACAGCACACATACCCTCAAATTATTCGGAAAGACAGTATTAGGCGGCCGGGTCGCGGCTCTCATCAAGATGGCCTACTCCACAAAGACCGGAATAACCACCAAGATCACAGTGCGCGCCGAAGAAGAAGGTGTTGCGTCCGCGGTAATTGCTTCTTTGGCTTAAGCTGGACCTAGAGCCGGTTTGTATTGTGTAGCTTTGTGACTTTCTCGAGAAGGTATATTCAGGCGATGATGAGTCTGGCCTCATGAAATCAGGCTTGTCATATTCGTTTTCCCCTTACAATTTCCCCCGTCTATAATGCAGGTGTCGAGTTAGATGCGATCAATGATTTGTCTAGTAGGCGTCTAAACCCATTGCAGTGTTTTCCTCTTCTCTTTTCTTTGCTTTCTTTACGCTCTGATCATTCTATTATTACCTTGATGATTGATTGCATTTTGGCAAATAAAAGAATATTTCTTTTCACTATCTTATGTTACTGGCGTAGCGGCCATTCCTCTTATCAGCTATACCTACGCCATATATCAACATTCTTGTCAATTACAGTCAGTGTTTCTAACACATGTACACTGCTAAAAATTGGAGATCCAAACTAAAATGTCACAAATGCTTTGTACAGCTGTTATTCCTCGATGGAACGGGATGACCGCTTCCTGAGAAAGACCTGTTTCTAGCATCTATCACACGAGGTCGAACCAATCCTTCTTCAAACTTTCATTTGCGCATATCTCATAAAGTCGTAAAGCAAGGTATATAGGAGAAGATATATATCGCAACGCCGCTCCGAGGCACCAGTTACAGCTCCAGGAATTGTACTCGTTATGATTTTCGAGCAGGAAAAGATTTGGGAGGTGAATATAGGTTGCGGAATAAGCGCTTTCGACATTCAGACATAATATACGCCAGGTTGAATGCTCAAAGAGGATTGCTTAGTGTCCGTGACACTAGGCGGAAGGGATTTTTTCGTCTCCAAGCGATTAATCAAGAAGTCGTCAACTGCGTCGTCGTCTAACATGCCATCATCGGCGATGAAGACCTCAGCGAAACCCGTTGCATACACATTCGGAAGGCCGAGCTCAAGCGCTTCAAGCAAGCTCCTTGTACTGAAGTATATTGTCGGATCCTCAGCGGGGTATCCAAATTCAAGCACCTGCAGGGTAGGAATACCAGCGTGGCAAAGCATGTCGAAGAACGTACCATCTACCATGTCGCCAGGGACACTGAGAAACGATAAGCCCGGTACTAAGATGAGAATAGAGGTTATTGATTCTGGGCTTAGCCGGCGGTTTTGACCGGATATTGTGAGCCGCTTAAGTGTATTGCTTAAGTCCAGGCTGCATATGAGGCTGCTGAGATTTGAAAGAGAAAGATCATAGCAGTTTTTTATGGTGAGGCTCGTGAGAGATGTCGGCCAGCGGAAAGACCGGATGGGCTCGGCGGAGAAGTGACCGCTGAACTGGATCCGGCTAAGGTTCGGGGGCCAGGGTATACCAAACGACTCGGAGTCTGGAATAGAGTTCGACTGGGGGAGGCGAAGGGCTTGTAGATTGGCGAGATTGCTCAAACTCTTCCTGAGGTCCTTGGAGGGAATAGGTGTGCCCACGAGGGAGAGGTCTAGATAACGGAGCTTGGAGCATTTCGTGAGTGACGGCAGGCTGTTTGACGCGAACGAAGCCCTGGGAGCAATGAATACTTCTAGGTTCTCCTTGACACGGCCCAACAACCTTGCGGTCAGGCTGGGTGAGCTGTGATGGACGAGGGAGCTCAAATCGAGCTTGTGAACGAGGGCGCCGAGATTGAATTTGCTCTTACGGACCCCAATCGGTGGGCTGATTGTTTTTGTAAATCTCGTAAAGCTGCGGCCGCTATCTATCCGGGGGCATTCCCAGAGTAAAGTGATTGCGCAGGTATACCATTGCCGCGAGACCAGACAGCAGCCGTGAAGTGTCGATTGGCGGGTCACCTCATCGGCAGCGACCTCGTTCAAAATCTGAACGACAATTTCCGTTGGAAGGTGGATCGGAGGCTCGGAGATCATTAGGCAAGGCAAATCGAAGTTCCATCATAATCTGTATATTCGTTGTCGACGGCCGTCCTAGTCAAGCGGAGAGAGAAAGAGGATTATTGAGATCGGGATGATATCATTTGGCCTTAGAAAAGGCTCCGGGCCCTCGGGGAAGTTCCGATGACTGCCCGTTTCCCTCCCCCTCCCGACAACAACAATTTCACTCCTCTAGACTCTTTTCTTGTTGTCCTACGTTGAAGCGCCTTGTTTGTTGTTTCTCGGTTTCATAGATTTGAAATGCGTCCTCATGCCCTTTGGCGGTCTTTGAGACTGGTCCAATGTTCCACCACGCGCTCCTTTCTCCCCGCCGGTCCAAGTTGCCGCAGCATACGCAACCTTAGTTCTGCAGCACCACGAGTCCCCGATTTTGCCTTTGCTTTTGAGTAAGTTGAGCGGTATAGTGATATAAGTCTGGCCGCATGTAACTGTCTGCTCCATTAACGCCTTCCATAGCATCGACGGTGTCCTTCTTCGATCGTCAACTCCTATCCCCGGAGCAGCTGAATCGTTAGCTCTTCTGAAGAAAGAAGGAATTCCGTTTATCCTTCTGACCAATGGTGGAGGAAAACATGAGGCCGAACGCGTTGCTGAAATCAGCGAAAAACTACAAGTTCCATTGGATGCAGATGTGATCATTCAGAGCCATTCACCGTTTGCTGAGATGGTGCAGGGAACGAAGACTCAGCCTGCCTTGGAAAACAAACGCATCTTAGTAGTTGGTGGGGATGGTGATGGGTGTCGTGCGGTAGCGGAGAGGTACGGGTTCAAGAACGTCGTAACTCCTGGTGATATCTTGATGGCCAACCCATCCATCTGGCCCTTCTCCAAGGGGTTCAGCGACTATTACAAGACGTTTACGAGACCCTTGTCTCACATAGGAGAGCCTGGAGACCCAACGAAGGGCCTCAAGATTGACGCCATATTCGTCTTCAATGACCCGAGGGACTGGGCGCTGGACGCTCATATCATCGTTGACCTGTTGCTTTCGTCTCGAGGAGTCCTAGGGACTCTGTCAGAAAAAAATGGTCGTGCGGATCTTCCCAATCGTGGATACCAGGAGGATGGACAGCCACCACTTTACTTCTCCAACCCGGATCTCTGGTGGGCTGCTGCTTACAGCCTCCCTCGGCTGGGCCAGGGCGGTTTCCGCGAAGCTTTGGAAGGCACTTGGAGTGCAATCACTGGTGGCTCCAGCAAAGGCGTTGAACTGAAGAAGACAGTCATTGGTAAGCCGTCGCAAGGGACATACGAATTCGCGGAGAATCAGCTCCTGCGTAACCGCTCTAGAGCGTTCGGTTTCAGAACAGAAAGGCCTTTACGGAATGTTTACATGGTTGGGGACAACCCCGAATCCGATATTTGTGGAGCCAACTCATACCGAAGTGCTCACAACAGCGAGTGGCATTCTATACTGGTGCGAACTGGCGTTTACATGGGAGGCGAGCCGGCATGGACCCCAAAGACTATTGCTGATAATGTCCAGAAAGCGGTTGAATGGGGCTTGCAGCATTCGAAATGGCAGGTCAAATAGGCTCGACTCAGTCGGAGATATCTCATTTCTGGCAAGGTAAACCGTCCGGTTGCTCAACCTGCTTGACGTAGTTATAGAGAGACGGCAAGCGTTATACTCAAGAAATTAGGCCCATTATACTGTAGACATCATCGCAATGCGCGTTTCCAATACCAAGCCATGGCCTAACATAACAGATACTCTAGTGACGGCAAATTCAGTAACTGTCCTGCATTTTGTGACATAAGGCCTTGTTGACTCTGTCCTTGACCTTGAGCCATGCATCTATAAGAAATCGATGCCTTAGGCTGTATGGTACCGTAAGCATCACGTGGACTGCCCCTCTCATACCGTACGGTAGGGTTTAAACCCGGCGGGGTGATTTGTCCAAGAGACGTTTGAGTCAGTCAAAGAGAGCTTAGGCATCGACGAGTGACTCAAAAGCCGCCACAAGCCATTATCTCGGGGTTCTATTCCTTTCACCTTTCTCGAAACCAACATGGCCGATTCCGAATTGCCCACTCGCCCCAAGCCCGAAGAGACTCCCGCTGCGGAGGCTGGTGAGGGCGGAGAAGGCAAGCTCAGCAAGAGTGCGCTGAAGAAGCTTGCGAAGGACAAGGCGAAGGCGGAGAAGGCTGCTCAGCGAGCTGCGCAAGAACAGGCCCAGGCTGCCGCTGCCGAGGCGAACGACACCGCGAAAGATCTATACGGCCCAATTCCCGAGACCGCGGACGTTCTTCCCACTACACAACTCGCGGAGATCAATGACGACCATTATGAGAAGGAGATCACGGTCGTGGCTCGTGTGGACAATGCCCGCGCTCAGAGCGCCAAGTTGGCATTCCTGATGCTCCGACAGCAGGGTCTGAAGGTGCAGGCTGTTATTGCTGCGGCGGAACCCATCTCGCGACAGATGGTCAAGTACACTAGTGGTCTGAACGTCAACTCCATTGTCCAGGTTACTGGTATTGTAAAGAAGCCCGGTGTCCCAATCGCCTCCGCCACCCTTAACAACCACGAACTCCACATTCGCAAGATCTACATGATTGCTGAAGCCGCCCAACAACTTCCCATGCAGGTCAAGGATGCTGAGCGACCGCTTCCGGAGACCACCGAGGAGGGCTTCCAGGTTGATGCCGATGGAGCGCCCATTGTCACCCTCAAGACCCGCCTTGACAACCGTGTCCTGGATCTTCAGACGGCGACCAGCCAGGCTATCACCTGGATCTCCAGCGGTGTTGCAGAGTTGTTTGCGGAGTACATGATCAAGAGCGGATCCAGATGGATCTCAACGCCCAAGCTGGTGGGCGCTGCTACAGAGGGTGGGAGTGGTGTCTTTGAGGTCAAGTACTTCAAGAGAAACGCCTACCTGGCCCAAAGCCCGCAGCTGTACAAGCAAATGTGTATCGCCGGTGATATGAAGAACGTCTTTGAGATTGCGCCTGTGTTTCGTGCCGAAGAGAGCAACACCCACCGTCACTTGACCGAGGTATGTCCATGCCGAGGAACAGATCCTTTACCAGAAACTGATAATCAATCCTTTGTTTAGTTCACCGGTCTCGATTTCGAGAAGACCTTCAGCTCTCACTATCACGAAGTTCTTGAGTTTGCCGAAGAACTCCTTGTTTTCATCCTTTCGCAGCTCAAGGAGCGATACGCGGACCAAATCGCCATCATCCAAAAGTCGTACCCCAAGGCAGGCGACTTCAAGCTTCCTAAGGACGGCAAGGCCCTGCGACTGAACTACATGGACGGTGTGGCGCTTCTTAAGGAGGCCGGTGTCGACGTCTCAGAACAGGAGCGCTTTGAGAATGACTTCACCACTGCTATGGAGAAGCAGCTAGGCCAGATCATCCGTGAGAAGTACGACACTGATTTCTACGTGCTGGACAAGTTCCCCATGGCTGTTCGCCCCTTCTACACCAAGTCCTGCCCCCAGGACTCTCGCTTCTCCAACTCGTATGACTTTTTCATGCGTGGCGAGGAAATCATGTCCGGAGCTCAGCGTATTCACGATGTGAAAGAGCTCGAGGCCTCTATGGTCGCCAAGGGCGTCGACCCCAGCCATGAAGGCTTCGAAGACTACCTGGCTGCCTTCCGCCAGGGATGCCCTCCCCACGCCGGTGGTGGTCTGGGTCTAAACCGCATTGTCATGTTCTTCCTCGGACTGCCTAACATCAGGTTGGCAACTCTGTTCCCTCGCGACCCCCAGCGTCTGCGTCCTTAATCGTAAACGTTGGAAACATAGAGCAGAAGTGGACAAAAGAATAATGAAAATATTACGATTTACTGTATATATTGTGACCAGAAAGTCACTGTAGGATTTTATGTGCTTATCGGTAGGCCCCGCAGATGGAGCTAACCCCAATACGGAGTAGAGCTTCCTTAGATAGAAGTTAGAGCAGCCCGAGAATCCGGGGTCCTCACTCTTCAGCTGACCACAACATTTCCGCCGCCGGTATGTCGCATAAACGAAATTTTGCCGGCTCGGGCTCAGGCTATTCACCATACTCCAAGCGCGCCCGGCCTTCGTACGCAGAAGTTGACCAGGATGACGAGGAAACGCAGAACTCGGTAACTCCGTACGAGAAACCTCGCAATCACCCCGTCTTCGGGCAGAAAAGCGCATTTCCCGGTCTCGATACAGCTGATAGTGATGAGCTCTTCTATGGAGACGCGGAAGATGGCTTGGAGTATCTGAGAATGGTCCGGTAAGCATTTTCCTGTTACTGCTGCCTTTGTTCTGGCGGTTCCATTCTTGTTGCGACGTGCTTGCTAAATTTGCATACTGGTTCCAGCTAGCTTGCGAATGACGCGAGGTTCGTCTCCCCTGTCGCTTCCATTCTCTTTATGGATGATATTACTTTGTCTGGGATCGCTAACCTGAAATGTTGTTTTAGTTCCGAAGCCAACTCGCTCCCTACACTTTTCAACGCTCCCGCAGCAACAGAACCACCGGTGGAAAGAGTCGCAGTGACGGATGCGACCACGGATTACAGTGATCAAAACAAGCAAAATGAAAGCGTCAACGACGAAGACGAGAAACCCAGCATCTCAGAGCATGTACCACAAGGAATATTTTCTGATGGGGTATATATTGGCCTTGCGAGGACGAAACCTGCCGTCGACGAGATTTTTTCAGACGCCCAAGCAAGCTACTACAATCTGCTACACCACCGATTCCTGCTCCTGCGATCGATTCTAAAATGCACGCCCCCATCTGAAGTCATATCTGCGCTCGATGACTCACATCCCATCAGCTTTCCTCGATCATCGAAGAATGCGCAAAAAGAATGGAGACGCCTGTTGCAGGAGGCTGACCCCCAGACAGTACAGCTCGCGTGCATGGATATGGATAGCGTCCTGGGTGTATTGATGATTCTGGCGCGACTCATGTCGGAAAATGTACGCAATGGGGATGCGGTTTTGGTCCGACGTATTGGAGCCTGGGCTTGGGGACTTTTAGGGAAGTGTCGAGATTCTGGGCAGTTGGGGGCCCGGGATATTGGGGATATCCGGGAGTTAGGAAAACGTGCTGTGAGGATCCTGAAGAAGGTGAGAGAAGAACAGAAGGAGCTATATGAAGAAGAAGAATATCATGATTCCGACGATGAGGACAATAAGGATAAAGACGAATCGTTAGGTGATAAAGGGGGTGGAGCTATCGATTTCAATTTTCTTACCCAGCCCCAGGACCCTGGTGCGGAGAAGAGGTCTGATACGGAGGAGTTGGAGCAGGCGAAAGCACGACTCGAAGCGCGGATCTCAGCAACCGGAATCGAACAATCATCTCGAGAGGAAGGAGACACACAAGCTAAATCCGGGCTTGATACAACAGCCGTTGACGTGAGTACGCAGACTCGCGCAATGCTGGATATGATCATCACCATAATTGGGGAGCACTATGGGCAGCGAGATCTGTTGGAGGCGCGGGAATTATGGACTGAAGGGGAGCCAATGCTTTTCTAGGCAGAGGCTTCATAGTATCTCATGAGTAAATATGACACATTTTTGTACTTTTAGGTACAATCAAAGTACCAAGCTACCTACTATATAGTTATGAGGACCTTGCGTCATTGTTTGGGCCCGATCTGGTTAGCGCGATGAAGCCCTTATCGGCCTTGATTTCAACTCCAACTCCAACTCCAAGTTCAACGTAGTACTCCAACATCTTCCTCTATCTCTTCAAGGAGTTTTGCGTGCTCAGAGGGCATTACAACTCTCAGTATGGCTCCTCCCCTCGAGATATCCATCCCAACAACCACAACTTCAACCACCTCCCCGCCCTTTACAATCTACAACATCACCCTCCGCCTTCCTCTCCGCTCCTTCGCCCTCTCAAAGCGCTACTCCGACTTCACAACCTTCCACACGACCCTAACATCACAGACAAACAGCGCGCCGCCACACCCTCTCCCGTCAAAGTCCTGGTTCTCAAATACAGTCTCGAACACCGACCTCCGCGAATCCCGCCGCCAAGGCCTCGAATCCTACCTCCGCGCCATCAACGAGGCATCAGACTCCCGATGGCGCAACTCACCAGCCTGGCGCGCATTCCTGAACCTGCCCAGCCTTGGCAGCAACAACAACAGTAACGAGAGCATCACCGCATCTTCCGCGCGCCTCCATGCCGCAGCGACAGGGCCGGGCCTTCTCAACGGAGAACCCATCTCAGATCCGACGTTATGGCTAGATTGCTACCGGGACTTGAAATCGCAGCTCCATGACGCGAGATTACATCTTACTAGGCGGGATCAGGAGACGACGCCGCAACGGCAACATGAGAGCTCGGCGCGGGCGAAGAGCTCCCTTGTGCGTGCGGGGTCGCTAATAACTGCTTTGGAGGATGGGTTGAAGCGGATAGCCGACGGTGGGAATGGGAATGGGCACGGCAACGGGCGGTATACCAGCTCGACCTCGCTTGGGGAAGGAGAGATCCGACGCCGGAAGGACCTCCTTATCAATGCGCGGAAGGAGAAAGATGGATTAGAGGATCTATTAAACGCTATGGCGGCCAAGAGCAGGGTTGACAACGCCGTTGCGTCGATCAAGGATAAAGAGGCGCTTATTGGGGCCGCGAATGGTGCGGGAGGGGCAGGAGATAGTGGTAGGAAACCTGCAAAATCGGGGAGGGTCCTTGGGAAGGAGACAGAGCGGACGCGCGAGCTGGATAATCAGGGGGTGTTGCAGTTGCAGCGTGATACGATGCAGCAGCAGGATATGAGTGTGGAGGAGCTGTTGAAGATTGTGAGGAGGCAGAAGGAGCTAGGGATCCAAATCAATGAGGAGTTGGAGGTGCAGAATGAGATGCTTAGAATGGTGGATGACGATGCGACGAGGTGTGTTGCCCTCAACTGTCTAGTTTGGATTGCTTGCTGACCTTTGCATTACCAGACTGCAGCAGAAGCTTGATATTGGAAAGAAGAGGATGGGGAAGATCTCGTAGTCGGTTTGATTTGGTATATTGCTATGCGTGGGTTCTCTTCAGCGTGCTTTCATTCAACGTATATGGAAATGATCTTTGGCAAAGTCTCTAGTTCTTTAGCGAGTTATGTCTTACTCATTTTGCCTCTTTAAAGCATTCCCATCTCATTCTCATTAACAGCAAATGGTATCTAGAACATTTTCGGCCAAAAACAGCATCCCTCGTATTATTATTGAGCAGACAAGAACTTCTTCGCCTCTTCTTCCGTAACCTCAGAGAGCTCCGATTCCCGCTGCTCAATCAAGCCCAGTTTACTCCTCTTAACAAGCCACCACAGCTCCCTTCGGTCACCACCCAGTTTCTCCTTGAGCAGTTCCTCCTTCAACTCCGTAATAAAGTCATTGTACAGTCCCGGTTCTTCAAAAGATATCAGCTCTTCGCGCACAACGCCCAGTCCTTCCGTGACGCGGTCATAGTTTGCATCGCCCAGGCTAGTCCGGATCTGGTCCTGGATGATGAAGCGCATCTGCTTGACGGCGTCCTTTGTTGTGTCAATGGTCTCAGCTTGTGCGAGAGTCTGTTTGAATTCGGGGATTGCGTTGTTCGGTGAGATCCGCACGCGCTTTTCTTGGTGCAGGAGGGCGTCGACGTCCAGACCTGAGAGGGGCTTTTCGGGCTCGCGAGCGCGTTTGCGGCCTTTGACTTTGGGAGGTACTGTTGAACGTTAGTATAAAGTGTCAAGTAAGGATCGGATAGATAGGGAAGTACCTTTCTTAACGTCGGCTACCTCCATGAGCTTTTTGAGGTGGCGTTCTGCGTTCTGGAGAAGGTCTTCAGGTGGTTGTGAGAATTGGGTGAGGATCTTTGCGGGGGGTGGGATGGGGTCGTTGGGGTGTATAGCTCGAGCGCGAATCGCTGCGTTCACGCGGTGCAGAACGGGTGAAAATGAGTCTTCAATAGGGAAGGGCGTATCGATCAGATCTCTGGTTTCATTAGTGATGTATACATATTGAAGGGGATTTTAGGGCTACGTACCCGTCTTCATCTGTGTCTTTCAGCTCCATGCTATCTACGTATTTGTCCATGGCTTCGAGGAGGTCATCGTTTGGGAGATTTCGATGCTGCGTTACCACCTTCCCGGACACGGTCATCACCTTGTCAAGAGGTGGGAAGCGGTATGTTCGGACATCTTCTGCAAATGGTAATTGCACTTCGAGGAGGCACTCGTATTCCGGCTCGATTGAAGGTGCGAGCAGAACTAGGATAGGAGGTTTGTTCTCTTTCGTGACTAGGCGAGCAACGGCATAGCTCTCTAGCTCAAAGAGGGCATGTATGAAGGAAGATAGTGCAAGTGAGGCTTTGTCGTTGGCACGATTGGAAATGATGATGTGGGTATTGGACAGGTGCATGTATCGCTCATACTGGGATTTCCGTTAGTTTCAAAAGGTCACTTCGCAGCGTCGGATTATACATACCCGCTCGCTCTGGATGAATCCGACCAGTTCTAGCGCAGCAGTAGTTTCCAGTCGGGTGATGTTTTCGTCGGTCTCGCTGATGTGGACCGCTGTACGCCCATACTCATACCCCTTGGCCAACTCGTCCCGTTCGATATCAATCTTACCACCAGGAGCACTCTCATCATTGATCTGATACGTTCTCAGGTTCCTCACACTGGTGAGAGAGCTTTCCTCTTCAGGCTGGCTTTCAGGAACGACAGTTGCTGACTCCTGCCCTTCTTCTCCGGCCTCTGTACTTGAGCGTAGGACGAATTGGCTGGCTGTGGGCGGCTTAGCTACCATTGTTCGTGGGTATCGCTCAACAGGAATGCGGACCGCAGTGTCGTATTCTTCAGGATTACCAAGTTGTAGGAAACCTTTGAAGGATGCAACTGGCCGAACAGGCTTGACGCGAGGAATTGCCATCTCCTCTACTGCCTGTTCAAGCGTGCCGAACACTCCATCGCATTGTTCAGTAATATTTCGTAATAGAGCCTCGTTCGCGGCCTTTAACGTGTTAGAGGTGGCTACTAAGATTGAGAAGGTCCATACCTTGCGCGGGTCTTTATCTTCTTCCTTGGTGCCATACTCTGCATCATCGAAGTCAGGTCCTCTGCAGCCTGTTAGATCCAATCCCGCAAGGACGTGCTAGCACCACTTACAGGATGATCAACTCAATATTATCCTCCTTGACCTTCGAAACAATATCTTCAAGGTTCTCACTGTTCATCCGCCCCATTCCGTTGGTGACGAGAACAATCTTCCGCTTCCACTTTAGCTTCTTGCAATGGGTGATGATCATCTGGATTGCCAGAATGAGAGCCGAGATCGCTATGTCCGTCAATATACGCACATCTTCAATCCAAGTGAGATCATACCGTCGCCTTTGTCGACATTGCTCGACTTGATTTGTTCACCCAGTTCCCGAATGTCAGACATAAGAAACCTGGAGCGTTGGTCAGCTACGGACGCAGCAATCTGAACATAGTAGACAACGTACTGTTTGATCTCCGATAGAACAGAAATGTGCGAGAAGTGGGATTCGTCCCCTAGTTCGTTGTCGGTACCTGTCAATCTATCAGTACTAAACCGTCTATAACAGCCAACGTATCTGACCGTCAGTCTTGAGACCAATTACGCCCAGCATCGCCATTTTGCGGCCAGTGGCCACCTGATCTACTCAGTAATGCTCATTTAACAACGTCAAGAACTTACAGTGTTCGTGATGCAGTCCCAAACATATTTCATAGCCCATTCGAGGTCCGTGATGTCTCGGCCATTGCGGCGCTGGCCCATGGACTTCCCCACGTCCACGATATAGACTGTTGCTTCCTTGTCCGCCATGGTAAGTGTAAGGAGCAAGAAACAAATGGGAACAAGGAGACAACAGCGAATTGACTAATAAAGGACTGTCAAAAGGCAGCAGGCGATGAACAACGCGGAGGCCCAGGCAGACACGCGATATTTCCCGATTGGGAACAGCTCAAACGCGACGGCACATGGCATCATGAGGCTGCGTGTATACAGGGACGATGCGTGGCTATAGCTGTAGCGCATTGCTAGCCGTGGAAATACCAGCGTCCCTGCAGCCTGGGACGTGTGGATTGAAGCTTGGCCGGCGGCCCACAGAACCTCGGATGGTCCCGCATCGCAATCCATTAAATGCGCATCGCATGATACAGCGATTTGGCCATCACCACTTCCCCATCACCTTCCCATCTCTTAAGCATCGTGTAGCTCCGACTTCAAGATGCTTGACCCGCGACCCTTCCATATTCTAAGGTTTGTCCGCAACTCAGTTCCCAAAGCTCACTATTGACATCTGTATCTCAGCTATGGCACCCTGCTGGGTGTCCAGGTCTACCAGGTACGACACCACCTATTCACATACGAGATACAATCAAGCCTAACAGAAACAGAGCTTTGTCTCCGGCATTATTGCCTTCCGCGCACTTCCACGCCCCCAATTCGCCGCCCTCCAAGCCAAGATCTTCCCTACCTACTTCGCCATACAAACCGCGCTCCCCGTCGTTGTCGCATTGACTGCCTCCCGCGCCGACCAGCCCCTCGGCATCTCAGGTCTCCTAGCACCAGAGAACAAATACAGCGTTCTTCTTCCTCTCGCGACGGCATTCGTCACGGGTCTGATCAACTTCGGCGTCCTGCGCAAGCTTACTGTTGACACGATGCGGGAGCGGAAGCACCAGGGTATGTTTTACACATTGAAGATTTCCCTGATAGGGTTGGATGCTAACTCATCTGGCTGAAGAAACCCGCGACGGCAAGAAGAGCTACGACCCGCCTCCTCACTCCAAGGAGATGATTGCCCTGAACAAGAAGTTCGGCCGCATCCATGGCTTGTCGAGCTTGGTCAACCTGGTTACCCTTGGCGCTACGATCTTCTATGGTGCTGTGCTGAGCAAGAAGCTTGCGTAAGGGGTTTGGAGGTGATATAGGTAGCGCTGCCGCTGGCGACTTTGTATATATTGTTCATTATCTCTTGGGGATGTTGGGTCATGATTATTCTTTGCTAATACTCAGAGCTTCTATATATGCCCTATAGTACTTCCTTTGGTCACTATACATAGCCAAGGTTCTCACATTTGTTGGTCCAGTCTCTGCGTGCAATCCTACCTTGCGCCCCAATAGTCTAGCCCGGGATCCCTGGAGTGAATCACGATGATAAGACAAAGCGACAACAACGCCATGGAGTCTAACAAAGAACCATCAAAGAACTCGCTGGCGCCATAAAGAACCATAATCCCTTTGTTATGGGGTCTATATAGACACACTCCTTTCCTGCCTATTTCCTTCCTCACCATAACAGTTTCTAGCAACAAGTTTGACTGAGACGTCATCGATTCCAATCACGAGATTCCAAATCGTTCCAAAACCAGCTCATCACACCACTACATAGCTCTGCATACACATTTCACGTTCCATTTCGCCATGAACGTCCTCCCACTCCAAATCCTCGTCGGCCTCTCGGCCGCATACTTCATATGGCCAGGCGGCACAGGCCCCAGGATCGACCATCAGATGGTCGCCTCGACCTGGTCTTTCGTCTCGAAACTCGCAGGGGGGAGTACCTCCTCTTCGACCAAACCACCCTTGTTTAAGGCGAAGGACAAGGACAAGTTTCCTGCAAGCGAGCCCACAAATTCGTCGCCCGCGCACGTGAAGGCTATATATATGGGTGAAGCTATATCAGACTCAACGAACCCGGAGACTCAAATCGACTTCGTATACTGGCTTGAGATCATACTTCTCGTCTTGTTCGCAGCGCTCTGTTGCCTCTGGATAGCGAGGAAGGTACGGTCGATGATTGCCGATGAGCAGATTCGTCAGAGGATTGAGAAGAAGATCCCCGACCCTGTCAAGACGATGTTCGTTCGTTTCCAGGGCATATTCGGTCCATTCGTCCAAAGAGTTCTCAACCCAGCCATGGAAGTCTTCAGTCCGGTCATCATGATATCCTCCACCCCATTCGCTAAGGTCTTTGCTCCACTGAACGCAATCCTTGACTTCATACTCGCTATCCCTGAAACAGCCAAGAACGCGTATCTCGCCCCGTTCAAGGAGTTGCAAGAAGCAGAATCAATTAAGCTGAAAGCCATCATAGGAAAGCAGCTTGATGAAAGGGACAGAGAGATCCAGAAACAATTGGACAAGCTCACTTCGCATATAGAAGGCTTCACCGCGTGGCAACGACAGTGTGAGTTTTATTTCATGCGAGACCCGAAATCTGAAGGGGAGAATAAGGCTGGTGAAGAAGCGTAAACACCAAGTCGAGGAAAATGTTGGTTGCGGAGACCCAAATAAAGGCTAAGAGCAACAGTTTGCCGAAGAAAGTCTGTGGGAGATTGGATGAGAAGGTATTTCGAAGGGCAACGTCCGTCTGAGTATATCTTGCGTATTATCACAATCTTCAAAGTGCGGCCTTGGTTGCTTGAGGACCTTTGCCAATGAAGTGTCCGTTGAATCCAATAGACTCACAGGCTTGAGAGAGAGATTCCCCTTTATAACAACTTAGCCCTTGATTTGTTAGCAAGACACGTCTTTGCGGGTGTGATTATAGTTAATCAATATCCTTCCGTTACCGTCGATTTTGTTAGCCATTGTTCCCCGTAGATGTGTGTAGATTCTTGCCGAGGACTTTAACCATAAAATGGGACCTCTACCAGGCATCTGGCTCGGTCGTTCGTAAAGATGTTTCGCTGGGTCGAAGGAGAGGGAGTGCGGTAGAGCTTATACATCCTCCTCTTCAACGATGTACTTCTGAAACGCAGCCTTTAGCATGTTCATCCGCATCTGAGTGTGGATGAATAACTCGCGGTACATGTCCAGATTTTGCTGGACGATATGTGTCCGTAACCTAGTGCCAGCGCAAACGTCCCTCATTTCCAGCTCCATCTGCTTTCGCAGAAAGGGCTTGCTTAGGGACGGGCTGTCTGGCATACCAGCGAAGACATCGTCGTAGCCTAGTATCAAGGCAATCCCCAACCGAGTGGGAATGAGCAAGCTTACTGCGCTTCGACCGGTTCCTCGTTTGTGCACGGCAATATATTCACGGTTCTTGATCTTCTCGATATGTTCGGCCATAGTAGCGTCAGTGCCGATTCCGTTAGCATCCATTAGTCCGATGAGCTCTGGTTCTGTCAAGTAATTCGGAGGCGAAGTCTTTCCATCGAACATGTTGGCTTCGGTGGGCTCGAATAGCTCACCGACCCGGTAGTTGGGCAGTTGCTGAGTGCTTTCCCACTTGTCATAAACATAAACGTCGAGATAATTCCTATCCAGTACGAGCAATCCTTTAGCGTGAAACTCTTCGTCTCCGTATTGGATCTCGACATCAGTTGATTGGCCCTTGGCATCATCAGAGCAACAGGCGAGGAACCGTCGGGCCACGAACTCGTATACTTTATGCTCGTCCGCGGTTAGTGCGGTGCGGTTAACCCAGCAGACGGGGTGTATAGGCGGATGTGCTTGGTCATTGTGCCGTCCAGCTCGAGGGGTCCTGAAATTACCGTCGAGGAGCCTAAACCATGCGAACGATCAGTGGCAGCCGGATGCGAACGGTGAGTCTCACTAACCCTTGAGCGTACTGCCCCCAGTTCTGGTCTGGTAATTGTTTCTCAATGAGTTTCTTCAGGTCAATTCCTTTATCAAACTGATCAGTTTCTGTTCGCGGATAGCTAATGAAACCTCTAGTATAGAGACTCTCTGCAATCTAATATTTGTGAGTAACGGGCTGGACACAGGCCTTTCTATTCTGACGCATTTTACCTTCATGACTTTTGCACTTTCCATGCGCAAATATTTTGTTCCCATCATTTGCAAGTCCACTGTGGTCAGTGGTAAAGGTCTCCATTTGCTTGTCGGTTTCTGATTGACCTTGATCACCTTGGCCTTCTTGGCCATTAGGCAGCGTTCCAGTATCATAGTCACAGCGGCTCTGTCGAAAAGATGTACTCGCTTCCAGAGAAAGTTCACCTTAATGTCGTCCCGAGCGTGTGTAACTTTGATTCCCCAGAACGTCTCTGGCTTGAATCGTTTCACTCTTAGATATCTATCAACCACAAATCCGAGGGTGGGAAACTGGCAAGACCCTTATCCAGAAGAGGTGTCAGTTAGGGTTGCCACTTCAGAGTAGGAACGCGGCATACCATAACTAATAACCTTCTGGGCTAAGGTAGCATGGAGGTTCTGTAATTGAAGAGTAAGTAGGCGGGTGAATGCAGCACCTATCCTCAAGTCGAGCTCTATCCTCGCCGCTACTGCATTCGCTTGACGCTCATCAAGCTCAATGAGGGACCTCGCCGCATTCAAAACGTGGCTTCCACTGCATTAGCAAAGCTTATAGAGCAGTGGACTGAGTCGTACCTACACTCTCTCGGTATTGTTGAACTTGGCTCGTTTGACGATAATCCTGTTGTTGCCCGCCTTTGCCTGGTCGCGCACTTCTGTGCCAATATGCTCCCCTTCTCGATCACAGTCAGTCCAAATGACTAGGTACTGATGTTGCCGCGCTTGTTTGAGGATGTTGTTTGCAATTGCCTTTTTATCCTGTTTCGAGGTCAATCTCCATCACTGACAATCAGAACTCGATCTCACGTACATCGGCCACATCGACTTTGACAGGGGCTTCAAACAGAGTCGCTGGTGGACAAGAGGTCCAACCATTGTACTGGCGCTCGAATTCCAGGCTCGTCAAGTGCCCTAGAACACTGGTCATGGTGACAGAGCTGTTGCCCAATTGACCCCCAAAATTGAAATCGAATGTGTAATTCTTCACATATGGGTTTCCGGTAATGGCCCTCTACCCAGTCTTAGTCCATATATCATATTCTAGTTTCTTTACTTACAGTCTGCACCTGACCTCCACCTAGATGCTGCGCGACAGCCTTCGCGATTGCAGGCTTTTCAGCCACACACAAGACTTTGGTGCCCGCCATGACGATTTGTCAGACAAGTAGTACTACAGAGACTAAATGCTCCTGACCTGAGAATCATATCTGCTGCATGTTTGGTTGAGTCGGGGGTTGTAGACTTGGACTTGACTGATCTGTAGAAACGCGAAAACGACGCGGTCACGAGACCTCGAGCACTTTCGCAGCTTACTTCCTGATCTGGACTAGCGCCCCCGCCTGAGCTCTTAGTGACAATTTAATGAATTGCTGGATCTTGAGTCTTGACCTTGTTTGTTGTGCTTTCACTATTCCATTTTCTCTTCACTCTGCATCTAGTACAACGGTCTGATCTCCTGAACTTCTGAGCTAAAACTATATATATCTCTCTCTTCCCATGTGGAATACAAGCTTTACTTCTCTCTGAACCATCTACCTACCCTCTACGCTTGTTCTTGCTCCATCTTCAACAAGAATGACGCTGCCACTCCCCGAGGTCAAGTCTCTTGCAGACTGTGTTTCGTTCAACCATGCTGTGCGACCTTTCCTGTCGCAAGTCGTTGCGCTCCCGGAACGCCTTCAGCCCGCAATTGCAGCAAAGGATGTGAACGCTCTCAAAGATATCTACCTCTCGACCAACCCCTTTGCAAGCGCGCTTGCCTTTACGCTCTTCAGTTCCGTCCTATTCATCATCTTCTCCGAGATCAACCGCAACTACTCCCAGGTCGATCGCTTCTGGTCTATCCTACCCTCGGTGTTCAATGTCCACTTCGCTATCTGGGCACGTCTTTCCGGTCTCCGCACTCTCAACTTAGATACGATCGCCGCTATTTCCCTTATCTGGACTGTATGTTTCCCTTTCCCCTCTATCCAACTCAACTAACCCTAATTGATCTAGGTGCGCTTGACCTTCAACTACTGGCGTAGGGGCGGATACAGCATCGGCTCAGAAGACTACCGCTGGACCATCGTGCGCTCCCGCGTCAACAACCGCTTTGTCTTCTTCCTCTTCAGCATCACTTTCATCAACGTGATTCAACCGCTCCTGCTTCTTCTCCTCACCACCCCAACCTACAACTTCCTCCTCCTCGCGCGTCTCCCCGGCGGCGAATCGTTCGAACTCGCCGACCTAATCTTCTCCCGCGTCGCTTTTGTCTTCATCATCATCGAGTTCTTCGCCGACCAGCAGCAATGGAAGTTCCAGAACGCCAAGCACGAATACAACACTTCCGCCCGCATCCCATCCAACCTCAGGGACCAGTACGATCCCGAAGACCTGGAGCGCGGCTTCGTTGTCAGTGGACTTTGGTCGCTCTCCCGCCACCCCAACTTTACCGCCGAGCAGGCCATCTGGCTCACTCTTTACCTGTGGAACGCCTACCGAACTGAGCATTACGTCCAGTGGACGGCTCTGGGCGTCATTGGTCTCATGGCCATTTTCCAGGGAAGCGTCCGTCTCACTGAGAAAATCAGCGCCGGCAAGTACCCCGAGTACAAGGAATACCAAGCCCGCGTTGGAAGGTTCATTCCTCGTCCGTCTATTGCGCCTCGCTACAAGGCCAAGAAGAACAAAAAGAAGGCTGTGCAGGAAAAGAAGGAGGAGTAAATGCGCTGAATGTTGGGTCTATCACTCAACCATTTAGATTTCCCCGGTTGGAAATGCTAGCTTCACTTCTTTGTCACGGGTGGCGCTCTATTTGTCCCATTTTTCGTTTATCTTTTTTTTTTTTTTTTTTTTTTTTGGGGGGCCGCGGGAATGCAGTAAACGTTGACTATGCGTTAGCTTCATAGTGTGTTTCTGGAGGTATCGGTCTTTTGGCTACTTCTTTTCGCTTCGAGGACGGACACAGCCGGCATTGTACGCCCCATCTTAGTTTTTAACAAGTACATAATTCTACTAGCTGCCACCAAAATACATCGTTTCCTCACAGTAGAAGTGCACACTAATCTATAGAAGAAATTTATCATGTGACTACCTACTATTGTACACTAGAGCCGACGCTTGAGAGGCAGAAGTACAGGACGAGGGAGATCGGATGGGTTGTGAGAGAAGCTACCAACAAGGTTGTCGGGTGACTTGGTAACGGCGAGAAAGTGAGGACAGAGATAGGTATAGAGGTAAGGAGATGAGAGAAAAAAAGGAACATGAGGGGAGTAAATAAAGAAAATGTTATAAATACAGGATCCCAAGGAAGAGAGATAGATATAGAGCAGCTGAAAATAGAAATGATCAATCAATCATTTATCAAGAATCTTTTCTTTTGCTCCAGGTCTATCACGGCGGTAATACCCTCTTGGCTTTTCCGTCGGCTTCAGGCTCAGGCGGTGCGATGGTCTGTCCATTTCTGTTGTCGAAGTATTTGGCGAATTCTGCAGATTCTGGCCACTCGCGAGGACCAAGCAGGCGGACCAAGTCATCACGGCTGAGGACTTCTTTGGCCAGAAGTTCTTCGGCCACAATGCCCACTTCCTTCTTCTTCGCTGTAAGAAGATCGCGACATTGCTTGTATGCTTCGCTGACGATGCGGCGGACTTCGACGTCAATCTCCTTGGCTGTCTCTTCGGAGAACGGCTTGTGGAACTGTGCTTGCGGGTCCTCCTCGTAATAGATGTGCTTCAGCGTGGGGGACATGCCAAACTTCGTAACCATAGCTGTGGCCAGGCCGGTGACCTTCTTGAAGTCGTCGCTAGCTCCGCTGGTGACCGTATCGAAATGCAGTTCCTCGCTGACGCGGCCTCCCAAGGTCATTGCCATCCGGTCAAGCATTTGTCTGGTGGTCAAAAGGTAGGTATCACCATTGGCGGGCAAGTATTGGGCATATCCAAGCGCCCCTTGGCCACGGGGGATAATGGAAACCTTTAGCAACGGATCTGCCCAGCGGAAATACCATCCGCAGATGGCGTGACCGGCTTCATGATAGGCAACTGTGCGCTTCTCCTCCGGTGAAAGCACAAGAGATTTCTTTTCCAGACCACCGATAACACGCTCAATAGCCCGCTCGAAATGCGACATGGTCACGGTCTCCGCGTTCTCACGGGCGGCTGTAAATAAGTCAGTAAGCTGCACTATATAATATGAACAAACTGGGATACATACCAACCAACGCAGCTTCGTTGACACAGTTTGCAATATCAGCACCAGCAAAGCCGGGAGTTAGGGCAGACAGTCTGCCCGTCAAGTAGTCCATGTCCTCCTTGGTAACAATCTTCTTTAGGTAAACACGGAAGATCTGCTTACGACCTTCCATGGTAGGTCGATCTATCCCAATATGCCGATCGAAACGTCCAGGACGCATGAGAGCGCTGTCAAGAATATCGGGTCTGTTGGTACCGGCCAAAACAACCACCTGGTCACTAGTGTTGAAACCATCCATCTCAGTAAGGATCTGGTTCAATGTGCTTTCCCGCTCATCGTTTCCGCCGCTAGTTTTTCCGCTAGCTCTTTTTTTACCGATAGCATCAATCTCATCAATAAAGATGATACAAGGCGTGTTTTGGCGCGCAGTGGCGAAGAGGTCTCGGACACGAGAAGGACCAACACCGACGAACATCTCCACAAATTCAGAGCCGCTGACACTGAAGAAAGGCACCCCGGATTCACCAGCGGTGGCCTTGGCGAGCAGTGTCTTACCCGTACCGGGAGGTCCCGAGAGGATCGCACCGCGCGGGATCTTAGCACCAAGCTTCTGGAACCTTTCCGGGCTCTTGAGAAAGCTAACAAACTCCATGATCTCGACCTTGGCTTCGTCCATTCCAGCAACATCAGTAAACTTGACTTTGACATCCGTTTCTTGGTTGAAGCGCTTGGCTCGGCTCTTGCCAATACCGAATAGGCCATTTCTATTAGCTCCAGCGTTTCCGGCACGCTTCGTGAGATAGTAAATACCGCCTATGAAGAGTATTGTAGGGCCAAATGACAGCAGAGCGGTCCCCCAAGAGATCTCGTCAACGTAGGAAACGGGGATGCGCTCGGAACTAGGGATCCCGAGCTCGTATTGAGCTTGGTCGAGCTTGCGCTCGAAACTTTCAACGGATCCGACAGTGAAGAAGTAATAGAACGATGGCTGAGCGGCGGGTGAATCGGGGTACATCCGAGCAACCGCTTCACGGTTCAACTCAATACGGACCCTGTTTCTGTTGCTGACAACTAACTTCTCCACAAGTCCCTTGTCAAGGTATTTGTTCCTGAACTCCTCCCACGTAATATCCTTGCGAGTATCACCGGGGAAAATACTGCCGTAGATGTAAAAGCCAATGATAAGGGTGATGATGATTGTGGCAGGGTCGATTTTGGTTTCATCAATCTGCGGACCCTGGCCCCGTTGCTTCTGTCCATTCTGTCCACTCTGCGCCTGCCCATCCTTCTTCCCGGTTTCTTGATTATCAGGCCCCTCAGTCAAATTTTTCACATGTTGTGTAATCCGCATGTAGTCTAGCATGGACGGCTCCTTCCCTGTTTTGATATACTTATCAATGAATTCCCGAATCTCCATGGTAATGCCATTTTGCTGAGAGATCTGCTTCAAGGTATCCAGCTGCTTATGATGTGAACTGGGTACATAGTTCCTCATATGTTCGATGAATTTGTCGATTTCGGTCTCCTCCTCGGCGGTTAACTTCGACTCCGGCTTCTGAGAGGGCTCAGGTCCTTGAGGAGGTTGAGGATCTTGAGGGGTTTCAGATCCTTTAGAGGGTTCCGGATTACCGCCATTGCTTTCTTTGCCGTTATTTGCTGCTGGGGGCGGTGTTCTCTTCTGAGGCTTCGGGCCAACGTCACGGTACGAAGCAAATGATCGCACGCGACGCGCTGTGTCCAAGGATGCTAATTTCGACTGTGAAACCCGCGTGTGTAATGGTCCGGCGCGGAAGATGCGGTCTGCGGCTCTCCTCGAGTATTGAGCGAGATTGCCTGGCCGTCGGAGTAAGCTGGCCATGGTCGAGGAAGGTGAGCCCAGAGGCTGGGATGTGAGGGGTGGATGGAGCGGAAAGGAAAATGTAAAGTTTATAAATTGGCACAGGAAGCCATGTAAGCCCTCGAGAGGCGGATCGGGCGTGGAAACGTGTCAATCGTTTGAACTTGGGTTCCTCTACGAAGCTATCTGCTGTTGTTCGCCTCCGGGAGGCTGGACCGGACTTGGTTTTTCCTCGCCGTGTGCTGAGTCATCCACATTCGGAATCCCGAGGAAGGGGATCGAGATGGTGCCGTCATCGTTCTTCGAGACGAGAACGTCTACAGAACTATTACTTGGATTTCCAGTGGCAGCTTTAATCGGCCCTGCCATGGGGTAACTGGCGCTATAAAGTTTACAGTCGGCCTACATGCTTGTACAGTTGCCTCCACGAGGAAATCAATTAATTTATTTTAGCATTAGCTTGCTCTTTCATTCACTGAGCAAAACATGGACTGCCGGGGTCAAAAGTGGAGCGGATATTATTGCCATGTATATCTAATACCCAGTTTCCTATTCTTTCCCAAACTGTAGAGGGAGGAGTGTCATATAATCTCATTACTTTGTACAAAGTGCACCATATGCATGATCCCAATTTCCAAACCCAAGAAACGCCTTTCCTTACTCCTCGCCAATCAACAATGATAATGGAAAAATATCGAACAAATGGAGATACCTAGACCATTACCCCTTTGCACCTGTATCCGCGGTACTGCAAATAAAGACAACCGGTCGAAAGACAGGCGAATTATGGCTTCGTGTCATCATAAACACTAGTGGTTCGGGCCTGATTCGAAGACAGGAAAGTTCGTTGACATATCCGCCCAATCCCATTCTATCGTCATCGGCATCTGCCATAGATCTTGTGGGACAAACGGCTGTTGGAATGGTGGTGCAATGGGAACGTCGCCAGTAGACGTCAAAGGGGGTTGGCCGCCGAAATTCAGACCATCCAATGTATTAGGGCTGAGCATCTCCGCAAAATCCTGACCAACCCTATGCATGGTAGGTATGCCACCTGGCATGTCGGCAATGCCACTGGTTCCAGGCATTGTCTGGCTGGATGTAAAAGCCGTCGCCCCACTTGAAAACTTAGGGTCACTATCCTGCGACTGAACACCGTACTGTGACGGGGAAAATGGCATTGTGGGGGGTTGTGTCTGAGCTGCGTTTGTTTTCGTAGGAGGCACACTTGCTTCCTGTGGTGGATGCCTGGGTTCGTCTGGCCCAGCCTTCCGCTTCTTCTTTGAATGAGCATCTCTCTCGGCTTTATCGAGAACGACCTGCGCAATTCTCTCGAACTCGCCGCATACACCAAGCATGCGCTTGATGCTCCCGTTTGACTCGTCGGAGACGAGTGTGGAAAGGAAATTGACAACCACGTTCATTAGCTTGACATCCGAGCGAGCCCGCGCATCACTCGGATTCTGGAGGATGTTGGCGAACAATGTCACCAATGCTGAGACCGGATAGTACAATATCAACCTAATCATTGATTGTTAGGGCATTTGCTTGCAAAGTTCAATAGATACAGGGACTCACCAGACACAAGCAAAATCACCTTGCGGGATATACTTGATCAGGTTGATGGAGGCTCTGGCGGCGGTCACGCATAGAACCGCCGACAAAAACACTCTCGGGTTCAAGGGCCGGGCATTCAAGCCTTGAATTGCGTAATTGGACAGACGGCTTGTCCAATAACCATGGTGAACAGACATCCGGTGAATTGTTGTCAAACAGTTGTAATAAGCGAAATGTAACACAACAACGTGGAGTATGAGCGGCGTATGTGTTGCTTTTATCTCATGTTCAGGCCTGAAATCAATGGGTATATTATCCTTCCATTCCTCGAGCTCCCGATCGAGCTCGCCAATAGTATTCAAGAGCGCGCCATCGGATTGTTTAGAAGCAGTAGCCGAATAGAGGCGCTTATATACCTTGCTTTCGATGATCGAAAACTGGCACAGGGTGCGAAACATATTGAACTTTCCTTTGCCGTCAAACAGCGGCACGTTTCCTATGTTGTCCGGAGGGTCTTCACTGGGTAACTCGACGTTCATGTCATCGTCGTCTTGAACAGGAGGGCGTCCAGACCGAAGGCAAATGCTATAAAGGGTCAGAAAGTTAAGAAGTTTTGCGAGGAAAAAACGTACTCTTTATCCAGCATATATGCAATCCAGAAGACCCTCTTCCTCTGCTCTGCTTCTACAGGGTTCAGCCCAAAGCCAGACCCACGTTTATGCAGGCCGATGCTGTGGGACAATCTGATAGCTGCAGCGACTAGGAAGAATGACGGCTGCGGGTTAGGGGTTCCCTGTAGGAATAGTGACTGCAAGGGCGGGTTAGATCTACATACTGCGGAGGGAAGAAGAATGTGAGACCAACCATGCCTAGAAGAGCTTGTACACTCAGCAAATCCGTATTTCGCATCGTCAGCTCCGTTAAGACGCCCATGGCATTTTTCAAGTAGAGCCAAGCTTTCTTGTCTTCTTCTTGAGGAACGAGGTTGCTCATTACACGTAGGCGATGCGAGATGGCAAGCACCACATTAATACTAGCCCACCAGCCGGAGCCCTCGTATGGGTCTCGAGAATATTGTTTCTCAACCAGATGCATGAAGGTTGGTTCGTGGAAAAGGGGAAACATGCAATTGAAGTTATCGAAGAAGTCTCGGAAAAGCGACAAAGCCTCCTCCTTCGGAGGCAATGGTTTAAAGACGCGGCGAGCGAAGATGTCGCTGAAAATCTCCGGTTTCCAGTACATCCATTTATTATCGTCGATGTATGCTGACGAAATCATGTCCTGGAAAGATGTGTCACCTGTCTTCTCATTTACCCATTGGATACCCTTGGGCGAAAATATCGAGAACCCTGACGACGAACCTTCGATACCGGTCAGCCCTACTTTGAAACTTCAGCCTGACAACCACTTACCAATATACCGCGTTTCGCCGCAATTGTTCGTCACTAGGGAGCACATCATGTCCGACAATCCTTCCACTTCGTTCTCAGACTCTTTCTGCGAGTCGGGGGATGTGGCCGCTGTACGTGGGCTAGAGTGCGAGTCCATCCTTGGCGTTGAATGCCGTGATATGCTGGTAGGCTGAGACGGTTGCCCATTGAATGGCATGTTAAATCTTGTCGGGCTATTGGTAGCATTATAACCACCATTGGAAAGAGATCTGTCGGCGAGTCGTTTCTCTAGGGTTCCAAGATCTGTCTTCCCATCATCTTCGGAGAGTAAACCGGAGAGGCGAAGCAGGGACTCCATTCTTCCTAGCCGGTTCTCAAGTCCTTCGATATATTTGGCGCTGCAACAAGAATACGATAAGCAATTGAACGCTTCGAGGTATGGGCAACAAGAACGTACCCCTTGGGCGGATTGCGCTTCTTCTCGACCTGGGTAAACACACAGTCTGTTTTGTAATTGATGCAGTGAGAGCATTTTGGCATCTTGCCGTCGCATTTGATCTTCTTCTTCCGGCACATATCACAGGCCTACGGGGAGGACAATCAGATAATGAAGTCCGTCGCGTAACCGCGTATGATGCGGGAAACTACTTACCCTCGCAATGCGTCTTCTCTTGGCGTCGTTGGAGTCATCTCCCAAGCCCATTGATGCTTCATCGTGGAAAGAAGCATTCGGAAGCGCAGCGGTGACCGGAGAACCCTCGGAGCCATATGCGCCAAAGATGGGAGTTTGCTGGTTCATGAGCATGGGCATATCGTAGCCCATGCCGTTCGGGCCCGGACCGTCCCCCATTCCGTCCATCTTATTTCAGTGCACGTTTTTGATTACCAAGTGCTTTTTCGAGCTGAGGGGGGGCGTTGAAAGCACAGTCGCACCGCCCGATGCGTGAAAGGGTGGAGTTAAGATAGTGTCAGCGGGTAAGGCAGTTCTTGGAGCAACGTAAAAGTCGGATGCGGGGTCCATTCAAGGTAAGCGGGAGGCTCGGTGATGCCGGGTTTTCGTCTGACTGGAGTCCTCGTGGCTTTCTTTGCTTTTTTGGGTTGGTATGTCACGGCCGCCGTCAAAGGAGTGACTGGGGTGAGTGAGCAAGTCAGCATTGGGGGAGGCGAAAAGTGGATGATGACATGGGGGTACAGAAAATGCGGGCTTACAGTACCGGGCCTCTCTCAGGCACGTGGCAACCACAACTCAACCACCGAGAGTTTAAGACAGTAGAGAAGACAGGTGTGGAAGATGATTCCTGAGGCCATAGAATACAGAAAGGAAAGAGTAGCAATCTGTTATCTTGACACCAGCTGGATATGTTACGTACAAGTTCAACGGACGAATCGGCGGAGCTAAGAAAATCAGGCAAACGTAACTGTGCTGCCTTTGTCGGAGCATCAAGGTAAACTACTCCTTAACGCCGGGAGGCCAAGCTCCTTAGTGTGCACATCTCGGAGTCAACGATTCTGGATGGAGGCACACTAAACGATGTACGAACTGAATAAGCGGCGTCCGAAACTGCCGACAGTCCGACGTTGAAGACAGCGACCTCGGTCGGGTCCGCAACCTTCCGCTCTACTTCTCCCGTGGCTTGGCGGGCATTGACAGGCACAGCCGCACGTCGTTTTCGTATTCGCTCTTGAGCCCGAGCGATTAATCTAGAGTTCAACTTCAGGCTCCAGCCGTGGCTTGTGACCAAGATTCGGCAGGTTGACTCACTACTTCTCCGTGCTTCGGTATGTTTTAACTCCGTGCGGGCGATCTCGAATATAACGTCAGCCACACCTGCAGCAAGCGTGACTTGTTCTATCGGCTCTGCATGTACTCCGTACAGAGTCCTCCAATATCCTTGAAACACGTGAGATTATCATTCAGGAGCGGCGATTCACCAATATATACAATATAAATCTCCATAAGGATGAGGTAATACTATATGCACTCTATCCTCGGAATCCAGCCAACGCCACGCTATGCACCCAAAAACAGTATCTTATACACGGAGGATGATCTGGCCCAAATCAACTCGTCCGTACCAAATTCGCAACCGATCATCCATCCGAAACTGCAGCCACCTATACGAAGCATCATCCAATTGCTAGGATGAACTCAAGTATGCTTGTCGAGAAATTCCTTGGCCTCGTTGATCTTCGTTGCGAGATAAGGGCTACCGCCACGATCGGGGTGGTTGAGCAGCATGAGTTGACGGTGCTTCTTGCGGACCTTATCCTTGTTAAGGGTGCGTTCCCTATCCATCCATCAGTACTAATCCGGTGTATGTTTTGACGTGTGGGAGAGCGTACGGAAGTTCGAGAATCAGCGAGGCCTCGCGACGGTTCATTCGGGGTTCGAATCCTCTGCAGTAACATTAGCGAACCGTATGCGTCTCCCCGGGATTGTCCAACGCACCCCTTGTAAAAAGCCTTGCCCATAGCATTCACACCTCCCTTGGAGCGGCGGTAGGCGACCAAACCAGCGCGGCCCTAGCAGATGATTAGTACCGACGAGCGGAGAATGCGCGCAGTATCGGACATACCAAGAAGGCGGCCGTAGCAACACCCAGTCCAAGAACGACAGCGGACGACATCTCAGTAAATCAAGTGAAGCTGTAGGAGTGGGAATCAAGTACAACGAGTATTCAGGCGGACCTATCTTGAAGTGACGTTGGGAGAAGAAGCGGCCGTCGAGATAAAAACTCGGAACGCCGCCCGAGGCCCGATGGGGCTTAGCGCCGGCAGAATTTCAAAACTTCTGTTGTCGATATGAATTTCTCCCCGATTTTCTGATAACAACCATACCACTCTTTTATCATACCGGAACCCTTTTCTCGAAATTCGAGATAAAAGGCCGCCAAGATGAGGTTAGTTTTTCCCTCTCGATGCCACACGGCCAGACCCAGCCACCCTCAACCCACATACTAATCCAGCACAGAATCGAAACATGCCACTTCTGCTCTCGTCCGGTATACCCCTCCAAGGGCATCCAGATGGTTAGACTGGACGGGAAAGCGTTCCGATTCTGCCGCTCAAAGTGCCACGCCAACTTCAAGCTGAAGAGACAACCCCGCAAGCTGAAATGGACCAAGGCCGGCCGCGCCGCCAGCGGCAAGGAAATGATCGTCGACTCGTCGCTCGTGCTCTCCCAGTTCGCCAAGAAGCGAAACGTCCCCGTCAAGTACGACCGAAACCTCGTTGCGGCGACTGTCCAGGCTATGGAGCGGGTGGAGGAGATCAGAGCGCGCCGCGAGCGGGCGTTCACGAAGCGCCGGTTGGCGGGCAAGGAGGCGCGGGAGCGCAAGCGCGTCGAGGACAGGAAGGTCGTTGCGGAGGGCGAGCATCTTATCCGCAAGGAGCTCCGCGAGAGAGAGGAGGGGCGGTCGCTTACCGAGGGTCCCCAGATTGCGAACAGACTGCACGGCGAGGAGAGGCTCCGGCAAAAGAAGAAGACCAGAGTGTTGGTGGATGGAACCACGCAGGACGAGATGGATGTGGACTAAATTCTGGGAGGGCATTTGGCATTCTTTTCTTTTGTTTCGAGGTTTTACGACGGAGTTCGGTTTGTTTCGTACCTGGACCTTTGCCCAAAAGCTGATTCATGATGCACATTTGCGGATATCACTGTTTACTTTACTGAAGGCATAATAAAGAGGACTTTACCGGCATATCTGATCAAGGCAAATTTTAAGGTTTCGTACAATAGATAGAGTAGACTAGCATTCAGATTTATGTCTAGAGCTTCTAGGGCCTTTGGTAGATATTGATTTTGCTCAGAGGCATCCAATTAACAGTACCTACCACTTTCCAAGGCTGTTAAGCTGTCATACCCTGTTGCCATCAGTCGTGTGTTTCCTCTGGGTCCCTACTCCCTAGGTAACTATACTCCGTACCAAAGGCCCGCACCGCCAAGAAGGCCCCCAGATTTATCAATTTACCCCTCTACATCTGCCTGGAACCACATTCTTCTCTCACCACACAACTTAACCCGACAGAGGGCCTCTTCGAAGCTCGCATTACCCACATACGCTCGGTCTTTCAAGCCCAGCTTCTTATCGCCCACAATGCAAGTCGAAGTCGACCCCAACGAAGACACGGAATGGTTCGTCCCCGCCAATTGGCATTCTAGCCTTGTCTACATGCGCGGACCTGCGCCGCGTAGCTCAAATGACCTTAATTGATTATATTCTAACCGAAAGGCAGGAACGACATCCTCCGCAAACACGGCATCATCCCCGAAAAGCCCCAAGACCCGGAACCCCTCATCCAAGAAGCCCTCGTCGAAGCCGAGCGCAAGGCCTACGAAAACCGCCTCGAGGATAAGGATCTAGACGAGCTTGACGAGCTAGAAGATGTGGAGGACGAAGCCTTCTTAAATGAGTACCGGTATGTCCGCACACATACACTCTCCTTCTCGATCCTCCCCGCACCGCGCCAGCGAAGGGTACGGGGCAGAAGACTATTATAACAAACATACTAACGCCAAAAACAGCCAAAAACGCCTCGCAGAACTAAGCACAATAACGCAATCCTCCGTGCACAACCAAGTCTACGGGCTGCAAAAGCCCGACTTCACGCGCGAGGTCACCGAAGCCTCGAAATCGTGCTTCGTCTGCGTAAACCTCACCTCGAGCTCCAGCAACAACGTGGAGTCGCGGCTCCTCACCGAGCTCTGGCGGCGACTGGCGGCTAAATTCGGCGACATCAAGTTCTGCGAGATGCGCGGGAATATGTGTATTGAGGGGTATCCGGACCGCAATACGCCGACGATCCTGGTGTATAAGGATGGCGAGATTGTGAAGCAGTTTGTGACGCTTATGGCGCTGAGGGGGACGGCGACGAGGATTGAGGGTTTGTTTTTCTATCTTCCTCTTGATTATAATGGTGGGGCTGGTGCTGACGGTGCGGTGTAGATCTTGAGAATATGTTGATTGAGGTTGGGGCGCTCAAGGAGAGTGATGTCCGCTTGAAGAGAAAGGACGATGACTCGGGGAATGAGCGGCCGTCGACCTTTAAGAAGCCTAGTGTCAGGAGAGGCGCTACTGTGGAAGACGATGATGACTGGGATTAAGCGATACACATACGGAGCAACAAGAGCTTCCGCGATGAGCGGCGCCAGCTGCCATGAAGCCCCAAGCATAGCTCAGCCTCAAAAAGGAGACTGTGGCTGGTCTCCAAGGGTCTGCACATGTATGCAACTCGGGCAGAGCTGCAAGGGAGCCTTGAGTCACTCAGCGGGTCTGAGTTGATGGGCATCAAGCTATGGCCATATCAGCTCACAGCACGCTAATATGGCAAACCCGGAACAGGTCCGGGGTAGCCCTATATAAACATATCTAACAATTTACAAATATTCTGTATACATAGCAATCACATATGATCAATTTTATAACTAAAACAGCGTCACTTCATAAATGCAATGCACCCATACTCAACGTATCGAGCCGGCAGCGACTGTATGACATATGTAGAAACAACAAGTAAGGAACGGCCCAGAAACCCATCACGCCCGCTCAACTAACCCTTCAAATATTTCCATATCCAAGTCGAAGCCAAATCAATCCCAGCAATTCAAAGCAAAGCAAAGCACAAGCACAATCAAGATTCAGCTCAAAACTCCACGTAATAAAGCCGGACGTATACCCCGGCGTATTTTAGACCCAACAATCAACTCACAACAACTCATCCGAATCCTCAAGTATACTCTCCTCAATCGCCTGTCTTACAACACACTCCCGAAACGCCGGTCCCTGCCCATCACACTGCGCACTACTCTTGAGTCTTCTCGTGACCCCCGCAATATCCACAAGCCCCTTCTTAAAGCTCTCTGTGCCCTGGATAAGATCCCACGTCGCACCCGCATCGAGCAGCCGCTCACCCGTCTGACTACAATACGTGACTCTATGCAATCGCGCCGATTGCCCCGCGGGCACAAGGTCGCTGTAGAAGTCTGTGGGCGAGTACGTCATGGGTCCGGTCTGCGCGGGCTCGTGATCTTTGCCCTTGCGGTGCTCGTCGGTGTTAGCATTAGGTCCGGGCGTAGAGGAGTGCGTCGTCGCGCGCAGGATCTCGTTCTCGGTGCTGAACCGCGCGACTTCGCGCTTTAGGCGCTCGTTGTCGGCGAGGAGGGTCGAGGATTCTTGTTGGAGCGAAGAGACTTTTTCTTCGAGGTCGCGGACGTGCCGCTCTTTGCGTTCGCGGAAGGCGCGTTGGCTGTTTGTATCGCGGAGAGTAATTAGCACCTGCGCCCATCTGCCCAGCTATATGGTTCGCTGGAAAGGGGGATAGAAAGGACATACGCCGCCCGATTCTGCGCCTTGCGCTTACTCTGCGCGGGCGTTACCCCGAACCCGAGCGCCTCCTTCTCCTTCTCCTCGCTGCTACTCCGTACGGCGAATTCATCGCGACTCTCAATGGACCCTGGGTAGTTGTTGCCGGTGGGGTGTTCGCCGCTTGTGACGGAGTGTTTCGTGTATGAATCCGGCGGGGACTGGGGGAGACTGCCGCCGAATTGCGGTGCGGGATTGAAGGATGCGTCGAAGGGAGGCTGGTAGTTCTGGGGAGGAAAGTTAGCGGGCAGCTCTCGTTTCCAGTAGTAACGATGGCGGCGAGTTGAGGGAGGAACGAACCAGAGGATCGAAGGAACCTTGCATCTCATCGCCGTGGTTGTTCTGCGCGGGGGTGGGGAGTCCATAGAGTGCGAAGTTCTGCTGCTGCGAGGGGTGGCCCGAGTAGAAGGGATATTGGTCCATTGCGGTTGTCGGCTATCGATGCAAGCTCGGTGTCTCGGTCGTTTGAGTCTGTGATCTGTGCTGTCTGTGTTGCGATGGGGGAATGTTGACGGCGAGAGGGTCGTATATATAGGACCCCAGTTCTAGAACCCTTGAGGGCCAGTGCTGGCGATGGACAAAGAGCGGTTCGCCGCCCGCAGCCAGGCCCTGTCACTCAGTCCAAGGAAGCCATAATGGAATTGACGATGTCGAGATTGTTGATTTCAGATTTTTTGTCAGAATTATGGCTTCACCAGCACTCGCTCAAGACTTCTGTCTGCTTCCTTGCCCTCCGCCCGACGCCCGATTGCATTTCATAGCGCTTACTCAGGGATTACTATGCAACGATGCAAACACCGGCTGCTAGTCAACTAGTGCAGCTGAATAATGACCAAACACCGCAGGGCTGAGTCCGACTATAATACGGGAAGCTAAGCGTATAAACGTGACGCTACGGAACGCCGAGTATATTAGGCTATATGCAAGACTACCGTCCGAAGAGAAGCCTGCCGCACGCCACACCCACCGCCACGGCGCTCTCTAGGTCCGTCTCATCCACATAGGAATAGGGTCGAAACGAATGCAACCAGTTGGAGAAACTAAAGAAACAGCATAGATTGACGTAATACCACCCCGGAAGCGACCCTAGCCAGTTTCCTTCGCCATTCACCCTATACCAAAGGTGTGCTCGGTATCGCCCTCTCCCCTCCTGCTGCTCGACTCTTGGTCGAAAGCAGTCGTTCAAGAAAGCGACACTCCATCACACCCCTAACTAGTCATTCCCTCTTCGCCAGTCGCTCAACCACCCTCAATCGTCCCCGTCATACGTCAATAAGCCACAATGACATTCTGAAAACACAGATAACAAATGTTGGTGGAGTGCAGAGAGAACAAAAAACGTGGAAGCCATAAAACATGCACAAACGGGGGAAGTGGGCAGATAGTTGTCGAAGAACCGTCCATTGGAGATTTTGCGGGACTGACAAGCATCCGCGACGTCAGACCAACAGAGACTCCAGAAAGACAAGTTGTTCGATAATTGCATCTCTTTCAGTCTAGCCACACCAGTCGTCGACGGAAATAAACTTCAAAGTCGAAAGATCCGACGAGCAGAGGCAACCGGGTGACTGAGACGTAAATATAGCCACAATAAAAGCGTTTCAACGTCGATATCAGCGGCTTTCCATATGGACCCATGATTCAAACGGTATGAGAGGTCAAACCGAACGAATTTAGGTTGCGAGTATAATCGAAAAGTCCAAACTTAAACAGTGCCGATGGTCGAGAGAATGATGAGAACGCAGTCGGATCGAAGTGGTTGATACCGGAAGACGATCGAGAAAACGGGTAGATGGCTAACAGAGAATGCAATGGGAAAGATAAATGAAAACAGGAGCGGAGACCCAAAGCGTAAAAGTTCCGAACGGTATGCTGCACCTTGCAAGGGAAGCAACTAGAACAAGGATAATCCCGGGCTCCTTTGCTAGCACCATGCCATCAGACAATGAAGCTAGGCTTCATAGTAATACTGACGACCATCGTCCCGCTTCGGGCGGCTGGCACCAGGAGTACCTGAAGCGACAGCCTTTGAAGCGGAACGCAGCCTAACGCCGAAGACTATGATATTAGTCAGATTCTAGGAACCAAAAAAAGAGACAGATATAGGACCTCCACGAGCAAGGCCGCACCGAAGAACGAAACGCAGGGGGAGGGAGTTCCCTACACGGAACCTAGGTTTTAGATACTCACATCCTGTCGCTCCCTCCCACAGCACGGTTGGTGTCGGGGGTGTTGTCGAGCGTTCCACGTTCCATGATCTTGCGACGCTGGCTGGAGATAGCACCGGGTTTGGCGGCACCGGAGGCAGGCAGAGGCATGGCCCCACCCTGGCGGCGGGCCTGCTCCTCAGCATCCTTGTCCTTCTTGGCGTCCGACATCATGGCGGCGTTCTTTTGGTACTTGTAGACGGTCCAGTCAAAGACGTAGTCGTACTGGAAGGATTCGCGGACGAACAGATCACGGAAGATCTTGCGAAGGTACGAATAATCCGGCTTGTCGTCGAACCGCAGGGAGCGGGTGTAGTTAAGATAGATGGAGAACTCGTTGGGGAATCCACGGCACAGAACCTCGGTAGGGGTCGTCATCTTCTTCTCCATGATGCGGTCGTACTTCTGCTTCTTGGTAGCAGCCTTGAGACCCTGCCAGGGGAGGGTGCCACGGCAGAAGTACAGCATAACGTAACCCAGGGACTCCATATCATCACGGCGGGACTGCTCGACACCCAGGTGAGTGTTGATACTGGCGTAACGGGCCGTTCCGGTCAAGTTCTTGTTCTCGCGGTAGGGAATGTGGAAGTGTGTCTTGGGGTCCCGGTACTTCTTGGCCAGACCAAAATCAATGACGTTGACCTGGTTTCCACGCTTCCCAATACCCATCAGGAAGTTGTCGGGCTTAATATCACGGTGGATGAAAGATTTGGCGTGAATGTATTCGATTCGGGAGATGAGCTGGTCGGCAAGCAAAAGCACGGTCTTGAGGGAGAACTTGCGGTTGCAGAAGTTGAAGAGGTCCTCCAGACTGGGGCCGAGGAGATCGATCACCATGGCGTTGTAGTCACATTCGGTACCGAACCAGCGAACGAACGGGATACCAACACCACCGGCGAGAGACTTGTAGACACGGGCTTCATATTCAAGTTGGGGATGCTTAGCCTTGACGCTTTCGAGTTTGATGGCGATTTCCTCGCCAGAAATGATGTTGGTGCCTGTTAGCTGAGAGTCAGTATCGTCCAAAGGGTTATGCCGGCCTATCAACGTACCAAGGTAAATGTCACCGAAACTACCACTTCCAATCTTACGGCCGATGCGGTACTTGTTACCGACGCGCAGGTCCTACACTGTGTTAAAAGCACGACATATGCCGCCCAGGCACGTTGAGACTCACCATGGTCGTCATTTTGGCGGAATATAAGCTCGAAGAGCTGCTGTGAACTATAAGCTATCAGAATAATGGATCGAATATCAACCGATAGAAGAGTCTGGACGAAAAGTGGCGACAAGTGCAATCGTGAGGCTTTTGTTGGGAGTAAGGCAGACAGGTCACGACAAAGCGAGGCTGAGCCTTCTGGGTGAGGAGACTTGGCCAGCAAAGGGAGGGTAGCTTGGCTGGAACCTGCTCTAAATATGTCCCAAGGCCGGCAAAGAAAGAGGAAAGCTATGGAGAGAAGAAAGAATACAGGGGAGTCGTCGAAAGGTACATACCTGATCAAAGGAGGTTGATAGAAAGGATGAGATAGTGGTGATGTCGACCCGACCGAAAAAGGCGGCGAGGGAAAGAAAGGGGATTCAGCTGAGCGGTTGGGCGGCTAAAAACACGAAGGAAAGGGCCGAAAGGGACTGCAAAAAGCAGTGGGGGAGGGGAATGCAAATGCAAGAAGATGGTCAGAGTTGAAGAACAAGGACAGAGCCCTTGATGATGGGGGAAGGTGGGAGGGTGGAAGGGATCGAGGAAGGAGGAGAGAAGAAGAGAGTGAAGAGTGAGGGAATTTGGGTTGGATTGGTTTGGTCTGGCTTGGAGGCGGGAACACCAGAGACTCTGAGACTGACACTCAGGCCAGACTGCTGGAGATTCACCCCTCCAGTCACCCTCTGCCAGTCTACAATTCACATAGATCTCTATTTTATTATCGTCCAGCTATTCACATCAAGAGCATTTCACGTAAGAACAATACATCCATCAACTCTTGTCTATTCCCCCCTAATTCAAGTGTTGACCCGGCAGTCACCGACAGCACCATCCGCGGTGGCGTCGCGGTAATCCCGCCATGTCAGAAGGCGTGATCTCCCTCCCAACTACCTGGCCACTCGCAGAGCTGGACTCCGACTGGGATCTCGGGCTGCCATATTAAACTAGCAGCTGATCAAAGCCCGAACGATATCTTCCTTTTAACATCTTACATATCCCACGCCTCAATCAGATGACCTTGCTTTTTCCATCCGATAAATAGGCATAGGCATACACCGCTATTCTTACATGGATGATGGATCTTAGCGCCTTGTGCCCAACGCGCTACGCTACGCCAACCACTCGACTGATTTGATGCTCCAGCCTCCATCCAGCCCTGGACTCTGCAGGCAGTTCTCCGTGGTACCACAGTGTGACAGGACTCAAGAGGAACGAACGCGGGATCTGCAGTTGCACCTGCTTAAGCTCGGGCTTTCGATCTCTACTTCGTACTCCGTGAGGAACACAATCGATCTGTCCATGGAGAACCATCGATTAATCGTCAGGTGTCGTCCAACCTATTATTATTTGGACATTGAGCAACTATTATTATGCAGTTCATTATTAACATTGTTTCCTTTGTGTGCAGTTAATCGGCAAGAAACCTAGGTACCGGATTCCATTCTATCTCCCCACGGTTTTCTCATCATGGGCAACATTCGCGATGCCCAGCCTATTCTTTCATCCCAAGAAGAATGGCATCAGGATTACTCCATAGGTGGCACGGCTTCAAGAATGAGGTCCTTGGCTGCACTACCTTATGGTTATCGACGCTCTGTTTCTGCGTCACGACTCTCAAAGCTTATCCTTACCGGTTCATCCGCAACTGGCTGTCAAGCTCTGTGCCTGTGGGTAACAAGGGTCTTCGAGGGCTTTAAAGGGAATAGTTGGCCGTCCAGAATAGCCTCTGTATGACAATAATGATGGTTGTCTGATCATAGATGCCACATCATTCATGCATCAGCTCAATGGTTGCGCAGGAAAGCCACGGATAGGGCAAGGTATAACAACTCTGTTAACAGCCTTGAACTTCCTGAACTCATCCAAACATCGACTCCATTTACTTTATATCTTGGTGCAAGATAATCTGAACCATAAAGCAAAATGCGGTTCGCCTGGCTAGCTGCCGTCCTTGTTCGCTTCTTGTTCCGAGTACCCTAGCCCTGTTGAACACCAACATCAAAGTCATTCTCCACGGCGAGGAATTGTACCGCGGCCACAGCACCCATCAAGTCGGTGGTGACGACGGAGCATGTCTACGCTCGTGCCGTCAGCAGAAACCCGCCTGTCCCAAGAACATGCTATGATCCATCGCCTAGCATCGCATCACTCGTCCTCCTTGCCTTCAAGAAGGAACTAGTTCACGGACTGACAACTGCGCACGAACCATGCAGGACCCGAAACAACTGGTGTGGAATTCATGTCAACCTGAGCTTGGTACAATGAGCCCTCGCGCATTCTGAGATGGGGCGATTGCTGGACCTGTTGTCTGCGCGATCAGGAACAGGGAATGGCCTCGCGGAACAGAGCCACCGAAGCTCTTGACAATCCTAGAGATCCCGTAGAGCCGCCTATGTCCTTCCACTCTTGATTGCGAATGCCGTCGCCAACCCATTCATTTCTTTATATCATCAGTGCCAGAAAAAACTAATGCTCACCATACAACACAGACTGTCTCGGGGCGGGTAAATACTGCTGTACCTGGGCTGGCTGCGACATGTGTTGCCAAACATGTTTTCTAATTATCGATGCCGCACAAGGCTATTGTATAAGTCACTTGTAAACTTGCTTAAAGAGGCGAGCGGACTCTACAAGCTTCCATGATTCGCCAAAAGTGACATTTCAACTCCGGTATGTATGCAACGAAGGCTATCCAAACTGATCACTGTCCCAAGTTTTAGAGGAAGGTCTATCTTTTGCGTAACTCCCTCAAACCCCTGCCAGAGCCAGTACCACAACACCATGCTCAGACGCCAACCAACCCGAAGTGTAGTTGTATATAAATAGCTCAAAGTCATGCACCTCAGAAACGAACCCCTCCCGGTCCTACGCTGGAACCCAATGGGCTGGGAGATCCGTCGGGGTGGCTTGGGTATCCTAGGTCAAGGCAGACTCATCGCTGGTCTTTCTTACTTGTTTCCTGCCCAGGTGTAAATATATGGATTGCTTTGTTTTAGTGAAGTGATTTGATATAGGTAGGCTCTATTATTGGATACCCTCGTTCATTCGAGCAATGGTGATCACGTGGCATGTAACAGCTCTATAGGGTTCTAGATGAGGCCATGATCCCTGAGAATGGTTGTTAGAAAATGACCGGACTTCTTACCTATGAGGTAGAAGTAGTGTTCATGCTTGTCCCCAGGACACCGAAAGGCCGGTACAAGTAAGCCAAGTAATCATAGATACCTGATGTTGGACAGTGGTCCAGACGGCTACGAAATCGACCAGGCAGACGGGCTTATGCAGCTGACAGGGAGCAAAACTCAGAAGAGACAAGAAGCAGCGTTCATTGTCACCAGTAATCAACCTAGTAGATCAGACAGAGACATCGTCAATTGGGAGAAAGAGTAATAGTACATTCCAGGCAAGGAAATATATGAAATGGGTATAAGAATGATGAGGGGAAATAGAAAGAGGAAACATGGAAAAGACGGGTAGAAAAAACATATAAAATGACAAGCCTTGGCCCATCACAAGGTAATACAAAAATAGTAAGATTAACAAAGACACAGGCATGTGCAGGAGATAAACAGGCGCAAGAGGCGCAAAGACCAATTGACGCGATTAGACATCATTGTATAACTCCCAATCGGATATAGACAAGTCATCAATGCTCCGCGAGCTCTTTAGATCATATTCGCTGGCGCATGTCCTTCCGCAGCAGTGCGGAGCTTACCCCTTTCCGGAGAGCCCGCTCTCGCTTCCTCTTCGTCCAATCGTCGTCTCCATTCTGCCAGGCTGTCGCTGAGCCCGGAGTCCTTCGTTGGGGTGCGATCAAAGTCCGACTGAGTGCTCAACCGGTAGTTGCTATTGGTGTTCTCCCAGTGGCTGCGTAGAGCTTCCAACTCGTTCGCCAGTGAGTCGAGGGCCATGGAGCCACGGTTGTCGAGGAAGGTATCATCCTGCGACACAGCACTGTTGGCCCTGGACCGTCGGGTCCCAGCTCCAATTGTACCGCTGGAAGCGTTGCTGTGAGTGCGAGAGATTCCGTTGGTACCACCGTGCTGCGACTGCCGCCGATAATGCCCAACTGAGGCCTCAACCTGGTCCAGAAGCATAGAAACCTTTTGTTCGGCATCCACTGCGCGAGATTCAAGCAACGCATTCTCATGTTTGAGTTGATCTAATTCGGAGCGGCTCCTCTCGGTGGCCGCCAGAAGTTCTTGCTTTATTGATTCGTACTCGGCAATTGAATTCTCCTTTTCCGCCTCTGTAGAAGCTAGACTCTCTTTCAGACCTGCAATCTGCTCCTCAAGGTTGGCAATAGAGACCGATGTGTCTCGCTGTAAATCGGCCAGTGACTGTTGAAGCTCGGATCGTTCAGCTTCCCATGCTGACGGCGTCTCTGAGCCCTCGCGGCTTTGGGCAGCTTCCAGTTCGGACTGGATCTTTGCATTTTGCGCCTTGTACCGAGTAAGCTCGTCCTTCATCCGCTTCAGCATCTTTTCAGTGCCCTTGACGTAGTGAACGGCAGATTGGTAGTCGTTTTCCAGTTGTTCCAGCTTCTCCCTGTAAGCACGATCGGTCTCTTGCTCGCGTGTCTCGAATGAAGACTTCAAATCATCATGCGCCTTCAAGCTCGTTGAGAGCTGTTGCTCCAGTTCTCTGAGTCGGTTTTGCTCTGGAGTACCAAATCGAGACCCGGGGGAGTCCATGCGAGGAGAGCGGCTACTATCGGTGTAACCGCGTTCACCAAGGAGATCTTTCAGAGCCGTATGCTGGACAGCCAAGGCTCCGACCTCTCTCTGATGAGTCTCAATCTTGGCCTTCAGTTCTCGGTTCTCCGTTGTGAAGGTCTGGCAGTCTTTCATTGCTGCCTGAAGTTGTCGCCGAAGCTGCAGACCTTCTCTACTGGCTTGCTCTTGGTAGGCTTCCAGGCCAGCGATTCTCTCCTCCGCGCGGCGCAGTTTTTCGGCAGCTTCATCGGCAGCAGCTTGACTAGCCTTCGCCAGCTTATTCGCCCTCTCCACCTGTGCCTCGGAACTAGCCACTCGTTGATCGACAAGTGAGCGAATTGAGGTTTCGGAGTCAAACGACGAAGCTCGCTCGAGACCCAGGATGAATGCATTCTTATGGGTCTCGGCTTCTCTGGCATGACTCTCAGCCAACTCTTCTGCGTCTCGGAGGCGGCGTGTTGCGTTCTCCAACTCGGCCGTCCGTTCTTCGTGCTCAGACCTGAGCTGCAACAACTTTTTCTCCAATCCTTCACGTCGCTCGCGTTCTTCGTCCAATTTCTTTTCTAGGATGGAAGCCTTTTCCACAGATGCAGTTACAGCTTCTCTCAAACCACCAATGTTATCGCCAAAATCTCTCAGACGGTTGGTGGAATCCTCGAGTTTCTTTGACAGTTCCTCTTTATCCAAGGTCAACTGCTTTGCAGACGATTCAGCTTCCGATCGCAAGAGCGACTCTTCCCTCAGAGATGCCTCAATTTGGTGAAGTTGGGCGCGCAAGCTCTCCGTTTCCAAAGGATTGTTCTGCATTTCCAGCTCCGCCAATCTTCTCCTGGTAGCTTCGGAAGTCTCTTCTGCTAATTCTCTGCCACGCTTCTCCTGGTCAAGGTCTGTCGTGATCGCTTCCAATTTCGATTTGAGTTCGTTGTAAGACGCAAGAGCCAAGGCCAACCTGCGGCTAAGATCTGTGCTGCGATCGGATGCTGCCTTGTCGAGATCCTGAGGCGGTCCATCGAGCGATGGTGTGCTTTGTTGGCTCCCGCCGTGGGCGGCAAGTTTTGCGCGGGCATAAGCAGCTTCGTTCACGGCAACATCTCTCTGCTGCTCAACTTCAGCTACGCGCTTGGATGCAATCGCTGCTTGTCGATCCACGGTGGCTTGCATCTTGGTTAGTTCTGCTCTCATTGCTAGGAACGCTTCGATTAAGGGGCGGTCCTCGTCAGCAAAAGCGTCCGATGTACGTTCGTCCAGCACAGAGTTTGTCGAGATATTCGGAGTATACCCAGCTTTCTTGGCCAATGCGAGCTCAGAGGCGTACCAGGCATTCCGACTTCTAAGAGCCTCGAGCTCTTTATGCAAGGCCTCTTGATGAGCGGTCAACCGCGGTGAGCGAGGTTCTTCTCCAGACCTGGAATTCCTGTAAGATCGAGAGTCCACTGATCCGTCCATACTTGCATGGCGACCGAGGACGGACTCATCAGCGCTATCCATGGAGCTCCGTTGGCGCTGGCGTAGAGAGCGTTGCCGTGCGGGTGCCATAAGAGGAGCAGCTTCCCCAGCCTCCATAGCTCTCGCCGACATCCTCTGGGTCTGTTGAGTAGGAGTCCGCTGGCCATTAGACTCCGGCTCGTTCCTAGGGTCTTTCGGTGAGTCCCGCGGCGCAGGATCCCTCTCTCTATCACCAGCTACTGCGCGAGTCGTATCGATTGGAGGCCCACCATAGCCACGTTCCGGCTTTGTTGGTGGCGTCTTGCTTCTAAAGTTGTTGCCATCTCGCGGTGCATTGCCTCGCGGCCCAGGGGTAGGAGCCTGTCCAGGCGGGGGAGGCCCAGCAGGAGCGTTGGCGATGGACGCTCGTGGTAATCGAGAACCCGGACCCGGACCCGGACCCAACTCCGCTTGCCGACCGGTAGGACTGACCACGCTTTCTCGAGAAGGTCCCGGACCGCGGCGGTATTGATCTGGCGGCTGGTTCTGGGCTTCGCGGGATGCGCGGCCCGATGGCGCGACCTGCTTGTCGCCGGCCCCGGTCTTGGTCGGTCCCGGAAGCGGTGCTTTCTCGCCATTTGGATTATCTGAAGGATAACGAATCTTTGAAGTGTCAAGCATATATGCCATGCTGAGCTCCACTGGGTCTCTCGGAGCCGAGCTCGGCTCACCAGCCAGAACAATGATTTGTCTCCCAAAAGCCGTCATGCTATGTCCAGATCGCGGAGAAGGGGCTGGACCCATGTTTTGGAAAGAGTACCATCGTCGAGTGCTGATCCGGAAAGCGGCGAGATCACCGAGATCGATGCCTTCGTCGGTCCGGCCACCGAAAACATACATTACGTCGTTAACAATGGCAGCCGCATGTCCTTCTCGAGGCGTCGGAATGAATCCGACACAGTCAAGCTGGGACCAACTGTTGCTCCTCGGATCGTATGACCATACGTCGTTGAACCATTGCAATCCGTTTGTTCCTCCAAACCTGTCAAAGTAAGCGGATTATATTCGGAAAATGGCAAGGGCACCACATACAGGTACAGTTTGTCATTGAAACTGACGATCGTGTGATTCGTTCTTGCGGGGGGTATTTGACCAGGTGGAGGTCCACCCTCATGGCTATTTTGAATGAGAAATTCCCATTTATTACCGGGATTCTGTAGCTGGTTCAGGTCAAACGCAACCAGGTCATTGAAGAAAAAACCCTCCACCTGTCCTCCAAAAACGTATAGTCTAGAGCCTAGAATATTCAAAGTATGGCCATATCGTCCGGTGGGCCGAGGACCTGGGGGAATCGAACGCGACCATTGTCGGGAGGCTATAACGAAAAAAAGGTCAGCATTGCTTTCCGAAACAGACCGAAGAGCATATCGCATACATGTATTCAGTAGGTATAGCGTGTCATCCAGCGTATCATTCTCGTCCACCTTGGTATCACCGCCGAAAACGATGAAAGCATTGCCGACAAGCAAGCTCGCATGACCAACACGAGGTCCTGGCCCTTCTGAAACTGTCGCGATCGGAAAGCACGACAGGTTTCCGCTGCTGCTTTCCAGCATCCAAAGATCGCCCTTCACAGTCGACCCGTCTATTAAACCGCCCATCATGTAGACGTCTCCTTCTTTCGAAGCCACCGCATTGATTGCTGCGCCATATCGAGGGAAAGGGTTCGCTTGCGGCGATGAGAAGTTCAATCGGCGTTGGGACCACGGGTAAAGGGAGGATCCTGGACTGGAAACTGGAGACGAAGGTTGCTGAGGACGCTGGACCTAGGCATGTCAGTATACGTGAACGGAAATGACCCGCATAACCAGCGGAGATTAGGAACCTGGCCAGGTAGGGGACAAACCTGGGATTCAGACTCAGCTCGCTGCCGCATCCGTTGTTGTTCAGGACTGTTGGTACTAGTGACCGAATTCAAGGAGTTATTGTAGCTGCCGCTAGGCGTCGGCGTTTGTGATGTAACCACCCCATCTTTTGACCCGTTCAGCACGGCTCCAGAGCCCGCTGGTGCTCCTTCAGAAGTATGGACGTTTCTCGTTGCGGGCGGTAGGCCAGAAGCCTGCTGGTTCTTCTTCGACTTAAAGAGAAATGCCATCGTGAAAAAATTATATCGTAAACGGTTCGTGGATCGGGCAGGGTTGAAATTCGGTGGAAGGGAAGAATCCGACAATCCCCCTTCGGCGTTTCGTCAGGATAGCGACAATCTCAATGCTTCGAGACGGGCGAAACAAACAAATGGTACGAAAGGAGCGAAGGAAATGTGCGCCAGGCTGGGAATTGGAAGGAATGCGGTACGCAGCTATTGCGCAGGTTGGAATTAAAAGTTACTATTAACGAGCCGGGCAGGGCTGCTGGCCGAGACACAGGTGACGGTGAATGTTCGTTCGGTTTTGAGGTTCGACCGCGTCCATCCAAGTGCTAACAATCCTAGGCCGCTCAGCGCCAGGCAAAAATGAGCTGTGGTCGGCTCCTCCTTTTGTTGGAGCTAGTTTGTGCAGTCTCGATTGCGGCGTCCAAGGGGCATGGGCGGCCGATAGTAGCAAAAAATAAAGGGTGGGAAAAGCGGAGAAAAGAACGAAAGCGCCCCGGGAGCAAGAGAAAGGAAAACAAGAAAGGAGAAGGCGAGCAGATCCAATCTCTATCGCGAAAGGGCGAGGGAGGTCAAGAAAGACGGGGGTTAGGGAGCTGGTGGACTGGCCGGAGAGGAAGAAGGGGCAGGAGAGAACGAGCGACTCCGGCGTTTCAACTCCCCAGAAGTGGCTTAGATAATTCTCCTTGGCTGCTGGTCTTTAGGGGCACGACACCGCCAGAACACCCAATTATTATACTCGGAATCGCTGCATTTCAGTCTCACTCGAGAACTACGGGAAAGCAAGGTGTCCCTTTGGTCGAGCATTCTACCAGTTACATTCTGAGTGTCTATACCCTCTCCTCTCAGTCTCTCTTCAACTTCAAGTCCGATCTTCTCATGACTTGGAACCCAGGATGTCTTGCATGTTCGGGGGATACGTTTCCTGCGCGGCAGGAGATGTGCTCCGTCCATGCGTGGGAGGACTCTGGGGTTACAGACTTGGCCAGGATCGTTGATCTGATCTGGGGGCAGCCATGGCATCCTAGTCACCCATACTAACCGACAAACTTAGATTTCATTCAGCGCCCATGAGTTCTTCACCCACCGTTTCTTCATGCACCGTGCCTGACCAGGTTTACTGCAGCGATCTTCATGGCCTCATCTTATTGTTGGCGCAGGCGCCGTTGAGTGGGGCTGATGTAATCAGGGAACTGGTTCGTTTTCCACGTGATGCCGATCTCGACGCCTCGAGCCGACTGAAGCTGACTCGCTGAGTCTGGGGAGTGGCCTGGATAGATACATCTTGTGTCAAGATCTCAACCACATGCGCAGTAAGCCTCTTCGGCATCGATTGCAATCGTCAAGGATCTGAACAGCTATAAAATGCTTAAAATAGTATTCGCTGAAGTCATTTCTACTAACCAGCCCCTTAACCCGATCCAGCTAGTCAGACTGGGGCCCATAATCTTAACTCCGACATTGAATTCGAGGCCGCGAGCTCGATTCTCGAGATCGCCCGCTGGCCTTTGTGCAAAGGCGAGGCGAAAAATTGGACGTCAACTAGCCTTTCCCGGGCATCCATTCCTCCTGTCAGCAAATGCACGGCCCATGTCAAGGCTCGTCCGGTTCTGATACGCGGGAAAGGGAGGCCTCGCCTTGTTGTGTAGCCCCCTTTGTGCTGCGATCTCACGCCCTAGATTTGCTTCGCGTATAGGCTTGTTTCACACGACCAAGGATACATTAGGCAGCCTTTATCTCGGTGCATGGTATGCATGCTGTTTGCTTACACAAGAGCCCGACTCTTCATGGCATAGTCTGCATCTACACCTTCAACTCGTGACCCAGTACGGCATCTTGCCTTAAGAGCTATAAGTATAGGTTATAGCTGGCTGGGCTCTTAATCTTGGGCGGGAGCTCATCTGGGCTGGCACTAAACTGTTCCTGCATATGGCCTTGCAAGGATACTGTTCACTAGAGAAAAGTGGCTGGCTTGGACCTACGCCATAGCCTAGACTATAGAGTGATCACGTGTATGCGGAGAACAACCCGCTCAACTCCGCAGCAGGACGGAGGAGCTACGGACTCCGGTGCAACAACAGCATCACCATTAATAAACCACCGCAATGGCGAACCCAGATAGTGCCATCCCAACGCCCGACGAACCTCCCGTCTTCAACTACATCCTCTCGTTCCTTCTCGTCGGCGTAGCATGGGGCTTCACAACCCCCTTTATCCGCCGCGCGGCTGCGGACTTCAATGCGCGACAAGAGCAACAGCAACAAGCTCAGCAAACCGAGCTCCAACCTACGCGCACTCGATCTCAACCCGACACCGGTGACGATGACGGCGCAAGCTCAGCCTCAAGCGACGAAGACCAACCCCTTCCGCCCCCGCCGTCCGACCCCTTAACAACAACGCAATCAACCCCAGCCTGGATGAATCAATCCCCCTCATCCTCCTCCTGGCTCAGAACAAAGATCGTCTCGGTATTCTGGACGGTGGTCAACCTCCTCCGCACACCGGCATACTCGGTGCCGCTCGTGATCAACCTGACCGGGAGCGTGTGGTTCTTCCTCTTGGTTGGAAAGCACGGTGCGTATACACATAGCCAGTAACTGTCGGCTGCGGGTCAAACGACTAACGAGGCTATGCAGAACTCTCCCTAACCGTCCCCCTCGCAAACTCAAGCGCATTCCTCTTTACGGTCCTGGGCGAGTGGTATGTAGAGAAGAAGGTGATTGCGCGGGAGACATGGCTGGGCATGGCGCTGGTGCTGGGCGGGATTGCGATTTGCGTTAAGTCGAAATCGTAATGTGAAGTCGAGCTGGAATCGATACCTATACACTGTCTAGCACGCGTAGATGTATTAGCTGCGGAAAGGCCAGCAGGACAACCAAAAAGAAAACACATCGCCTTGCGTTATGGCAATCTACTATCCACATAAGCTAGGATGTGGAGCAAAAGCAAAAAGAGAAATTGAACTGCATCATCCGTGAATCGAACACGGGCCTCATCGATGGCAACGATGAATTCTACCACTAGACCAATGATGCTTGTTATTGAAGAAGGGACTAAATTTTGCAAAGATATCGTTAAACGCAAAACTAGCCCTAACTCCGATTAGAGTTCTCCACCCACTCCTCTCCATCCACACTTCAGTATTTTGGACACCGACGTCCTCACAACGCTTTATATGTCTTCTAGAGCACTTGGTTATATTTGCTCTGTACTATACCAATTACGGTACGCGGTTAAGCACCAAAATCGCACATTGTCAGCTTCGCAGCCTTAGCATTTACAATGTCCGCTGTATATATTTTCGCCCTTTCCATCCACCAATGACTTCAGCATTTCGGGGTTAGAGTTTGTGACACAACAAGCACAGCTAAGCATTAACTAACGATAACCCCGAGGTTATGGTTATTATCCGAGCCCGTGGTGCGTGTGGCACAGCTCCGCGATGCAGGCTCAGGCCCAGCAGAACCGGATCCCCCTCGGCTCATACAAATGACGAACAGCATCAATGACCCCAGCTATGCAGACCACTGGCAACCTAAGAATACCTACTCCAGGCCGCTAGCAAGCTCAGCGCGCACACCGATAATAACGCCTAGATGTGCATGCAGCACAGCATGTTTCATATGTCATAGTTAAAAAATGGCTAAGCACAGATTTCCATAGCTCTAGTCTAGACTTTAAACCGAGAGCAGCAGTGAAGATGTACCAACAGACAGAGCAGCAGGACCCAAAATAAGACCTGTAAAATAGCAAGCAGCCCCCACACCTTAAGCACAGAAGACAACCAGATCAAATCATACATGAACATCGTACATTGGAGGTATCAACGGTCGTCTACATACAAACACATGCATGCCGGCCTCCGGCCAAAACATAGAACGCCATAAGATAGACATAAATCGACGGCATTCCGTAAGCCGTACTTTCTTTATCATCATTGCGACATGCTGAACCTGCAGAGAAGAGAAACCACCCGCCTGTAAATGCTTGGAGGTTAAAACGTAACATATTCCATAAGACGAAGAGATTAGACACCGCGGAACTAGAGTAAATGGTTAGAAAGGGATAAAGTCAGAGCAGAGTCGAAGGGGAACTCACCATACGCACAACCAAAAACCACATCGCACCAAGGAACTTGAATATTGAGAGTCCTGCCACACTCCACAGTACAACAGCCATATAGATCATGGCCCGGTTGTTCTGATCTGTTTCGGCGTCTTCTGCATTGTCGCTGAAGCGGTCCAGACCAGCCGAGCTCAGTACAACGGCACCTAGGGCGAAGTTGCAGAAAACCCAAACTAGGACGACAGAAGATCGGAAACCCTTATAGTAGTCCGCCTGGCGCTCCTCCTCGGAGATGGTCTTGATCTCTTTGGGTGGTTTCTGAGAGAACTTCATGAGTTCCGCCTCATACTGAGCGTTGAGATCACCGTCATCCTGCGGAATGTTGACATCGACTTTACCACCAGGTTTAAGGTTCGCTGACGGCAGCTTCTCGGCTTTGTCGTCACCTTTCGTACCCCATGTAATGTCGTGAGTGTTGCAGAAAGCGTAGATGTTGAGGACGTTGATGTAGGTCGGAGTTAGGAGGATGTATTGGATGAACTGCACAAGTTAGGCTCATATAACGCTGACTTTTGGCGCTGGAACTTACGCAAGTGAACATGTGCCACGGATCCATAAAAATGATGGATGCAACAAACCACATGACATAGGTCGAACCGAGCGAGACGATGATGGAGAAGAAAGTGCTGTTGGTGAATAACGTCGAGAAAGTAAACGTGCCATCCTGGACTTCTTCCTGGATCGACTTCACCGTCACGAAGACTGCAGCGAACGCGAGGTAGATCATAATGAAAACCCAGAAATACACCATCGTCATGTAGAGCTTATTAGAGCCACCGGGACGATTACCCAGAGATAAAACGAAGCAAGTCACCAAAGTCGCGAGATAGAGCCATTCAAACACGACTCCTAGGACCTTACCAGCAGTCCCAAGGAGGTCTGCATCGCCAAGATACGTCGTGAGAATATGAAAGACCAAGAAGAAGTTACCCTGTGAGCAATTAGTGAGTGGATTCCCAGGCGCCCAAGAGGAGAACATACAATGCCAAACCAAGCGAACAGCATATTGATCGTCTGATATATCGTCTCGATCAATAGCATGAATTTTCGGATAAAGCTATGGTCGCTGCGCCAAAGCTGATAGAAGTGGGTGATAGCATAGACGGCCGCGAAGAAACTACCGTTCAGCCACCGACGACGCTGAAGGATGAACTCGGCCATCTGATCCGGCACATCGGTTTCACCAGTCGAGGACTTGACGTATTGAAGTAGCCAGCGGCAGTTGCGTTTGGTGACGATCTCGAAACACAGAATTCGATCCTCAGCCAGATACATGTTCGCGGTAAAGATACCCGCGTTGGCACCGTGCATCTTCTCACCGAGGAAGTACCGCTCCAAAGGACCCTGACCGTTCTTATCGTTCTGCAGGGCAATGTACCGATAAGCAGAAAAGGCACCTGGAAGCACGGAAATGAATCCGAACGCCGACTCCAAGGGCTTGTCCAGAATATTACTCAGCTTGTACTCAAAGTTCTGTCCAGCGACCAGCGGGTTGAACAGCTTCTTTCCATGGTCCAGCATGACCTTGATCTCACCACAAGCCCCACCACACATCGGCTCAACATCGAAAGCCTTCCACAGTCGGTAGATTGAATCCTTACCGGGCTGAGTACCAGCATCAAGCAGAACGCAAATGTTGGGGTCAAGGACACGCCCAAACGCCTGGAAGAACCAACGGTGCGAGTTGATCTTCTTTTGATTCTTCTCCTTGAGGCAGAAAATCATCTGCACTGGAACCCCGGACCGAGGCTTGAGATGGACCTGACTTCCCTTCAACTCCATACCAATCTGAGTCGTGTACTCGTAGATATGTGCTGTGACGTCCTTGCCGTTGACTTGCTGCTTAGCGATACCATCCTGATAACAACCCAGACCGGCCAGCACAGCGCGAGTTCGCGGGTTTATCTTCGCACGACCGTCGCTAATGACGCACACCACAATCTTCTTCCATGCGTCTTTGCCCCAGGTTTTGCTTCGGGTCCTTGAACACATGTGTTCTATGTTCTTGAATACACCGACCATCGTTCTCGCGAAAAGAAAGTCATCCTCATTGTACATGGTGACTACGATGAACAGCTCCGTGTGTCGGGGTTTGGCGAAAAGCTTCTGGCGCAGAGTGAACCGTTCCTCGAAGAAATCTGCTGGATCGCAGGTAGCGGCGGAATAGCGCATATGCGTGAACTCATCGCGCTGACCGTTCTCCGCATGGGGAATCTGGTTTAGTAGCTTTGGAGCTATAGGGCAATCGAGGACGAGATTGCCTTGGAACAATTGGACCTCTTTGACAGTTTTCCATCGTCGGAGAGGGGCAGGACTCGGTGTAGGCGCAATTGTCATGTCCTCCTGGTACTCATCGCTGTAAGGGTTCTGCGCTTGGAAGGGGTCTTCCGGTTGGAGAATCGGCTCATCATCGTGATAAGAATGTTGATGCCCCGGATATTGGCCGAGATCGTAATCGTCATGACCTGGCGTGACTGTAGGTTGATATGGTTGGGTATAGTAAGCGTCATGGTGTGCCTCCGGATCAACGGAGTACTCGTAGCCAGGATAATGTTGTTGGTGCTGTGTCTCGTAGGCTTCGTTGTGGCCATAGGATTGAGGAAGCCTCTCGACCGAGAACTATCGAGCGATATCTTAGTTACTGCATCGTGAGACCGGTTCCTGGTTTTCATACCGTCGGTTGTTCCGCCAATCGGTCGCTAGAGGGCATTTCTATGTGGTGCTGATGTCCATACGGACCGTCCGTAAGCTGGTAACCCTCGAGCGGTCGCCCAGGCGAGGGCGACCGATTGCTGTTTAGGTTGCTAGGGTTCATTATGGGTGAACGTGCGTCGTGTACGTCGTGTACGTCGTGGTCGTCCCCGTAGGGGTCTCCTAAGTTCGGATGTCAATTGGGCTGCCGCGGCCAAGCACGCGCGAGAACGAGAGCAGAGATAAGGAAGGGAAGCAAGCACGAGAGGTGGACAGCTGTGATATTATGAAACTGAGGAATGCCCAGGGGCTCGCGCTATGATCCTAGTACGAGTACGATAAAGACCCCCCTCCTTGGGGTTGCGATTCGTCGGAAGCTAGAGTTTCAGACTCGCCAGGGAAATTCGATTCAATGCCGAGAAGGGGAGCCGCGCAATGCGAGCATAGGCAGCACAGCTAAGCAGCAGGAGAAAGAAATGAATGGTGTACTAACCCAAGCGATTATAGGACATGTCGGCGGCCGACTATCGAGCGATCAGCCTGTTCCAGTAATGCGCGGCCCTTTGAGATTCCTCTCCAAAGCAAAGGTGGAATGCGACAAAGCGCTGAAACTTGGGACCTCGGTTTCTGTGGCGGGGGCTGGAAAGGTCGACAGCAAGAGGAGACAGAGAAGAAAAGAGATGCCGTGAGTATGCAAGGAAGAAATATGGAGGGGAAAGCGATCAATGACGACGACGACGATGAAGCTGGAGCTGGAAAGACTGGAGGAGGGCGCGGCTGTTTCCAGGTTGACTTGCCCGACTATTGACGGTGGACGGGGGCAACCACTGCGCCAAGTGGAGAGCGAGTGCCGCGCCACAGATATTCAAAGGTGCCTAGTGCTTGAATCTGGGGCAGAACAAGAGTCTAAATCTTGATCTGAAAATAGTTGGGGCTTATCGTCATAGACGACTGGAGCTTGCGGGTGCATGACTGTTGTTGTCCCAATAGATATGGTCGCATCACATGTACCCCAGATCGTACTTCTGCATTCAAGACTGCTCCCACAATTCTTAGTACGAGGATCCCCTGAAACAACACTCGACTTTCAGTCCCCCAACAATGAATATCGCGAGCATCCATGGGTCCCGCAGTCGAATTGACGCAGCCCCGAGGATCGGTTGACAACGCGCCCCACTCCTCGTCGCTGGGCCAACCGCCGATTCGGCAGGAGCCCGCACAGCCACCGTCCAACTGTGGCGCGGCATACTTGATTCGCTGCGTTGACTGCATGTTCCTGCAGTCGGGTTCTTTTTTTATCTATCCTGGAGCCTAGCACTGCATCGGGCGCTCTATGCCATTGTCGGCTGACTCGGGGCTACAGTGGTCACACCAAAATCTTTGTCATGAGTCGATCGCGGTGTAGTTAGAGGTCGGGTTCAACACCGACCATTCAACTTGGAAGCTTCAAGTGGATGAAGGATAAATATACTCCAGTCCTCTACCTATACTTGCTGGACCGAAATACTGCGTGGTAGTGGAAGCCTCTCCTTTGCGTATACCAGCCAAGTCGCCGACGGTCGTCAATAGTTACTCGTCTTATAGGCGTGGGTGACTGATAGGTTGCACCGGGGTGCTGCACCCAGCCAAGGATTACAGGCCGTATACCCCGTCTTTGGAGCAATGCAGCTTCAAATGATCTTCTCAACAACCGAACAATCATTGAATACTCTGAACTATACCAGGAAGTCGGCTATGGATACATCGGAGGAGGACGAGGGCTGACTTGGAAAGCTGAGACTACTATCCCTTGATGATGCTTAGATAGGAGCAATCCAGCGGTCGTTCCGGACGGTTCACGCTACAAGCGAAGCAGCAAGCATGACGAGTCCCCCAAATCCGTCCAATCCGGATAACCACTCTTCCCAATTCGCAGCAGTCCTCGACACAGTCGCGTCATCTAACGATAAATGAGATAACCAACCCCGACCTAGTTCGCCTCGGACATTGGCTTTGTCCAGCCGGACCAGCTCCCCCGCCTTAGCCAACGCAAAGGCCGTCTGCTGAGTCCTTGGTTCTTTTCCAGCTTCAGCCTTCCATTCGGTCGAGCCGGTTGCTTCCCAGAGCAGCTTCTTTGCCGGCAGTGGTGCGAGGACCAGGTCTGTTGGCAGATCGCATTGGGCTGCTGGTTGGAAGTAGGTCAGTATGTTGATAATGCGGTAGATGATTGATACTCTTTTTGATGTCAGCGCCTCCATCCTCGAAAACCTCTGCTGAACAGAGTAGATTACCTTCGCCTCGATTCTTCAAAAATCCATTCGTCCCAGCTGGATTCGAGATCATCATTGGAATGCAAAGATGCCTGGTTATTTAGAGCATAAATGCCACTGAGCTGCTTAGCTAGCACCTGTTGTTGTGTCTTGTTATTATCATATCACGACAAGCCCGCGAAGGGACAGCAGAGAGGGGGGCATAACCTACAGTCACACCGGCCAACAACAAAAAGTCGAGGTTATTCTCATCCGTCTCCCCCTCAAACAGTCTCACCAGGATATATACACAGAGAGCTTGCATTGCGCTCAGTAGCTCCCAATTTCCTAGCTCTCGATGCTGCTCCGAGCATAGCAGTTCACACTGCGTGCGGACATGGCTCCAAAATGATCGTCGACTGTCGGAATTCTTCATTGTCCCCAAAATGTTTAAGCAGGCCTCTAGAGGGCCCATTGAGCTATATTCATGACCGCCTTGAAAACTCACGCTGGCCGGTCGAGGCATCGAACGCGCGTGGATAAAAGGTGGAAGGGTGTTCTCACCCAGCATCATGTGGATATATGATTTTAATGTCCCAAGGATGAAATGCGTCGTCCGTTGCCCGCCGGTCACTGCCTCCGGCCTACGGGTAAGGAGCCTTGGAAGCGCCAGGGGTGGTGGAATCAAGACCTGAGGATAGTTTGGTTGGACATTAGCTGACAAGGAGTACTGCGGTCCCAGTGTTTTGTTCAACCCTGGGATGTCGCCCCCAATATTGAACTCCAGGTCTCCAAAGTTGAGCCTGAAGTCGTCATTGTACGCATTCCAGTTGAGAAAATCCTCTTCTTCTGTCCCTAGGAGATCCAGATCCACCGGGCTTGGGCCCGCTAAAGCGAGATCACCTAGTCTGTCGCCATGCTCCTGATCGCCATGGGCTTCAGATGGAGAATCTGTCAACGAATATGGAGACTCGCGCTGGCCATGTCCTGTTGGTGGCGCCGTTCCTGGGTAATGACACTCAGAACCTTTGGCCGAACACCGCGAGCATCTAGGCCGCCGGTTATCGCATCGGGCCTTTCGCTTCGCACACGAAACGCATGACCGGATTCGAGTTATACGAGCGCCATTCCGCGATCGACAGTAGTATCCATGTCTCTTCAATGTAGACTCTAAGCGCAGTGTCAGTCGAGTCGATTGTACCAGGTTGGGAAACCCACGCTTATCGAACGGTTTATTGCATATTCCGCAGCGTAGGACAGGAGCAAACTGTATTTCTTCCTCGCCGGCCATTTTTAACTCATCAAATAGAGCTACCCCGCACGAAAATGAAGGGGAAATCGAAAGCGCCGTTGGGGAATACGAAATGTAAGACTCATTTGTCAGCAGGATGACGGCAGCTGTTAGCCCTAATTGGGAACAGCGGGCGGAACATTTTGAATAGCTTCACCTCGAGCAGATTGCACAAATCCGCCATCACCGCATATATAATGGCCTGTCTTCGCATGAGATCATGCTGCTCATCAAGCAGGCAAACGTATTACCTACTGAGTTACCTACTCTATCTCAGCAATGGCACCTCCCTTCCCCTCCGCGACTCGCACCTGGCACTCAACCTCCTATTCCTCCATCTCACCTACACGCCCTGAACTCTCTGCAAGCGGCAAGACAGTTCTTATAACAGGAGGTGGTACCGGTATTGGTGCTGAAGCCGCACGGTCTTTTGCGGCAGCAGGAGCATCGAGGATCGCTCTCCTGGGCCGACGCATCCAACCCCTCCTGGACACCAAGACATCGATTGTGGAGGCCTATGGAGACAAGGTGCAGGTTTTTGTGGCCTCTACGGACATGACGAAGAAAGACGAAGTCGACAAGGCTGCTGGGGACTTCATCTCCAGCTTCGAGGCCGGTATCGAGATCGCAAAGATCGACGTCCTCGTCAGCAACGCCGCAACATTAGGTCCTACGGAAGACGTCAAAGATGTGGATGTCACTGCGTTTCTTGACGGCGTGAATGCCAATATAGGCGGCGCAATACACCTCGCACAGGCTTTCTCGCGCCATGCTGCGGACGATGCAGTGATCATAGACGTCAACAGCTCGGCTGCCTATATGGATTTCGAAGGAAAAGGTGCAGCGTACAGCGTTGCCAAATGGGCAGTCTATCGACTGTGGGAGACTTTGGGGTCTGCCAACGCTGGGTTTTGTGTGTATCATATCCAGCCGGGTGTTGTGGATACGGACATGAATAGAGCTGTTGGCGGCATCCAGGCGATGCAGTACGAGGACCACGGTTAGTCCTTACTCCCACTCCTACCACTCTGGATTCTCTGGAGTACGACACTAACATACGAACCCAGTCTCTCTCCCTGCAGACTTCAATGTCTGGCTAGCGAGCCCCGAGGCCCGATTCTTGAAGGGAAAGTTCCTGTATACGAACTGGGATGTCGAGGAGCTGAAGGCGAGAGCAGACGAGCTCGCAGCAAGCCCAGAGCTTAGCCTTGGGCATGTCGGATGGCCGTTTGACTCGAAGAACTACAAAATCCGTTGGGATGCTTAGAGTGTGCCAGGGTGTGCTATCGGGATGGAGATGAAGCCCCTGTATCTTACCCAAGACTGTCCTTAACAACCGACCATTTCTGTTTAGCTGCAATCCAATTTCTGTATATTTCTATGGCAACCTAGATAACATATCCACTACAGCAAGTTTACTGTGCTGTGCATAGCCCTACTTTGTACCTGGTATATTGGTGCCTGAATGCCTTAGGATACCAGCCCTATTGATAAAGCCCGGAGATAAAACCCCGCGCTCTTCAAGCATCCGCATCGCAATCCCCAACAATCTTTCCCAGTCCCTCAAGCCATCACAATATAGAAAATGACGACCCAAGACTCCTCAAATGGCCAACCGGTCAACGTCCTATTCGTCTGCCTCGGCAACATCTGTACGAACCCTTTCCCCTTCCGCTTTCATAAATTCAAACCAAAAACCCATCTAACAACGCCCCAGGCCGCTCCCCCATGGCCGAAGGCGTCTTCCGCAACATCGCCGCCAGCCACCCCCTAATCAAGACCATCGATTCCGCCGGCACAGGCGCCTACCACGCCGGCGAGCCCTCGGACTCCCGCACAATGGCTACGCTGCGCCGGCACAATATCCGCAACTATCACCACCTCGCGCGCAAGGTCACGCTCGAGGACTTCCTTGACTTCGATTATGTCTTCGCGATGGACGAGTATAACCTCGAAGACCTGTTAGAGCTGCGCGCGTCGATTCTGTCGACGTCTACTAAGAGTGCAGCGCGCGTGGCGAAGGGGAAGGGGACGAGGGCGGCGGGTGCGGCGGGTGCGGCTGCGATTACTGCGAGGGTTGAGGGGGGCGCGAAGGTTGCGGAAGTGCGTTTGTTTGGGGATTATGGGGTTTCTGGGACCCTGCATGAGCGTGTTGGGGGTGGGGAGGTGGTGCAGGATCCTTATTATGGTGGGACGAATGGGTTTGAGGAGGTTTATCAGCAGGTTGTGAGGTTTTCGAGGAATTTCATCGAGTATTTGGAGAAGAAGGAGGCGAAGTAGATGGAGACCGTGGTGGATTTTGTGTATGCGTATACCCTGTTGCTAGATTAGTGTAGATTTTCCTGTTGCTGGACAATAGCATGGATCTGTCTAGCCAAAATGTGTCCAATATATGGTAGTATGGTACATGTTTAGAGTAGTATACAATGTCGCTAGCCAATCTGTATCAATAGCCGTTCATACCCGTTCGCTGATCTTGATAGCCGTCCTGCATCCAAGTCGAATAACATTAACCAGCGGGTCGTACGGCTGCGCTTCCTTCGCATCATTCTCAACTGCATGATCCAAATGCTCGAGCTCCTCATCGCGGATCCTCCGAAACGTCGTCAGCATATCCTTCAACTCATCATCCAACTCCTCTCCCCTCCTCTGCGCATCCGCCTCCCAGGACAAAATCTCCCGAACCTGCTCGTTGTAATGCGAACCGATCTCCGTCTCCACAGCCTCGGTACACGCCATCGCCGCCTCCCGTCCCATGACGCCCGTCGACCAACCCAGGAACGTCGCTGCAGCTTCCCACACCGGGTACATTGCTGTTGGACGCACGCGGTGCTTGGCAATCATGTTGTTGAACGTGCTGAGGTGGCCGGCTTCCTGGTCGTACATGTGCTTCATCAGCGGGCGGAGGTGTGGGTGCGAGCGGACGACCTGCGGCGTCTGCGCGGTGTAGATCAGCGTCGCGGCTAATTCGCCGGCTTGGTTGACTCGAAGCGCGCTGTCGAGGAATTCCCGCTGCTTTTTGTTGAGCACGTATTTTGGCTTCGGGCTTGACTGGGGCTCTGCCGCGGAGGATGGAGCTGGCGTTGCGTGGTATTGTCGGTAGTGGGTGGTGGAGGGGGCCAGAAAATCGAGGACCAGGGGAGCTGCTGGTCTAGAGACTTTCTGCAAGGCTGTGAAGGGCTTCATCGTGACAATTGTGAGTATGAATATTGCAGGGATAATGATAATGGGGCAAAGACTGGCCCGAGGACAGAGTGAGTGGTCCCATGAAAACAGCCGCGCGCCTATCACCAGTTCGGGCCGGCACGCGGGCCTGTGGCTGGACGTCATTCTGGGCCCCCAAGAATTGTCCCCAAGTGAATTCTAACTGTTCCTTTACACCTCACTCTTTCACCTGCCTGTTCTGTTCTGTTAACAGTCCATTCACTCTGCAGCATAGACTGGTTACCTTACGCCCTACCAAAGTTTCTTCATTTATTTTTTGTGTCCTTTTTTTAGGTGCACCTCCATTTCAGTGTGTCTTGTTCGAGTATTGCCACCAAGGACGCTCTTTGCGACAGCTGCTCAGGGGCCATTCGCTCACTCACATCTCAGTCAAGATTTTCGCTCTGACTCAGTGCATTCACTCACTAAGACATTTGTTTCCTTAAATCAGTAACACAGTTACCTGGAACTTTCCGACCCACTGCTGGGCTGTCAGCACATTCACTATGGCCGATGACCTCGATGCTGAGCTTCTTGCGTTGGCGGGGGATGATACTTCTTCAGATGAAGAGGCCTCTCCCCCTCCCCGCAAGCTTCCTTCCGCATCCCCAGCTCGCTCTTCCTCACCACAATCTCCCGAACCAACGTCTACCATGGGTCGCAAAGGCACTGCAAAACCCGTCCGCCGTCCGCGCAAGTCGCGTAGAGACGAAGATGAGGAAGAAGATGGCGAAATGTGAGTTTTTGCTCTTTTACCTCCCCGCCTGGATTTTGTGTTATGAGCTTGGACTAACAGGATCCGTTCTAACACAGCTCTGTTGCCGATTCTCTCAACTCAGCCAGCATGTCTGAGTCAGAGGCGCCTTCCGACTCCGAGGGTTCGGACGCAGCAGTGGAAGATGAGGGTCCGCTCTATCCATACGAGAAACTGTATCATTCCATAAAGGATAAGAACGATATTATGGCTTTGCCTGAGATTCAGCGAGAGCAGATTCTGTCTGAGCGCGCGCAAGAGGTCGATCGCCATAACCAGGATCTTGCTCTCCGACGTCTTTTGGCTTCTCGAGAGCGGGAAGAAGCTCGCAAAGCGAAGAAGAACAAGCGCAAGGCCAGTGCTGCGAATCTAGATGAAGGCCACCGCAAGAGCTCTCGGCAGAAGACGACGCTCGGTGGTCGCAAGGTCGGCGAAGCTTCAGAGGCCATCGAAGCGTACAAGAGACAGCGAGAGCAAAAGGGCAAACGCGACGAACTGCGCCGCCGCGATACGACAACCAAGGACAACAAATCACGATCTCGAGTCTCCGACGAGGATGCAGATGGCGACAGCGAGGTTGAATGGGATGATCGCGAACGTTCGGTTTCTCCTCCCAAGGATGACCCGCCCGCTGAACTTCGCGATATCCAGCGTGCTCGTGTTGGCAGGACCAACTTCGCACAAGTCTGCTTCTACCCCGGGTTCGAATCTACTATGGTTGGGTGCTATGTCCGTTTGAGTATCGGTCCAAATGACCATGGGATCAACGAATATCGTCTTGCTCAAATCACAGGTGAGCAGTGTTACCGATTTGTCAAGAGCTGTCAGCTAATAACTCCACCAGAAATCAAAGAAGGAAAGAAGTACAGCCTGGAGAATGCGAATGGCCGGACTTTCTCGACGGATCAGTACGCTGTTCTTGCCCATGGCAAAACTACCCGCGCATTCCCCTTCATTTCCTGCTCCGACTCCCCGATCACAGAGGTGTGTACTTGTGACTCATTGGCTTTGGCATAGCTAACACATAGGCAGGCTGAATACAACCGGTGGCGGCAGGTCATGGCTGTCGAAGATTGCAAGATGCCTACAAAGTCCCAGCTCGCCAAGAAGGTGATGGACATCAATCGCTTGATCAACCACCAGTTCACCAGTGAAGAATTGAACGAGAAACTGCGCAAGCAAGGATCACTAGACACCAAGACGACCTTCTTCAAGCGAGTTGATATTGAGAAGAAGCTCAAGATCGCCCAGGAACTTGGTGACGGCGATGAAATCGACAGACTGCAAGCTGAGCTCGCCAACTTCGGCACAAGCAATTCCAAACCCCGTCCTGAGAAGAAGGTATCCGAGCACGAGCGCTTGGCTGCTCTGAACCTGCGAAACCAGAAACTCAACTATGAGAATGTTCGCCGTGCACAGATCGAGGAGCGCAAGGCTAGTCGGAAAGCCGCCGCCGCCGCTGCCCGCGGAGAAGGATCCTTGAACCCCTTCCTACGCGTCAAGACTCGAGCTAAGACTCACTACGATGCCAATGAAGGGACTCCAAAGTCCGAGAACGGAAGTCCCAGCGTCACCCCAGCTCCCGGCACACCCAGCGCAGGCACGCCAGTCCGAAGCAGCACCCCGTCCAACTCGCAAAACTCGCAGAACAAGCAATCCAAGGGAGGCGGCGGGAAGATCCGTCACCGGAACATGGATGACGAGAACATTGCCGCCCTGGATCTCGATATTGATATTGAACTCTAGAATTTTGGATATCACTCGCGGTAGCTAGTTTCATTCCTTTTTCTTCTATTATCATGTTTTATGGCTTTATTCCGAATACCAACCGTGACTGAGACGGTTAAGCATCAGGCGCAGCGGTTTGCTTTGACCTTTCCTGTACTGCCAAGGGATGGTTCTTGTCTGGCGTTATCTCTACCTTACTGCATCGGTCTGTATTTCTAAAAAATCTCAAGATCTTGGCTACACTTTTCAAATCCAAAGACAACATTCGTAGCCCTAGTCGTAGTTGCCTGAGCCCTCAGGCGATAAAACACTATTATCGGGGATGCGCCGATAGCGACGCGGTCGCGGTCCAGAGCAGAGCGCGTCGTGCATTCTCCGCCCACCTAAGATCCTACGCAGCCTCCAGCACTAACATCACACGCCCTTGCTCAATTGATGTTCTTACTAAACCCCTAATGTCCCCATATAACCCGATTAATTGATCTTTCTTCCAACACCTCGTCACACATAATACCTCACAATGTCGACCCCATCAACACCCCGGTCGACACGGTCCGCGTCCGCGGCCGCCAACTCCCCAGAGATGCTCACGCCGGGGCGAAAAATCAAAGCCATGCTCGCAGCATTCGACAGCGACTCAGACTCAGATAGTGAGAAAGCAACGAAACAGAAATCACACGCGAAACCTGCGAACTCGCCAAAGAACAATGCCAACACGAACACGAGCACGAACACCACGACACGCCCGTTCTCGATGGAATTGGATGAGGAGGATGAAGAGTCCGACGAAGATATCATGCCCAGAGGCCGAATGGCTGCTCGTCTGCAGGGTCAAAATACGAGTACAGAACCCCGAGTCCAACAGCAAACCGCGGAATCGGCATTCGAGCGAGTGTCGAAAAGTCTACGAGCGGAGAAGGAGGATTCGAGTGAAACACGTCGTGAGGTGGCAAACGATGAAGAGAATGAAGACGAGGACTCTGATGATGATCTCCCCGCGGCTGGTCCGAGACGGAGAGCCCAGAAGACGCGCGATGAGGACGAAGAGTCTATCCGGTCACTGTCTCGAGCGCGCTCATTCTCCCCACTTTTCATGTCCCCGGCGAAATCGCAGAATGGTGAACGAGAGCAGAGAGAGGAGTCCGGATCAGAAGGCGAAGAGGCAGCGCCGAAACGCAACCATCGATTCCTTGAGCTTGTTGCACAGAAACGCAAGGAACGCGAGGAGAAGGAGCGCGCTGAAGCGGAGAAGAAGGCCGCCAGGGCGAAGGAGCGAGAGGCGCTTAACGCTAATATGTTCACCGACGACGAGAGTGCAGATGACAGCGGCTCTGGCAGGAAGAAAGCAAAAGCACCCAAGGAGGCGCGCCCTGCCCGGAAAGCCGGGAAGAAAGCTCTTGAGGAGATGAATCGCGAGACGCAGCGTATGAGCAGAAACATGCAATTGGCTCATGAGGCACGGACGAAGAAGAAGATCACCAAGGAGAGCTTCTTTGCTCGGTTTAACTTTATGCAGCCTCAAGGTCAGACTGCGCTGGAACAGCCTGGCGACAACTCCTCAATGACCGCGGGGTCACAACACTCGTCGGATGTCGAAGCACACAAGGACAAGGAAACGCCGCAAACGTCGCCTATTTTGTCTCCAGCGGATGCCCCCGAAGACTCCACCAAAGAGCATCTGGAAGAAGATCTCGTTCTTCCGACTGCAGAAGAGCTTTTCAAGGCACCGGCTGAGGAGACTGATAAGATTTTTGGGAAAGATGAGGACAAAACCGCCAAACCAAGTATCGGACTATCGAGCGTTCAGAAAGGAAAACTGCCCTTACGAGTAGCCCCTGTGCGCGTCCGGCTCTCTCGAGACCAGGTAGCTCAGCACCAGAAGGACGATTCGGATAGCGACCTCGAAATCGTCACATCGCCCGCCAAATGCCGACGCATCGCAGCGTTTGAGAACCTCCCCGCACGTAACATGCAAGAGCCAGCGTCTATGTTCAAGCTGAAAGCATTGGCACAGCTTACATCGCCGTCTCGGAAGTCTACCACGATGAACTCGGCAGAGTTATCGGCGAGCTTATTGTATCAAGCGAAGCTGCAAGCAGGAAAAGAGCGAAGAGAGAGAATAGAGGAGCTTCGGGCTAAGGGCGTTATAATTGAGACTGCCGCTGAGCGCGCCGCCTTTGAAGACGAGGTAGAAAACCTTGTTGAAAAAGCGCGACAGGAGGGCGAGCAAATTGCGAAGCAGGAACGCGCCGCAGCTAAGAAGGAGAATGGTGGTGATGATGACGATGATAGCGAGTTTGAACTGTCGGGTTCGGAGGATGAAGGTGAAGGTGGTGCAGACCCAGAAGAGGATGATGAGGAGGATGAAGACGATGACGAAGATGAAGAAGAGGACGAGGAGATGGAAGATAAACCTGCCGACCAGGAAGGAAACTTGATTGATGCAGAGGCTGGTGAGGACGAATCCGACGAGGATGACGGTGGCGAGTCCGAAGATGAAATGGCAGCTGAACCTCAATTGGAGGTAACATCTATGCCCACTCAAAGACGCAAGAGAACTGTTCGAGTCCTCAGCGATGACGAGGACGAGGCGGATGACCAGACTCCAAAGACGCCCGCCAAACCGATCAACCCGCTCGTGAACTCGGTAGAGCGGCCTAACATCCCCGTCAAGCCTTCGGAGGCCACGATGAGCCTAACCCAGGCCTTTGCCGGCACACTTGCTACAAGCCAGGACATGAGCCAGCCGCAAGATACCATCCCTAACTCACTCCCTGAACCTGTCCCAATGAGCATTGACCGGGTGCCGGGCTCGCCAAGCATTATCAGAGACAGCCAGGAGCAACGCGACGGCTCGACGGATCCATTTGCAGGACACTGGAGAGCGGAATCCCGAGTGCCCGAATCTCCTGCCGCTCGAAGCATGTCACAGATGTCCCAGATCCCCGACCCGACGCAAGACGCCGGCTTCGTTTTCTCTCCTTTCGACCCCCACAAGCGATTCATGGGCACCCCGCCTCACTCGACGATCGAGACGGTCCTTGTCGAACAGAACAACTCACCAGTTGCAGCGAGGAAGATGAAGAACCTGAAGCGCGGAAAAGCGCCTCAGCTTTCTGCTGTTGATGAACAGGATGAGGGTGACTTTGAGATTGACGCGAGTGCATTCGACGTGATGAAGAAGGCCTCGAATAGAGCCAAGAAGCAGGCTGAGCTTTTCGACCGTAAGAAGAGCAAAGCAAAGGATGTTGTGGAAGAAGCTGCCGAGGAGTCTGACGATGAGTATGCCGGTCTGGGAGGCGCAAGCGACGATGACGCCGATGATGAAGAGAACGCATATGACAAGGAAATGATCAACGATAACAGTGGGGAGAAGGTTGATGCCAAGCAGCTGGCTGCACTGAATGCGTATGTGCCCTGACTCCCTATGCCTGCTGACGTACTAACTTGTGTATAGCCTCCACCAGCGAAATGCTGATGAGAAGGACGTGGCGAAGCTGCTCAAGGACATCACCACAGGAGCACTTCGCCGGCGCCGTAATAAAGACGACGAATTTGACCTGGACGACTCGGACGATGAGTTCTTGGCCCGCCGTCGCCAGAAGCAGAGGGAGTTCGCCCGCATGCGAAACGCTCTGCTCGCGGATGGCAAGGTCGGCGAACTAGCCGAGAACCCTAAAAAGGCCGCCTTCTTCAAGGCCATTGAGGACCGGGAGGATGACGACGCCGGCCTCGATTTCCTTGGGTTCGAGCAAGAAACTGCTACCCAGGATGAATCGCAGGCTGCTGAAGCGGAGACGGCAGAAGGTGACAGCAACAGCAACAAGAGAAAGAGGCCTCTGGAGCCTGCCGCGGAGGATGTAAACAAAAGACCTCCGCATCATCTCCGCCGCAAGCCCGCCAGTGCCATGTCAAAGAAACCCGCCACACTTGCTGAGATCCGCGAGACGCTCTCATTCCTCACCGAGCGTCCTGAATACGACTCCTTCCAGGAAGATGCTTCGGTTGATGACGACGAGACCGAGCAGCAGCTTGCCGATGCCGACGATAACGAGCACGAGTTCGAGTCAGAGGAGCCTCTCGTGACCAGCCACTCCCGCGAACAATCCCCAGCAACCGGCGTGACCTTCAAACACCCCCGCCGCACGCGCGGCCCCGTCGTCGACCGTCTCGCCCTCCTGCGTCAAGCATCCTCAAACTCCGCCTCAACCTCCAACAGCACCCGCCTAGCCTTCCACACCGGCGCGGCCAGCGAAAAGGCTGCGTCGTTTGGGTTCAAGCCGCCCATCCTGCGCAAGGCCACGACGGCCTCGTCGAGTTCCAGCTCTACGTCTGCATCTGACTCCTCGCGCGGCGTGACGAAGACGTCTGGGGGGTCGGTTGCAAAGAAGGGCTCTGTTAACTATTATACTGCTGCGCGGGAACGGGAACGTGAGAGGCAATTGCGCACGCAGCACCGTAACCGTGGATCCAACATTGAGAAGCTTCTGAATAAGCATGCGGGTAATCGTGCGGGGATGGGCGCTTTGGGGGGTGCTGGGCAGTGGGAGTGATTATCATATGTTGATTTGAGTTAAATGTTTTGTTTACTTGCATGGCGTTTCTGGATAGGATGAGTGTGGGATTATGGAGTACATACATACCTTGGCATACTTACTGCGTCATGATAGTCAATTGATATATTACACATTACTCTCCGTTTATCTACGCCTTTTGTTGAGACTCACTTAGCCCTAACTTGGGCAGCAGATCCAACAACGATGTAATCACCCTCGTACCCTCCGGAGCCTGTGCGGCCGCCTCAGCATCCCGCGCTAGATAGTACGCTCCCCAGCCCGCATCACCAGCACCATGATAGTCCTTGCCATAGTCGTCGCCGATATGGATACGTTCCCAGCCTTCAGCACCTGCTTCACCCGCCAATTGATTCGCCGTACGCGTTGCCACATCCCAAATCAGCGGATCCGGCTTCTCAGCACCGACTTGGTAGCTCGTGAGGATGAAGTCGATGTCCTTCTGCTGTTGCTGGCTGTCCTGGCTCGTCTTAGCCTCCCTCTCCTCCTCGAATCCCGGTAAGTCATCTCCAGACTTCGTCTTCTCCTCTCCCGCCCGCGCATCACGTATAGAAACCCCCAAAGAATCAAGCACAGACGAAATCCGATCATCCGAGTTCGAAACAACCCCAATAACAACCTTCCTCCGCTGCGCCCTCACATTTTTCAGAAAAGGCCCTACATCATCGAAGAGACTATACCCCCTCCTACTCGCGAACCGCTCTAGTAGATCTTCAACCAAGGCATCGGGGACCTGCATCTTCCCACTTAATTCGGGATTGCCGCTCTCTTTCAGTGCCCGCCTAAAACACCCGCGTATGACATCCCCCCACCACTGCCGTGGCCCCGCGTATTCCCCGCGCAGGGCGAGCTCGCGCCCGTAGTTTGGATGTGAGGCTGAGAGGGCTTTGAAAGAGGCACGGAAGGCGGGTTGGAGTGTTGAGGCGGAGACGTGGATGTTGTGCTTTGCGGCGGAGGAGGCGTATTGGGATGGGATTGGGAGGCGCGGGGTTATGAGGGTGTTGAAAGCGTCGAGAGTTAGGAGAAGGGGACGCATTTTGGATTGGTTTGTTGAGGGGGGAGTAAGTGGGAGTTTGTTGTCAGCATGCTTTTGGGTGAGGAGGAGTGAGGAGGAGTGAGGAGATGAGATGAAGTCAAGGTGGGGTGGGAAGGGGGTGGAGTGTGGAGTACGGTAGCTTGGCTCTTGTTTACCTAGTTGGGAAAGTCCTAAGCAGTGCATGTGCTCTTACCCAGTATCAATATAACATTCGATATTCTTCAACGACGCCTATGGAGAGTCATTTACAAGAAAAGTTCTATCTTTGAAATGGGCCTCGTGCAGTTTGCAAGACTCAATTCCCAAAAGCTTCAGCTGACATCAGCATGGCTAGTCTACTCTGGCTAGTTGATTATAAATGGAGTATGAGTGTTGGTTAAGCGCCGACACTCTTCCTTCCATCCCAACAACCCACCATGAGTCAATCGCAAAATCTTCGCAAGGCATCAAGAGCCTTCCGTGCAATTATCTATAAGATCAAAAATTTCAAGCGCCCCATTCCCCCGTTGCTTGACCTACCGCTGGAGCTGCTGTTTGAAATCAGTGCTTATCTGGACGCCCCTGCCTTGTGTGCCTTTCGACTCACCTGCAGAACTCTATACAACTGCACCTTTTCCCAATTCTTCAAGATGTATCTTGAGCCCTTGGAAAGCTTCACCACAAACTTGTCCTCGGCTTCCCTTCGAAGACTGGACACTCTATCGCTGAACCCGAGAATAAGTCCGCGTGTCCGCTCATTAGATATCGACGGTACAAAGGTGATCTCCTGGGAGTAGGCCTTGGATGGGGACGACACGACGATGGCCTCATCTGTCCTAATAAGGAGGCTATTCATTGGCTGCAGGGGATCTTACTGCGCCTGGTTAACTGCGAGACCTTTCGCATACACCAGCATTGCACGCAGTGTCGTCCCGGCCCACAGGATATCCTGTGCTCTACGGATGCGATCACAATCATTCTCCGCATTGTCGCTGTAATAGAGCGCCCACTTCGAGAGTTCCATATCCTATTCAACCCCCCAGAAGGTGATGGTAGTAATCGGCTCAAGATATCTCGCGTTGACACACGCCTACTACGAGATCCGAAGCTTATCACTGCATGTTCTACACTGGAATCCCTCACATGTGATTATACAATGGACGAAAAAGAAATGGTTGACTTGCCGATACACCTCATACAACATTCAGCGAGCCGCCTGCAACGACTTAGCATTAACACCGCTTACGGCCACGGACTGGAAGACGAGTATCATCTGATGTCACGCTTGTATGCGGCTCAGGTCACCCTAGGGATACGTGAGTTCATCCTGCACGAAGCTCGCGTAGGCTCAAGTGGTGCCTTTATCCAGTTCCTATCCTCCTGCAAACAGAGCTTGGTCAAGCTATCGCTTGTCTCCAACTCTCTCGATTCAGGGAACTGGGCGTCTGTTTTTCGAGTGCTTTCTTCGAGATTCACGTCACTGACCGAGATTCACACGTATCTGCTCCGGGATCCAGACTCATTGATACATTTTCCAGCAGTGCTACAAGAACCTATCGTCGATCCAGTGCTGGGAACAAAATTTTCGTATACTCTCAAGGAGTTTCGAACGGGACAGACGGTAACCCTGATGGTTGCCTATTCCGGTTCTGGCATGGATGTTGCCTTGCAAAAGCTGGCCGACTACGCAACGCCATGGAAACGCAAGAGGTCTAGAATCACATCATGAAGCTAGCGACAAACCAGTGTTCTTTATACTATAATTACCAGTCTGCATGGTGCATCAAAATGTGATTTACCTTGTCAATGCGCACGGACTCCCATCCCAATCAAACTGTCGCACATACACAGGGATGTCATTCTGGCTATAGAGCCGCACCTGCGCTCCCTTCGTCCAATGGATCCCAGGTCACCACGACTTTCCCCGTTGAGCCAACTGTGGCTCGCCCACGGGTATATACGGACTCGTGGATATGCGCCTGCGACAACTCAGCCGAAAAGACCACCATCTTCCCAGCTCCAACCTTGTCCACGGCCACGCAAGAATTCCTCAAAATCCGGAAAATGCGGAATTTGACCTGCGTTATTTGATAGATTGATCCCAGCTGCCAGAACATGACACCTAGGCGAGTGTAGGTGTGGCGAGGCTCATCTTCCTCTAACTTCAACACGAGACCAACAGCGGAGTCCAACGTAAAATCAGAAGCTTCTATACCTACTGTTGCCTTGTCAGCCTTGGACAAATGTCCTAGAAAGAGTATTTTTGGCTGATTGAAGAGTTTGACCATGGCAGGAATCATGCCTTTGAAGATATAAAATCGTTGGTCGTCTTTCAGCTCCTGCCATCCAGCCACGATCCTGCGCTGGGCTGCCCAGCGTCTATCAAAGAATGCAGAGGTATGATGATAATCGAAAGACACTTGGCTAAATACCGAGCGTGCCCAGGCCTCCAGAGATATCACCGGCCCGCTGAAACGTGCCCACAGGTCACCAGCGTACACTTCAGTTGTCATGGATGCTTTGACGTCCACCAGCCCCCCTAGGGCCACATGATCCCAGACTTCGTACCCTTCACGAGGAATGGTAACGGACGTTGATATTGCCCAGGCCTGATGCTTCTTGCAATCCTTATCCTGAACCATGAGCTGACTCATTAGAGGATATTTTTCTAGAAGAGCTACAGCAAGTTGCTCACGCAGGTCCTCGAATGTGAAGACCTTACCTGTTGCTTCCGCCGCTGACTTCCCGAGCTTCAAATCGAATACCTGCATGATAGCGTATACCCGATCTTCTTCATGGGTGCTCGTTCGGTGCTTCGAACCCACGAGTAGGCCAAAGGGGTTTCCCATGACACCCTTGGGATACTCCAGATCGTTCATTTGTGCCGTCAAGCACTGGTTTAGTACAGAGTCCACGATCCCTATCCTCCTCATCTTGTCTATCAGGGCTGCTGACCCCTCAACGCGCCTTTCAATCCCAAGCCAATGCCAAGTCCCAGCCCACTGCTTGATATGGCACGGCTTATAATGAGCCTTCAGGCCTTCGGCGCGTATCGATTGCAAGAACTTCTCGGTAAAACCGTCGCGAAGGATGAAGGCGGCTTCCGGACACAAGAATGCCTCCTGCAGTGTCCATAGCGAACTGAACCACGGATCCCTTTCGAATTCTTCAAAGATCGAGATGAGTTGAGAGTATCGGTTCGGGTCCGTTTCTGGCATTTCCGACGTATCTTGCAACCGCTGCATTACCTCCAAAAACGACTCACAGTCAAACGAGTATAACCAGACAAAAGTATCTTCTGCACCCTTGAATATCCTCGCCTGCCGACCGACTTCGCTTGCGTTTTGCGCGGATCCGGGGGTTTGGTCAATACAAGCAATGTCCAACCATATGAAATCGACCTTGTCGTATTCGGGCCACGGACATGCGGCTGTCTTGATGGCATGGCTGAGTTCCGCATTCGTGAAGATCCGCGGATTAATTCGAGGAAGATACTCATCCCATGTTATACCTTTGATCGGCATCGGAGTGATCTCCGGATATGCGTCGCTCTTGATCGTGAACCGGCCCCAGGTATATGATAATGCGCTGTAGCGCGGGTTCTCGTAGCTGCCGTACATATTCCCTGGTTGTCATTCGTATGAGATGAGGGTATCGACGTGGAGAAGGCGCCGAGGCCAGGCTGAGTCGTCTGGGAATGGGATGGTGTCACTCATGTTGGTATTCTTGTCTTGTCCTGTGCGAAAATGAGTGGTCGTTTAGTGTGAGAAGCCTTGAGATTGGTTACGCCTTGTAGCCTTGAGTTGCTGAGGGGAGAGGGGGGCGTAAAGGTTCATGCAGAGTGACATAAGCTGGATATAGATCCCTCTAATATAGGAAGGGTAGTGAGAACCCGACCAGTGTACGGAATGCCTAGCGGCTTTTGATTTGCTTATGTAGATTTGACCCTGTCATGCAGGGAAGAAAGCTTGCTATATAACTCCCTCGTGCAAACGGAGAAAGTACTACAAGCTGAGTCCGCAACTTGATCTCGTTGATTGTAGGGAATAGACTCTGCTGCCGGCCGTTTCTCACCATACACCTAGACGACGGCCTGTATACTATATGGGTAATACTGTGAAGATAAAATACGGGCGTTTCTGTTGCAGGGTTGCATGATACTGACACTTCTACCTCTAATTCAATCTCAATGTCTTCCTCGACCACTTGAAATATGCACATATACATCCGGTACTACACCAAGCATTCTCACCGGACAACTCCGATCATCTCCTATTAACGCTACTTGCATCTCTGGGACGCCTGGCATTCAAGTCAACTGTGCTCTTGCAAGGGGAGATCTGTTTGGCGGGCTTGTGGCGAGTACCGAGGTGGGCCGTCTGTAGATGGGATGGTGAGGGACAAAGAGCAGTAGCTCACCTTCTTTATGGACTTTGGTCTGAGGTAAATGTTTCGTGTATATATTTAGATCAAAGAAACTGGTAGCACCAGATAATACTCACTTTGTTTCCTAATGATCCTGAAGATACCTCGATGATCAGCCAGTGTTGCAGATGCTGCTTTGTTGGAACTTGGTGCTGTCGAGGCCAAGCTTCTTGCGATACTACTCTCCTTCTTACGTCTGTCATCTACATTTCTATAGCTGACTAGTACTATAGGTGCACACCCTTACTCCTTTAGGATGATTTACAGTTCTCTGTTGATCAGACGTGTTCCTGCGCCAAGAAAAGGTCCGCCAGATCTCCGCCGTGACATTCTTTCATGCAGGCTTTGATTCAGCCTATAGTATGACTGCGCTTTTTGACACCCGGAGAATGCGCATATCTTGCTTGGCTCTCAGCCTGATCAGCAATTAAGTTCCTTATGATGAAGTGTACTGCTTGAAATGCAGCCACGTGTTGAGCCCTGCAGCTGATCTAGGGATTCTCATTGTTGCAGCCATCGCCGATCTTTGGGACCAAACATGCTGCCTCTTTCACCACCATCGAACCAACCGAACATCTACAGTACGATGGGCTCTTCTTATGCATACAAAGAGTCGGACTCTGCAGTTCACTCTTCCCATATTGTCTCTAGCATTCTCGAACTAACTAATGGGAGAAACGCGAAAAGTGACGGGATCAAGGGGCCTCGAGGGACGGCAGGGATCCGTGCCCAGGTGAAGGATTCAGTGAAGGATGAAGGATACAATCGGTGAAGGGATCCCAGTTTCGAGGAACATGATGCAGTCTTTCAACTCCTGGCCCTGGTATAAAAGCAGGGCCATTCCTCAGACTTGTCTCTGGACATAAAAACCGCAAACGGAACCGAACGCAACGCAACGCGAAGCAACGAAACTGCGGCTGCGACAATGACTTCCTCGCTGAAATGGATCTACGTCCTCACGATCCTCCAGGCGATCTCGGGCCTGGCTGCTCCTGCTTCAATTCAGACTGGTTCTGGATTTACTGGCGTTGACTCTGCTAACAACATCCCGCTGCGTATTCTCCCCCTCGGTGCATCCATTACCTGGGGCCAGAACTCGCCTACTGGGAATGGATACCGGCTTCATCTTAGAACTCAGATCGTCAGTGCTGGGTGGCTTGTTGATATGGTGGGCAGCAAGAAGAATGGTGATATGATTGATAATGTACCTACCCCATTCAAGTAGTCTTCTATACATCACCACTGACATACTTCAAAGGACGTCGAAGCACACCCCGGCGACACAATCACCCAAGTAGCCGCTGCATCCCAGAACTCCTACGTCTACAAGCCCAACATCGTCCTCATCAACGCAGGCACCAACGACTGCCGCCTGAACATCGGGATCTCCTCCGCCGGCGAGCGCATGAGATCCTTGATACAGGGTCTCCTTGACGCCGCAGACCCCAACGCAAAGCCTCTAATCGTCCTCTCGACCCTCCTGCCCTCAGGGCAACCAGAGATCGCACGGAACTCGCCCAGCGTGAACGCGCAGTACCGGCAACTCGTCCAGGACATGCGCAACCAGGGCGTGAAGATCGTCCTTGCTGAGATGAACGGTGCGAACCAGCGCATCCAGTATCCGGCAGACTATACGAATCCGACAACCGGACAGGTTGACGATGCGCATCCGAACGACGAGGGGTATAGGAAGATGGCGGCCATTTGGTACGAGGCCATTGTTGGCGCTGCGGGCCAGGAACTTGTTTCGAGCTCGCCTGCTGCGATACTGGTAAAATGCTAGTCTTGCCTTGCCCTACCGTTTGGAGTTTTGCTAACAAGTGAACAGAGTACTCCGTAATGTTGGTTTATTGTCCTTGAGTTTTGTTGGGTTTTGTTGATGCACCGAGCTGGACTGTGGAGGGTTCCTTTGTCTACGCTCTGCAAAGAAATATATCTCTGATGATCTTGAGCATACTTCGAAAATCGCAGCTGTCTGATTTATATTTCTGGATTCCTTCCAGTACAAGCAAGACAACATACTCCGCAGTAAAGCTTTAGATACTCCGATAAGACTGCTATGATGTATATTGTAAGCTTGTAAACATTACTTGGTAAAATGTCACTTAGCTAAATCCGGTCGGGATTGGGATGGCTACACAGCGAGAGTACTAATTCCGATCTCAATTAGAATTCCGGCCTGGTTCAAAATCCGACCGGGGCATTCTGGTCATTTCGGATGCCAGGGAGCAGTTTCCGTGAAGACCGTTACTCGTGCTTGTTGACTGCGTACAAGGATCAACCTGGTGGGTGAGTTGTGCTGAGTCTGATGCGTTGGCAGGGATGTTGAAGTGGAATGTTGACCTGTTCGATTTCTGATCACCACGTATTGCAGCCCAACTTTGTCGCGATAGCAGATTGTGTATCCATTGGATTCAAGGATGATAATAAAGATGTTATAGAAGGACTTGTATGGTGTGGATTCTAATCAACTAAACTAGCTCATCCGCCATGACGCGGCGCTGTCCCGCCCGGCCTATATGAAGCCGCCAGTTCCTCTCCCGAATCCGATCGCCCTTGATTGATCTTATCTGATCCCGTCAGTGACTTAGCCCAGTCCACCATGCCTCTATCCCCATTTCCACTCAGCCTTCTCTACCTGGCAGCGTCAGCATCAGCATCAGCATCAGCCCTCATCCCCCCAACCCTCCCCCCAAATACAAACCAAAGCAACAATGCAAATGCAAACCACATCTTCAACGCCATCCACTCCTCCATGCGCCAGTGGGGCTCCTCCCTAAACCACAACGGCATGTCCTTCTTCCTCGCGTCCGTGCCGGAGGGAACACAGCTCTACCACGGCGACTGGCGCTCCGAGCCTATCCAGGGCCCGGAGTGGTTGGCCTTTGAGGCGGAGCATGCGCTCGTCTTTACGCATCCTATGCCTCACCATCCGCCTCCTGACGAGGAGAAGCCAGGGTCAGGAGGACCCAGACACCGACCTCCACCCCCGTCACTGCAGGACTCGCAGTCGCAGCAGGTCATTGGGCAGCGCCGACGAGACCGGGTCCGTTCTCACGCAGAAGACGAAGACGGCTTCCTGCACACGTTTGCCGCGGCCAAGGAACTGCGTTTGCTGTATGTTGACGGCATGTCGGCGGGCAAGACAGACAACGGGACCATGGACTCGCAGGACCGGATATTGTTTCGGGATCAGCTGGGCGAAGGCGAGGGGATGAGGGATGAACAAAAACGAGCTGAGCTCTTCTGCCAGATGGCGGAGGAGCGGTGGAACGGGCGTTTGGACGGGATGCTCCGCATGGAAGCTGGCTTTGAGATCATCCTGTGTGATTTCGAGGCTAATCTCGAGGTCCTCAGTGTAAACCGCGTGCGGCCGAGCGCGCAGGGGGATGGGAAATCCGGTGGCGATATCGGGAAGCACGCTGGGCAGATGTGGCTTCCGGCGGTGGCATCGAGATACTGGAAAATTGGGGGCGATAGGGTGGCTTTGGACTACGACCGTTTTGTAACTGCGTACGACGCTGTCTACGAGCTAGACTTGTTTCCGAATTCGAATCCGGATCCGGACACGGACTCGCACACGGAGGCAGACGGAAATGGAAATGCCACTGCCCACCCAAGGCTGGCACATATCCCCTCAGCCGAGCTGGAACCCATCCGACAAGACCTGGACGCACTGATCCTCAACCACGAAGCTAGCGGATCCCCCATCCGCACAAGTACAAACTGGCAAGCCGTGGCAGACATGGTGGTAGACCGCTACGGGGCCCGCCTGCACTATCTGGCGTCCGGCCAGGCCCCGACGCTGCAGCAGCTGCAGGCGGAAATCGAGGACATCGTCACACCCTTCATCGACTACGATCGGCGAAACGCATCGCTCGAGGTGGAGCGCTGCGCGAGGCAGTTCGTTAGACGATCGATGCCCGCCACGACGGTCGCGGGTGCCGCGGTGCTCTCGGTCTCGCGCAGCGTCTGCACGACCCTGCTCCAGGCACTGGATTACGGCGACGGTGACGATGACGGTCACACAGAGTACGATTCCATTGTTGACCGGATTCAGGGTCTCATGGGGTACTTGGGTTGGACGACTTGGAAAGACTGTAGGGGCTGCGGTGACCACGAGATCTGCATCATCCCCATGTGGCCCATGGGCACTGTAGACGACTATAACCACCCGCAGTGTCGCGATATCGCGAAGCTCAACGGGGAAGGCCCGAGGTATTGGGGTGGTCGGCCGCCTCGTCCGAAGCCCGGTCCCAGTTCCGGTCCCTTGCACTCTGATCTGTGAGTGTGCGTGTAAACAAAGGACGAAGGACTGACAAGGCGAGGTGGCTGAGTCTGAATTCTGAAGCCGAAGCCGAAGTTCATGCGGGCCCAATCTCGCAGGCTGCAGCTGCCTAGCTTCAGAGTCAAACACCTCACTTCGCGTCCCCCACTTCACTTCCTGCCACTCTACTTCAGCCTCGGCCAGAGTCCAATCTATCGACCCCTGCATACGAGTTAAATTGCCAAAGAAAGTAAGGAAATGTTGGACAGCGGTTCCGGCGTTTTCGCTCACTCAGGGGCTTCACGGTGAAAAGAACAATATCAGAATCAGACAGGTTACAGACCTCAATAACAAATCAACAATACCCACCCTGATAAGAAACCTCCGGAGAACAGGAACGCCGGACGTGCGCGTTGGACTAGCAGCGATCTAGCAGCGGAAATACGACCTGTCCAGCCTGTCGCAAAACTAAGAACGCTGCCAGTCCACAGATTCACTGAGTGCCGGCCAATCCCCGGATCGACCGGGCGCCACTGCCAATAGTTTCTGCAACAAGCTGCAGATCCCCCAAAACAAAGACGCGATGCCTTTTTAGCACCAAGGCGAGCCTAGAGATTTGGATATGTGCTTCTGTGCGACCTGTCTATTGACGCTGATGAACTACTGCGCCGATTCTGCAACTATTGCCCGCCACATTTGAAATCAAACTGCCAGCTGCACAATGGATCCTTGCAGCGAACCCTGTGAGTCGCCAGGACGCAGGACCAAAGCTTTCGATCCATGTCCCAGTTTGCGCCGTCACATCGAACGCTGCGAGCCTGCAGGGCGCAAAAAAGAGAGCGCCTGCATGATTTCGACAGCTATCCCAGCAGGGATCACGCAACGTGCAATCCGATAGGTCACAGATACAGGAACGACAATGTGACTTGCTTGCTGGCGCAGAACTAGACGCCTGACTATCGCGAGGCCTTGTCCAGAGAGGCTGAGAGCGTTCCGGCGGGTGCCAATACGCCAATTTTGCCCGGTCTATGACTAGCCATGGCAAATAACCTCGAATAGTCGGATCCCTCGCGATTGGGCAGCGGAGTCGGACGCTGGGCAGTGGCACAACTCCTATCATGGATTGGGCTCATGGTTCTGATTCAGGTTCTGGGCCTGGAGAAAGCATAATGAAATGAGCGCGCAAGGGGAGGCAAGGCCGGAAAGACGGAAGACGAGGAATATAAATATCAGCTCGAGGTTCGTGGTCTGCTCCTGTTTCTCTCTCTCAGTCACTCATTCAAAAAAGCTTCCTTTCTCCAATTCAGTCATTCGTTTGACGATCGCTCCGACCAAGCCTCACACTCTTTTATTTGCTTGCTTGGCTTCTTTCTTTCCCCGTTCTACGTTCAGCGTTTGAGATACCCACGATGAAGGCTTCTGTGATTACTGCACTGACCTGGGCCGCCTGCACCATGGCCACCCCCGTCGCCCTCAACCTCCGCGGCGAGCAGCACTGCACCTGCGAGCTCGAGACCATTACCATCACCGTCCCTGCCCCGACTGAGGTCGGCACCATCGGCGGGCCTACCGCCACGGTTCCTACCGTGACCGCTCCTGTTGAGACCGAGCCTGCTGAGACGGAACCCGCTGGCCCTGCTCCTGCCGAGACCAAGCCCGCCGAGACGGAACCCGCTGGCCCTGCTCCTACCGAGACCAAGCCCGCCGAGACGGAGCCTGCTGGCCCTGCTCCTACCGAGACCAAGCCCGCCGAGACGGAGCCTGCTGGCCCTGCTCCTACCGAGACCAAGCCCGCCGAGACCCAGCCTCCTGCCACTGCCACCGCTACCGCGACCAACACTGCCACCGCGACCAACACTGCTACTGTCAGCGCTACCGCCACCGCTACTGTCCCTCCCTCCGTTGAGCCCACCGGCGGCAGCGACTGCGAAGATGGTAAGTGCCACGGTACCGGCCACCTGATCCAGGACCTCGGCCCCCAGGTCGGCCGTGCTCTGTACGTCACTGGTGCCGACGGCGAGAAGTTCCTCGTCCAGGTCAACGAGGACGTTTACAACCTCCTCTCTGGCAAGGTCTCTCTTAGCGACTCTATTGGTCAAATCGTCGGTGACGCCGCCACCCTCGGCGACCTCATTGCCGACCTCGGCCCCATCGTCGACTGCATCCTGACCATCGTCGGCGAAGACTCCCACATCTTCCTCGTCCGCCTCGCCCCCGAGATCGCCGACCTCCTCCGCGGCGCCGGCATCCCCCTCGGCCTCGACGCCATCAATAACCCCATCGGTGGCCTCCTCGGCGGTTCGACCGGCGGCCTCCTCGCCCGCGATGCCTCGACCTACACTGTCCAGGGCCAGAGCGGCGCTCTCCCTGTTAAGCTCGACGGCCGTCCTGGCCAAGCCCTGAGTGAGCACCACTACTCTGGCCTTATTGGCTCTGTCATTGCTGTTGCCATTTCCGTGACTGAACTCCTGCAGCACCCTCTGGCTCACGACTCTGAAGACCTCATCATCATCATTGGCCGTGACACCGGCGCTCTGCTGATCAAGCTTGCTCCTGGTGTTGCGAAGCTGCTCTACGGCCTTCTCCCTGAGCTGGCCGTCCCTGTCGGCCACATTGTCGCCCTTGTCGGTGACAGCCTTTAAACAAACCAGCTTACGCTTACGGCTTTTGACTTAGATTTCTTGGTGTGCGGAGTTGAAAACTTTAAGACGGGTTTGGATCTGGATATAAATACATAATTCATGTATTATAGTTGCCTATCATCTTTAATGTAATACATCACATACTTCTGCACCTTTTTTCTTGTCATAGGTCCTGACATCATCGCTGACCCTGTAAAAGAAAGCCTCTCATCCAAAACAGCCCTAGTAGTTATACCAGAGTGCAGAGTAAGCACAACTACCGACGTGGCAACCCACACAGCAGCTCCCTTTTGAATAATTTCCCGCCAACCCACACTCCAACCCCAGATCCCCAAATCAAATCCCATTACCAAGCTCTCTCCCCCATCTCTCCTCACCATCCTATGGAGTACCCCAAAATGCTTGCGACACCGGCCCGACTCCCCCATAATTTCGATTGTGGGACGCGTGGGGAAGAGGAGACCCCGGCTAAGCTCTGTTCCGCCCGCCCGTTATATACTACAGGCGACGGACCGGACTTGACTGTCGAGGAACCCCATCGTACTTTGATTGAGTTAGAGGCAATAAGAGAAAATGGCACCGCAGGATCTCAAAGTCGCCATTTTGGGCGCTGGTATGTCCCCTCGCTTCTCGCTCTTCACCCGTCTATTTGGTAAGGGCAGTGCTGATAGAGAACAGGAATGGGCGGCCTCACGTCCGCCCTCGCCCTCGCCGAAAAGGGCTTCAAGCACATCGACGTCTACGAGACAGCGTCGGATCTCGGCTTTGTAGGCGCGGGTATCCAGCTCGCGCCGAACATGGCCCGGGTGCTGGACCACCTCGGTGTCTGGAAGGGGATTGAGGCTGAGGCTGTGAATATCGAGGAGACGAGTGTGAGAGGTGTGTACCCGTAATCTACCGCTCTTTGTACAGAGATGTGGACGGAGAGAGGAATGGGTGTAGAGTTAGGGCTAATTGTACTCTGATACAGTCGGCGCCTCCAACACCGAGCTCGCCCACGTCGACCTGCACTACATCGAGGCCACCTACGGCTACAAGCATATGGTCGGTCACCGCTACTCGCTCGCCAACGGGCTGTACCAGGGGTGCCTGAAGCACAGCGACAAGATCACCTTCCATTTCGCGCACCCGGTCACAGAAGTCCACTCGTTCGGGCGCTCGCAGTCGCAGTCCAAACCCTCCTTCACCGTCACACCCCGCGACACCTCGAAGCCACCATACAAGGAAACAGCCGATATCCTGTTAGCGGCAGACGGAATCAAATCCATCACCCGCGTTGCAATGCTCAATGACCTCGCAGTTATCCCCGTCCCCGCCGTAAAAGACACAAACCAAGCCGCCTACCGAATAATGATCCACAAGTCCCAAATCGAGTCCGATCCCTCCGCAGACCCCGAACTCAGGGAGCTAATTGCAAGCAACAAAGTCGTCCGCTGGATCGGCGAAAAGCGGCACATAATCGCATACCCGGTGTCCAACAACACAATCTACAACCTCTCGACCACGCAGCCCGACAGCAATTTCGCCGCCGCCACGAACGCAACGTATACGACCAAGGGCTCGAAGTCCGCTATGTTGAATGTCTTCGGCGACTTCTGCCCGCTTGTCCAGCGCATGCTGAATTATGTCCCTGAGGGCGAAGTCTGCGAGTGGAAGTTGCGGACTCATGAGCCGCTTCCTACGTGGGTGGATGGAGCCACGGCGCTCGTGGGAGACGCGTGCCATCCCACCCTCCCGCATCTGGCGCAGGGTGCGGCGCAGGCGATTGAGGATGGGGCGGTGCTTGCTGTGGTCCTTTCTAGACTCCCGTCTACGGATAGTGAGAGCATCAACAAGGCGCTGAAGGTGTATGAGATGGTGCGCAAGGAGCGGGCGTATGCGCTTGTTGAGCTGGCGGCTGCGAGTGGAAGGGCGCTGCATCTTGGTGAGGGGGCGGCGAAGGAGGAGCGCGACAAGCAGTTTGCAGCGTTGAGAGCGGGCAAGGGGCCTGTGCCGGATAAGTGGGCGGATGCGGATGTGCAGCGGGAGATCTATGGGTTTGATTGTGTGAAGGAGGCGGAAGGGCGGTTCGACGAGTATTTTGCGCTGGTGGAGGGTGATGCGTAGGTCTTCTTTCTATATGCTAAGACATGTTTGGAGGGAGATGGGCTGATTGAGATAGGGCTGCCCGGGAAAGCAAGTTGGCATGAAAGGGTTGATTCGAAATGATTGGGTACAATTGTATATAGAACATGACATAACGTGACATAGAATGGACATGATAACGAGGACAGATCACTTCGAGGTAAACGCACAAGTCCCCATATCAAGCTTCGCGACCTCCGCCTCAGGCCGGATATCGAAATCAAAGATATCCATCGGCACGCCGAGCGTCGTACACGCATTGGGTATATCCACCAAGCCCGCAATATGCCCCTGAACCGGCGCACAGCTCAGCAGGAGGTAAATCTGATAGTCGCTGTACCCATACCGCCTCAGGTACTCAATGACTCTCAAACAAGTCTGGCGGTACGCAACCGTCGCATCGAGGTAATGCTGCTTGCCGTTTTCATCAACAGAGAACCCCTCAAAGGTAAGATAGCGCCCAGGCCCAAACTGCGGCTCCACAGGGCCCGGGTGGAAAATGGGCGACTTCATGGCCATCTTGGCCATGCCGTCCTTGATGACGGTGAACTTGAGCGTGATCACGCCGGCCATTTCGATCGCACCGCAGAACGAGATCTCGCCGTCGCCTTGGGAGAAGTGCAAGTCTCCGACGGAGAACTTGGCGCCTGGGACGTGAACGGGGAGGTAGACTTTTGAGCCGCGCGAGAGGTTCTTGATGTCGCAGTTGCCGCCGTGTTCGGGGCGGCCCTTATTTCTGTGAGAATGGGAGCAAAGGAGGGAGGTTGAGAGAGACATACCGGAATAGTTCGCGCACCCTCGCGTGCGATCTTCGCTGCGAGCTCCTCGTCTGCGCTGCCGGCGTGCGCGTTGTGTGGCTCTGGGGGCTTTGCGACATCGCGCGTGAGAGTGTTCGCTGCGATCAGCTCGCCCTCTCGTCTGTTCCATTCGGCGAGCACCTCTGCTGATGGAGCGCAGCCGAGGATACCGGGGTGGATCAGGCCGGCGAAACGCACGTGCGGAATGTGCCTGGAGGAGCAGAAGATGCCCTCGAAGTCCCAGATGGCTTTGGCACTGCGGACGTTAGATCTGACCATAACAATGTAAGAATGCGACTTACGCCTCGGGATAGAGCTCGTCGAGAAACCCTCCGCCGTTCTCCTTCGCAAAGACACCTGTAAAACCCCACGGCTGGTCCTCGAACGGCTGGACGTCTTGGATCTCGACGAGGAGGACATCGCCTGGTTCAGCAGTTTCAATGTCAAATGGCCCCGAAAGGTAGTGGATCTGTGTTAGGTCGACGTTCTTGATGTCGTCGGCGGAGTCGTTGTTCTTGATTTGGCCGCCGGTCCAGTCTAGACATTCGATCTTGACGACTTCATTGTTGGCAATTGTACCGCAGCTGGGGACTTCAACTTGTGAGATTGACTACTGGGCTATAATGAAGAAAGAACCTACCATCTGGGTGCCATCGGTTCTATAGATAGTGGTTAGCTGAGTGTGGGGAAGAAGTTGCGGTACGATCATACATGCAAGCCCTTCTGTTCACGGGCTGGTTTGTTCAAGTCTACCTTGATGGCAGTGCGGATAGGTTTGGTGCCCATGATGATTATGTTGGAGGATAATGTAGAAGAAAGGATGGCACGGCATGGATTGGTAGTATAAGTAGCGGATCGACCCCTCACGACCCCGATGCGGCTTCCCCTCAATTGTGCCAATCATTGTTCACGGCCATTACGCTTATCGTCTGCTATCAGAGCTTATCAGCGGCATTTGGTTTAAACCCCGGATTCCCAGAAAGGAAGCTGGAGGGAGATAGATAAGAAATGGCTAGTAATAACAGTTATTTTATGCAACAGTATCAGCCTACGCGAATCTTCGCCCGGGAGTGATGGGCGTTGGTGCGGGTGGCTGGTCATGCGCGGCCACATTGAGCTTATCGATGTTATCCAGAGACAGCCCCAAGAAGTCGTGCTTGTTCTTCCACGTAACTTGAGTCTCCGCAAAGCCCTTACTCTCGGCGGGGCTAGGTGGGGGGTCGGTGATCTTGGTGACGAGATACGCAGTGGAGGCCTCGGCCACGCCATACATAAGGACTCCGATAATCGGGATCTTCAGGACAAACGTGAACGCGAAGGCAAAGCCAAAGAGAACACCTTCGCGATCCTGGAACCAGCGGCGCTTCTGCTCAGAGGTGAAGTGGATACGGGAGAAGTATGGCTCGAGCTGTTGCGATGTTAGTGGAGTTCGCCGCAACGAGGGATGCCATTAAACGTACCAATTCACGCATCAAACTGCGAGAAGCAAAGTAGCTGTGCAGGAAAGTGACAAGGTATCTCTTTGGGAGGAGAATACCGGTCCCGAAGATGACAGCAGCTGGTGTGGTCCCGACGGCGTTGTGGAACGTATAGAACGAGGCGGCGGGCATCACGAAGCGGCCCACGACAGGCACAAGGGAAACGAGATAGATCCCCAGGAGCATGCCGACTTTGCGTCCATATCTCTTGAGAAAAGCAAGTAGCTTCTCGGCAACCGGCTTGGATTCACCTTTGGCGTTCGTCGTCGGATACTGGACAAGGTTTGGATAATACATCGCGCGCAAAGTGTTGGGGTCCTCGGTCTTGTGTTTGTGGACATAAGTCGTGTCGACCCAGTTCAAAGAGTCCATGAAACTGGGGCAATTAGCACGATACCAGCCGTGTAGTGTAACCTTGGAGCACTTACATTTCGTCAAGCGTCGGTACGACGTATCTCAGTAGGGTCATGAGAAGGAATGGAACCTGCAAAACGGACTTGTTCAAGAAGTCAAGACCGTTGAGGAGATTATTATCCCAGGTAGCATCTTCCAGATTGACAATCCATGAGGTGATCCAAATAAGCAGCCTGACGGAGATTATCTACGAATGTTAGTCTCACAGCTGCCTACTGAGTGAACCGACATACCGGAATCTGGATGACGACTTGAATGACAACTCCAATAGCAATAGCAAGAGCTGCCTGTCGGAAGTGATCGTATTTGAACAGCCTTGGGTTAATCAGAGCTCGCACAGCTTTAAAAAAAGGTCAGCATAGCTTGGAGCATCAAATCCGGTTGACTTACTGCCGACCACTGTCAGCTGGGCGCCGCGGATCACGGCGTTTGGTTCAAAATTCGACATCTCAAGATCTAGAGCCGAATTACAGATTATAATTTAAGCAATTTAGCTTTAGCAGCAGGGAGAAGACCTGTAAAAGATCTAGGAGTTTGCTGCTGAAAGAATCACGACTGCCTAAGCTTACTAATCGTCACTACGTCACCGAGCAAACAGAGCACGATAGCTTTCTTCGTTGAACATATCGGGGTATTTCGATTCTCAAAAGGTATCTGTCTGCAGCAGCCTGATCAGAGTATATGTTTCTGCTGCAGCTTTGGAAAAACTAGGCAGTCAGTAGTTCCTACTTGTCATAACTTTATACAATTCCTGCCTTGATTCCTTGATTCCAAGGCCACCACAGCCCCACTGAATCCCCAGCATCTGCAAACAACTGCAGCTTGCAGAGAACTGCATTCTATTGGCGTCAATACAGCACTAAGGGGCTCCTCTAGTACGATATTCGAGATCCTTTGAGATCACTATCCATTCTTTATCATATTCTACCCTTGTCCTTCGCTAGTCGTCGTTTTGCCTCCCATTTGATCCTTGGTTGGTGATCTCGTGAACTCCTCCAAGGATGGCCATTCTTTCCTGGTAGACCCCGTCATTATTGTTTCAGCTGCCCGTCTCTCTTTTTTTTTTCTTTCATTCTTTATCCTTTCTTCAACCAATGTAATCTCTGTTTCTCTTTCATTTTCACATGAACCAACATGTCTGCCACCTTCGATGCGCCACCCCCTCGACGGTCGCTCACCCTTCCGACCAAGCTGAACCGCTCCGTCCCACGCAAATCCGGCTCATACAAACCATCCGAGAATGATCTCTTTTACCATCCGGCCGCAAAGGTCGTCCACTTTGCGCCGCGGGCCGTAGTACCGATTTCATCGAGTACTACGCCGTCTGACTTTGATTACCCTGTTGATACCATTGAGACACTGCCGTGGCGGTCCCCCACCGAGCGGACCGTCGCGTTCGCGCCGCTGAGATTGGAAAAGGTATATGGACTGACGGTGTTCTTGAAGTGCGGAAGCGTCGTTCATGCCATCCTGAAGAACTCCCAGTGTTGGTGCGTGGACCGGGAATCGACTTTCGTTTTGCGCATTCGCCCCCTCACATATTACCGAATCGAGCTGCCGAACGAAACCGAGCAGGATAAGGAGCTTGTGACGCAGATGAAGAACGCGCTGCCTCAAATTCTCCGCTATGAAATCACCCCGTGTCCGTTCAAGCGCGGCTTCACTGTTGAAATTCCGGAAGAGGCGAAGGCTCCCCGACGGAAAAAAGCATGGCGCCCGAAAGGACGAAGGGAAAGTGCTCCTACACAGACGCCTCACGGCCGCGAGTTTCTCGGAATCAAAGGGGCCGTAACTTCTGATACGTTCAGCGGTGGCGAAGATACAGACGGAACAGCCACTGATAGTACTGGCTTCACTCCCAAGGGAAGCACTACGGAACTGGAGACCATTCCGGATGCTCACGATCGGTTGGCAGAGCCTATCAATATTCCAGAACCTAACAAACGGTCGCAAAGAGAAGTGGCCGAGACACAGCAGAGCTTCCATACCTTGCTGGCGAGGTTTGAAGATACGCCTGAGTCTCGAGAACAGGAACAAGCGCTTTCCTCTAGCGTGGAGTCTTTCCACTCGATCGACATCACACCGGAGCCATCTCTGACACCCCCATCACCTACGTCGCCGGATATGTCACACAGGACGCGGTATGAACCCTGTGATATACAGGAGCCCTCCCATGAAGAGGAACTGGTCTGTCAAGATACCGTGCAATCTGCAGACCGGCTCTACGCACCTTCACAAGACTTGTTCTCTGACGAGCAGAGCTTCCGATTGCGTCGTACACCAGGCTCATTTTCCAGCATTCACAGTGCTACGTCTACCTCTTCTAACCCAAACCTTTCTAGCATGAGTCTCGAGTTCCGCCGCCGGTCAAAAGCATCCTGCGAGCGAGAAACCGGGCCTGTGCGTCCACCTTCGACTCTGGTACTCTCCAATCCAGAAAAACACGATGCGGCCTCATTGATCCAGAAGACCTGCACATTAGTCCTAGTTCCCCCAATCTCTTTACTCATAGTCCTCATCCATATCGCCGCGCGGATTGTTATAGGCCCCGCACTGGACTCACCAGCCGGAGAGCTCCATCGGAAACTCGAACGTCAAGCTTCTCGTCCTCACGAGGCTGTGGACGATTTTGATCTTCCATTGGCGCCAGACTGCTCCAGGAAACCGTCCATATCGGACTAAGCGTGCATCTTTGGATCTGAAATTTCACTAACATTCAATTGCCTTTCTTGCCTTATATCTTCCGCCATCTATCTCTTGCAATTTTCTATGATAACGCCTCGACATGATCATTCTTGGGATCCTTGCCTTGTATACCCTGCATACTGCGCTTTTCTTTCTTGTATATCTAGCTTATATGTATTATAATTCCTTCGTTTTCAGTAATGACCACATGGCCACCTAGTGCATTCAACCCTTCATAGTTTGACCATGATAGTCTTACAGGGTATGAAAAACAGACTCAAATGGCGGCTATGATTAATCTAACCGCAAGACCGTATGAACAGTTCGGCGTATCAGTTATGGACAGTCCGCTATACCACAGAATAAAAAGCACAAATATCCCAAACGCCGTGAATGCAATCCCTCGTCCTTTTCATACCCATCACCAAAGACTCGAAAGCTCAAATCTCCAGACCATGTCCCAACCAAGCCAGCCTAAGCCTTAACAACCTTCCCCGCACCGCCCTTCGCCTTCGCCTTCTTCAGCTTGCGATCCCGCTTCTTCAGCCCCGTCATCCCGGCCTTACAGACCTCCGCATACTTCGCATAGAACGCCTCAAGCTCGTCGGGCTGCACAACAGTTGAGATCTTGACCTTCGTTTCCTTCTTCGCCTTCTTGTCCTTGATTTCGGAGTGAGTTTTTGGGTTGGGGGCGTTTGTGTTGCCGTCCGTGGCGCGGATGAGGATTGAGGGCTGTGCTTGCTTATCGGCGGTATCCGTGGATTGGGAGTTCAGGAGCGGTGTTTGCGTGAGGTAGACGGACCCGCGGGTCTTTTGGGAGGTGTCTGTTAGGAGCGTTGTGAGGGAGGTGAAGAACTGGAGGTGTTGTCAGTTATCCAATTGTTTTGCTGACAGTGTGTTTCCAAGAGATGGTTACCTCCTCATGACCAATAGGCGCCGGCATTTTAGAAAGATTATTGCTTCCCAATAAGCAATTGCCTTAAATTCCGTAAACACGTAGCTGTTGTACTTTGGACTTGTCCAGATGCGCTCGATTGTGGGGGGATCATCTCCGATGCTCGCCTCACCGCCTTCCGCTCCGCCGTCTTTTTCGGTCAATATTTTTGACATTTTTATAGCTCCGCAACTTTTTTTCTGGAGATTGAGCGCGGCCGATAATAAGTCACCCATACGATGCCTCGCCCTAGGCATAATACGACCTCGCTACCCCGAGGTCTGCGACAAGAGCTCGGCATCCGGGACCGGTTCGGCGAGAAGAAGAACAAGCTAAACGAGAAAGCTCGGAAAGATCTACGGCGGGAAGAGCGCGCGGGGAATAAGCGTGGAGGACCGGGATCAAAGAAAAATGCTGGCGGCCGGGGTCGCGACTATGATGATGATGACGAGGACGACTTTGACGAGGGAGACTTCGAGGGTGACTTGGGCGAATCGGATGAGGATGAGGGAGATGTTATGGCTAAGTTGAAGGCCGCGAAGCTGAAGAAGGAGAAGCCCAGCGCGAGCTCGAAGAAGGCTAAGGGCGCTGATGCACAAGAAGAGAAAGCCGCAGATGCCCCGCGGAAGAAGGTATCGAAGGCAGTACAGGACAAGCTGGAACAAGATGATGCGGAGATTGCTGCGCTGGAGAAAAGGCTTGGTCTAAAAAAGGGGAAGGTTCCCAAATCGTTTGCGGAAGATGGATTGGACGATTTGCTGGGAGATTTGGAGGAAGGGTCTGCGGATGAAAACAAGAAGCGCAAGCGGGAGGCGGACGACTGGCTGCAGAAGAAGAGAAGGAAGGCGCAGGGCTTGCCCGCTGATGAATCTGAAGAGTCTGACAGCGAGGAAATGAGCGACGAAGATGTGGAAGACTTTGACGATGACGAGGACATGGACGGGTTCGACGAGGATGACGACGAGGAGGATGAAAGCGAAGAAGAGCAACCCGCGCCGAGAAAAAAAGAGAATCCATACGTTGCGCCTGTTGCGGCGACCGAGGACAAGCCAGGGAAATATATCCCTCCATCATTACGAGCAGCGTCAAATTCCGAATCCGAGTCTCTCACGCGGCTGAGGAGACAGGCGCAGGGTCACCTTAACAAAATGTCCGAAGCCAACCTCATATCCATCCTGGCGGAGTTTGAAAAGCTCTACCGTGAATACCCTCGCCAAAACGTAACGTCTACGCTACTTAACCTACTTTTCGCTCTTATTTGCGAGAGATCTGCGCTTTCGGATACGTTCATCATCCTGCATGCTGGATTCATCGCTGCTGTGTACAAGGTCATGGGATCGGACTTTGGCGCGGAGATCGTTCAAAAGATTGTGGAAACATTTGATGCTGGCGGAGACGAAAGGGGAAAGTTTGAGGGCAAGGAGATGATCAATTTGATGTCGCTTCTCTCGCAGCTTTATAACTTTCATGTCATCGGAAGCACCTTGGTCTTTGACTATATCCGGCTGTTTCTGCAAGACATCAACGAGGACAACACCGAGCTGCTCCTCAAGGTCATTCGGAGTACAGCCCCCCTTCTCCAACTTGCGAAGCTTGTCGCTAATTGACTATACAGACTCCGGACCCCAACTCCGACAAGACGACCCATCTTCCCTTAAAGACATCGTCCTACTCATCCAACCCGCCGTTGCGAAAGCCGGCGAAGCCTCCCTCTCCGTGCGGACGAAGTTCATGATCGACACAATCACAGACCTCAAAAACAACCGCCTCAAGTCCGCGGCCAACTCCAGCATAGCCTCCGAGCACATCACAAAGATGCGCAAGATCCTCGGCTCCCTCAATAACTCCCGCGCCATCCGCGCCTCAGAGCCCATCAGTATTTCCCGCAGCGACATCCACAACTCCTCAAAGAAGGGCAAATGGTGGCTCGTCGGCGCCAGCTGGAAAGAAGACCCTCTTGAAGCCGCCCGCCAGGAACTCTCCTCAGCCCACCATTCCGCCTCCAACCAACACAATATGGTGGTCGACGACGACAGCGATGCCGAACCAGACTACGCTTCCATAGCCAAGGCACACCGCATGAACACCGATGTTCGTCGCTCAATCTTCGTGGCCATCATGTCCGCGAACGACTACCAGGACGCACACGTCCGCCTGCTCAAACTCCGCCTCAAGCGCGCGCAGGAATTCGAGATTCCTCGCGTTCTGACTCACTGCGCCATGGAAGAAGACGCGCATAACCCGTACTACACGCTCATCGCGCGCCGGCTGTGCGGAGAGCTCGGCCGCCGCATCAAAGTCTCCTTCATGTTCACATTATGGAACATCTTCAAGCGCATGGGCGAATCGGGCGACTTAGAGGACGAAGAAGACGAGGACTCCGGTGCCCACGGCGAAGACGAAGAGAACCCGCTCTCCGTGAAAGCGATCGTTAACTTGGCGAAGCTGTACGCATCCCTTATTGCGGACGGCACACTCACGCTGGGTATCCTGAAGACCCTTAACTTTGCGTACTTACAGCCCAAAACGAAGACTTTCATCGAACTGCTTATGATCAGCATCATCCAGATGTCCCAGAAGCAGAAGAAAAAGAAGTCCAAGTCGAAGGGCGAGAAAGAGCCAGCGCTCAATGAACAACCTCTCGTCGAAATCTTCATGAAGACCCGCGATACGCCGCAGATCGCCAAGGGTTGTATATATTTCCTCAAGAAGGTCGTTGCAAAGACGGATATCGTTGCGTCGGAGAAGGAGGCTGTCATGGTGAAATGGGGTGTTAGGGTTGCTGTTGATGCGCTGAAGGTTGTGGCGTCCGAGGAGGACAAGTTCTGATGTCGCTGTGTTGATCGTTCACTTTGTGGGTTTCATTATACCATGGCGTACGGGTACAGGTTGCATTGGGGAATCGGGCCTAAGAAAAGTTCGCATTGTACATAAATTCGTCTATAGATATGGCTCCACCAAAAATATAAGTGGTATCATTTCTGGAAAGGAAAAATTGTCTTGACTTATGGAAATTTAGGGTATCACTTGGCCGAAGGCCACGCATGAACTTGAACGTTGACCATATAAACTCAACATTCAAAAGATAAAGAATTGGGGGGGGATAGCATCTACGCAGAGGGGATAACCTCCCATTCCATCCCAACCAGCCATTTCCCCAGTTTCAACTCTGGAAACTGCTCGACCTCACCCTGCAAGATCCGCCCTTGGTCAACATCGGCAGGTGGACCACTCTCAAATTCAGGTAACTCCCAAACCAGTCCACGAAGTACACCCACCATCTGCCCTGCCTGAAGACTAGGAACCCGGGACGAGGGCCGCAGCTCACTAGCGCGCAATCGCGGAGCACCCATGAGTAGAACGTTCCTGGTATCGACGTCCGCTGCATCAGCATCCGTATCGGCGCTACGCATGCGACCTTCAGAAGATACCGACGCCGCGGTCACAGTCTGACCCCGTACAAACGCAAGCGGGCCGCAACTCCCAAGCGCAGATTGACGGACGTCACTTATACGCAGCATGAGCGAGTATCTCGAAGGGTCAATCGAGGACGATTCCGCACCCGTAAAACCAGAGCCAAAAGCATTATGGATCTGCATTTGCTGTTCGCGCTTCGTCCCCATCTCTAAAACCCAGCTGCGCACCTCTGAAGCCATGCCGCCAGGGAGATAGCTGGGTGCTGACGAACGCTGGCGCCCACGACGACGAAGCGCATGGGAGGACGGGGAGAACGGGGTTGGAATAGCATTTGGCCCTTCACCTGCGTGATCGGGCGATGGTGAGCGTGGTAACACGAAAGTCGGCTTCGCAGGCGCTTGAGATGCGGAGGAGACTAGGAAACGCGGGTAACCACGGACAGATGGTCTGATTGTCGCGGGCGTTTCTGGTCCTGGTGTTGGCGCCTGTGGTTGTGGTCGAGGCGTCCTTAGGCGTTGAGGGGTTGTACGGTATGGCAGAGACGGGGAGGGCGGATCGTGGTTCGTTGCATATGTAGAAACATATGGCGAGTTTTCGGGGGAGGAGGTCTCAATGGCATCATGTGGCATTCTCTTCTGAACCTCAGGCGTGGCCAGTGCCGTAGACGCGGAGACAGAGATACGGCGTCGTTTAGAGCTATGTCTTGTCGGACCGAAGAGTTCTTCAATTTCCGCGGCTCTCTGGGTCATGTCTCGGGGTGGGCTGCTCGGGATGTCTTCTTCGTTCTGCCCTTGGTTGAGATCTTGTTCTAGGTCCAAGTCGCTCTCTGAATCTTCAATGACTTCCTTCCGGCGCGATGCATCATGCGCCGGCGTTGGAGTCGGACGCGGGTTTGGTAATGAGCTTGCCGCATCTTCGGGAACGATAGAGTCATGAGCCCCTGCCTCTTTGTGTTGAGTTGCTGCTCGCTGCGAGAACAAGAAGCGTGGGGTTGAGGCGAACTTGGGGCGCGCTATTTGGCGAGGAGGCGCGCGTGGTGTCTGTATAGATGGGTCAGTTACCGGCTCGGCTTAGGGAAGGAAAGGCCTACTCTCGAGGGGGGCATTTAAACTGAACTTTAGAAAATTATATAGTTCTCACATTATTGATGGCTTGCGTAGCCTATATTGTGGCTGATGATAGTATGGCATACGTACACCGTAGAGGTGAATGAGATGAGACGGTTTGGACTACTCATGGAGTCCTCCATCTCGATGCTGGGTTCCTATCTGGGTTAGTCTACTCCGTACCTCGATGGTGTTATCGGTACCTTAGGCAACCACTACTGTATTCTACAACCAATGCAAATATGTCGGACCGCTCATTGATCGAGTTTCATTTTCTGCTTCGTATGCACGTAATTGCTCCCATCGCGGTATCTAAGCATCGAAAGTATATGACTATGTGGTAAGACTATGCGGTGCGGAGTAGTCGACGCTACTAGCAGAACAACCACCACCAGTGCGCCTGTTCTCCAGACTGTTAAATTGGATACTTTGCAAGGCTTTTAACCACATGAGCCACGTATGATGAAAAAGATTCGAGGTGGAAAGCCCTCGGTTGGGTCCATTTATTCTCATAGCTTCTATGAGACTCGCCAGTGGCAGGAAGTAGTGAGGAGTAGAAAAGGTTCATGATTCGTAAATAGGAAGCTCGCCTATGAGAAGAACTTCCGAGCAGTAGCCTTCTCCCGAGCCTCTCTGGACTTGATAGCCTGCTTAACTCTAGCAGTCTCGGCCGCAATGGCGGCATCGCTAGGAGCCAGCTTAGAAGCCAGTTCCAGGTCCTTCAGGGCATCATCCTCCTCCTTAAGTCCGCTTTCGGCAACGGCGCGGCGATAGTGGACCTTAGCCCTGTCGGCGTCTTTGGCGCTGGCTGCGTCGGCCACATCCAGGGCGTACGTAGCCCAGGCCTTACCGTTCTTGAACTGACCCAGCTTGTTCGCGAGGAGAGAAGAGTTCGAGTGGAGGGTGAAGCGCAGGGACTTCATCTGAGGCAGCAAATCCTTGGGGTCGTTCTCCTCCGGCTCCGGGAATTCATTCAGATAGCGCAAGCCCTTCTGGTACTTCTCAAGACCCAGGGCGGCGTTACCGTTCTTGAAAGCGGTGTTTCCGAAGCTCTTCAACTCTGACGCGATCTTGAAGCACACAGGAGCATTGAGCTCCTCGCCGTGGTGGTCGTCGGGGAAATCCTCGTAAGGGTCGCCGGTCGCGTCGGGTGTCTGCTTGTCCGCATTGTCGTAGTCGTCGCCAGTAAGTTCACCACACTCCGTGATGGTCACGTCAACTTGAGGCTTGTCTGCCTGAGTTGCCATATTCTCAATCTTTCGGACCACGCTCTTGCCGTTAAGGACTTCACCGAAGACGACGTGCTTGCCGTCCAGGTGAGGAGTAGGAACAGTGGTAATGAAGAACTGACTGCCGTTTGTGCCGGGGCCAGAGTTGGCCATGGAAAGGAGGAAGGGGCGGTCATGCTTGAGCTCGAAGTTCTCGTCGGGAAACTTTTCACCGTAAATTGACTCGCCGCCAGTGCCATTGAAAGCAGTGAAGTCACCACCCTGAATCATGAATTGCTTGATAACACGGTGGAAGATAGAGCCTATGCGGAAGCTCCAGTTAGCTTTTCGCGTGCCAATGCATGTAAAAAACCGCCATACCCTTGAAGTGCAATAGCTTTCCCTGCTTTCCCATTCCCTTCTCTCCAGTGCAGAGAGCGCGGAAGTTCTCTGCCGTTTTGGGGACGACTAGAATAAGGTCAGAAGAGGCTCGGAAAGTCTGTACAAACAGTCGACAATACCATCGTTGAACTATGCGCGGCAATTAGCAAAGGCTGCAGCGTTAATCAGATTTGACGCAACACTCACTAGTTCAAGGGCAATGCGGCCAGTTGGCTGCTTGCCAATTTGAATGTCAAAGAAGACGCGAGAACGACCTGAATCAGCGGCTTTGTGAGGGGATTGGAATTTGGTAGATCGCAAAGCGGGGGAGACTCGAGAACGTACGCTTAGAATCGGCCATGATGGCGGTAAGTGTGAAATTGTATAACGTGGAGCGGAGGGAGGTCGTGTGAGGGCGAATAACAGTGGAGAGAGAGGAGAGAAAGAAGTTATAAGAGGGGGAAAAGACAAGTGCCAAAGTGGGCTGGAGATGGTGAGCTACGATGCTTCAGGAAGCTTCCATCACCGCGCCACGGCCCCCGGCTCTGCGCTTTGAAGCCCCGGTCGTTGAATCTAAAACGAGGGGCTAGTTCCTGAAGATGCCCAGATGAGGGGCTCAGCCTACTATCTCTATTTATTATTCGTCTAATCAATTAATCGGATGGCGGAGGTTCTATTTGAATCAATCTAAAATGATCGCTCTCTCAGTGGATCTGACATTGTTGTTCTGACCTCTGGATTCGATGATTAGCTTTCTATGTATGTCTCTGTCTATGTACATGGCACCGGAATGGATTCTATAAGCATGTCTATTGTTTTTTGTCGTAAGGGTATCATGATAACCTGAACCAGTCGTAACTCTGTCCGTCTTACTCCAGGAGCTCAGCGGGCAGCTTGAACTCCACGCTTCCCGTTTTCTTCGAGTCCGATGAGTCTGCACTATCCGCGCTCTTCTCTGTCTTCGGCAATTGTGTGTTGACCTCGATCGTGACCTAACAATCAACTCAGTTAGCTCTGTCATTATCAATCTTGAGAAATCCACGGGAGACGCGAGAGCTAACCGCCGCATCTTCACTGCGGTAGTCGACACCCACCGGCCCATCATTGACAAGTTCGACATCCATCATTGCCTGGAATACACCATTCTTGACTCGCTCCGGATTATAATTTTCGCCCAGCTGCCGGTAGAAGTAGTCGTATAGTTTGCGCGCAGTTTCGGCATTCGCGGCTTGGTGAAAGTCTGGTTGTTTGCCTTTCTTCAATTCGCCAAAAAGCGTAAATTGGGATACTGCAAGGATCAGTATAAGGTGGAAAGGCGAAGCCCAGGGAACTTACCACAAAGCACTTCCCCGTCAATGTCCTGAACATTCCGCTTCCACTGTTGATCGGCTTCGTTAGCCATATTCGAATTCCCGCCCGGATTTACTCGCCTGCTTATCATTCTCCGCCGGGAATAGCTTCGCCTTCAATATTCGATTGACCATGGTGTCTATATCCTTTTCCGTATCTTCTCTCCCGACTCCCGCGAGCACGAGAAGCCCTCGACCGATTTTGGAGATAAGCTGGCCATCGACGGTGACGGAGGCCGATTTGACTCTTTGGATTACGGCTACAAACGTTAGATAGCTGAAGCACGGCAGGGTAATGGTTTCGTACCTTTCATTATATTATCTTTTTTAATAGTCCTGCCCGTTGCTGTACTCCGTAGTCGTCATGCACATTAGCTGGCGCCGTGGGGAAGCCAGGGCGAAACCCTGTGTGTATGAATTACCAACCGAGTACACGGAGTTTTACATAAGAAATCCAGCTGGATTATGAAGTGTAACAAGCAGCAGCTTTAACAGGATATAACTCCAAAAGACGCGATTGCGCTTAGTGCACAGTCCAAGCTGTTTCCCCGCGCAAAGACAAAACGGGCAAGGTGTAGGCAGTACTGAGTGACCGCCTTCCAGTATTAGCACATCCCCAGCTTCGTGGTCACCGCGAAAGGTAATGGAACATTCACTGGCCAGTGGAGGCTTTCCATCATTTTCACGATAACACTTTCTGCTATAAAAACCCGCGGGGCAACCCAACATTTCTGCTTATATCTACCAATCTCCGGCCATTTATTCCGGACCATTCCCAAAAACCCATCGAGCGCGGTAGCTGCGGAATTTCATCTTGGCATCTCCGTTCGCATGAGCAGCAGACAGCAACAATGACGTCCCGAAAGACGCAGCAAGAAATCGACAAAACCTTTAAAAAGGTCGCGGAGGGTATCCAAACATTCGAAGGAATCTACGAAAAGATCCGCGCCGCGACGAATCCCACACAACGCGACAAGCTCGAAGAGAACCTAAAACGAGAGATCAAGAAACTTCAACGGTATCGTGATCAAATCAAATCATGGGCGTCTGGCAATGAGGTCAAGGACAAAGGGCCGTTGCTCGAGCAGCGGAGAGCCATTGAGACGGTAGGTCGATGAACGGGGGATTCGTTCCTAGCTAACGGAGATGCAGTGTATGGAGCAGTTCAAAGCCGTCGAGAAGGAGATGAAGACGAAAGCATATTCCAAAGAGGGCCTCTCTGCCGCATCACGACTCGATCCGAAAGATAAAGAAAAAGTCGAGACCTGCGATTTCCTGTCCAACATGGTTGACGAGCTGCAACAAAAAATCGAAGCAATGGAGGCGGAAGAGGAGTCATTACAAATGTCGATGAAGAAAGGAAAGAAGGATGTTACGAAGACGAATCGTCTAGGAGATCTCGCAAACTTTATCGAGCGGCACAAGTGGCACGTAAATAAACTGGAATTGTTACTACGGTCACTCCAGAATGGCAACATCGAGACAAATCAGGTGCTGGACCTCAAGGAGAGCATCAAATACTACGTTGAGGACGGTAACCAGATCGACTACGCCGGGGAAGACGAGACGCTGTACGACGATCTGAACATGGGCGACGATGCCGAAGCGCAATTCGGACTAGGCGGTGACAACGACCGGGTGTCGTCGCAGGACACTCAGTCAATGCAGGACGAAGAGGTCGAGCCCAAGCCGAAGCCCAAAGTTGAAGCCAGCGCGACGAGCCATCGCAGACTCTCCGCTCAGATGAAGTCACCGCTTCCGGTTTTAGCGACACTGCATCCGTCGAGCTCAAGCAGTTCAACGTCTGGCATGAAGCCTGCACCTCCACCCACGCGTCTACCCGGTGAAACACTCAAGTACGCTTCTGCTGCTGCTGCGGCTGCTGCAAGCGATAAGAATGGAGTGGGAATTGCTCCTCTACCGCCACCTCCAGGTGCTAGCCCTGCCTTCCCCGCTGCAGTGCCCGCCTCCAAAGCCTCATCTACCGCCTCACCTGTTGTAACCCTAGCGCAGCCTGTGCCAAAAGCAACACCAACAGCAGCGATAGTCGCAGAGGAGGGCCGTTCGCGAACACCTGCTTTCAGTCCCAAGGTTTCTGCAGCCGTCAGCGCCTCAAATACAGTGCCCAGCACTCCTGCAATGGACAAGGCAGAGACGGCCATCACGAAACCACAAGCTACTGCCAACGGAGAGTTAAGTAAAGAAAACCAGCCAGGGGAGGAGTCCATCTATCACCTGCCTCCAGGTCTACAGGATTTGATTCATTCGTTCGAAGTCACCAAAAGTCGTGCATCAACAAATTCCTTGAGTCAGCCACAATCGGTGCAGCGCCTTCTCACAGCATCCGCTGCCAATTGCCCGGAGCCCGGAGACGCAGAGAAGCCTCGGCACTACAAGCCCCAGAACCCATACAATACGCCACTTTACTACCCCCAGGAGCCTCTGGCCATCTTTGATGACCCGAGACTTTACGAGACAGGACGGATTGATACGGATGCGTTGTTTTATCTGTTCTATTACCGCCAAGGTTCATATCAACAATACCTGTCGGCAAAGGCGCTCAAGGGTCAAAGTTGGAGATTCCACAAGCAGTACCAAACATGGTTTCAGCGGCATGAAGAGCCTAAGACGATCACCGAGGAGTTTGAACAAGGCACCTACCGGTTCTTCGACTACGAGAGCACATGGTAAGCTCCCCGTTCGTGTTCGGCTATCTAGCTTTCTAACCAGGCTTTAGGATGAATCGTCGCAAGGCTGATTTCAAGTTTGTCTACAAGTACCTAGAGGATGAACTGTGAGCTGGCTTTCCTGCATTTTCTTCCTGGGTTTGATGCGTTTGGTTTGCTTTCGCGAGTCTGCAAGTAAGACGGTGTCAACCATAGCTTTTATTACTGTATGTATCTTGATGGGTCCAGGAACAGGTGTTATGAATGGGTCTGCGGGACAGGAGTTCAACGCTGTTCTTCAGTGGCGGCTTAGGGACATGCAGCCATGTCATGAGCTGCTACTTGGTTAACCAATGAATAGACACCTTTAGAGGAAAGGCTGTGGATATTCTTCGAATTCCGAACTGGGTAAGATTACGGAGTACCTTGGTAAACTGTAGGGTCTAAATGAGCTTGAGTTGTGGAGGCATTGATGAGGCTGTGACTCGAGTCTGCTGCGACAAAGAACGCAATAAACACCATACAAAATGGAATCGATAAATAGATTAAAGATGGGTCCTCGTGCAGTGCGAGAGATTCGGAGAATTAATCAACAAAGAATGACACAAAGAATGCTCCTGACAAGTATATTAATATCTCGATAAAATAGAGGATCGACTGGGTGTCTATTTCGAACGCTGGTGAAGCCATGCGGTGTATACACGAAACGTCGAAACTAGTTCGAGTCCGGCGAGGAGACGAGTTTACCGATGAACTGATGAGGGATTTTCGATTAGCGCTGGCCGTACTCTGGATGAAGTTAGAGTCACGATCAGAGAGGAGCCTGGAGAAGATCGCTGATCGGACTGGACGGAGTAGTAGAGAGAAGACTCGAGAGGGAGAGTCTGCCTTGTCAGCCTCCTTCCACATTCAGACCGCTTGTCAACTGCAACTGACCACTCAGATGCTGCACTTTCAACACAAACGAGCCCAGCAGTCCCGCCTTCATTATTATTCCATCATATTCATGGCACTTATGAGACATGAATTAACTTATGACGAAATACAAGGCTGTCCGGTCCTTTAGTGCGGATCCTGGACGCCCGGCCGGGGAAATCGTGCCGAGTGCAGTGACTGCAGTACAGTCTGTGAAGGGTCGCTAAGGAGAATTAATGCGAATGTACAATGGCTCGTACTTTGTCCATCCCATCGGGACCCTCCGAGAGGCCAAGTATTGTTCAACGAATGATGATCCTGCACGTTCGTGCGATAAGTGAGTCCCTGCTCACTCCAGGCTGCCAGGGCTGATTGGTGCCAGGCGACTCGAGCCGCATTCCTCTCGACAAAGTTGACTCCCTGCAGTTGGACAAACCAACCTGGACTCCGGAGAGCAGTCGGCTCAGTCCTAGGCAATCAGGCTCGTCGGCCATACACCCAGGCTCGTTCTAGCAGAGCACAGCCGGTTATCCGCCCGGGTGCACATCGTGGGGATGGCTATGACGAGGGAACTCCAGACAACTCAGTTGATTGTTTCCAACTTCCCAGTTACGCTATCGGGCCTGACAAGCTGGCGCTATCATTGGCGACCGAAACCCGCTAGAACAACGCTAGAAGGCTGGCAGAAGTTTCCCAGGCTTCGATCCTTTTTCTAGCGTCAGCACTAGCAGGGATTCCTGCTCTGACTTGCCAATCGCAACCCGGCCTGGGGGGGCTGTGTGTCTAGTCTGCATGCATGGCCATCTTTTCCTGTCCCGGCGGTTTTGGCCATTTGACCAGGTGATAATCCGTCATGGATGTGTTCGTATCGCCTGGGTCTAAATCAACTAAACTAATGCATGTGCGAAACCGACTCGAAAGACTTCGAATTATTATTATAAAAGCCCTCCCTGCACCCGGTCACCTGCTTCGTCCAACTCCCAACTTTCGTGCTGCCCACACTCCATGGTTCCAACTTTCTTTCCCCAGATTTTCACTACTCCATAGCTTCCCTTCGATCAGGTCATAGATTACCCTCACCATGCCCTTCCAGCCCACAATGGTACCACCTCACTCTCTACAACCTATGTGCTACTCATGCTGACTTCTACTCTACAGTCCCAGCCCATCGCCTGCCCTCCAATGGAGCACTCACCCTCCTCCTTGTCCTACTCGTCCTACTCCCCCAGTTCCTCGTACTCCGGCGTCAGTGACGACTCGAGCATGAGCTTCCTAGACATGTACTTCATGCACAACGGCCATGGACACGGTACCAGCGCTGGCACGAGCACAGGTCCCGGTAGCGTTGCCGACTTTCCGCTCAACCAGCAAGCGTTTGACTTCGAGCCCTCGTCGCTAGACAGCAACGGTGCCTACTACGGATTCAACCCGACATTTGTCTACACACCAGAGACGCTTCCTATTATGGATGCGCCAACTTCCTACCCGTCCAGCTCAACCCCATCCTGGTCGCCGACCTCGATGCCCGTCGAGCAGTCCATGTTTCCTCTGGATGGCCTTAGCCAAGAACCAGCTAAGTGCGCAACCCAATCACTCATTTCTCCCCTGCCTATTTTCTAACAATTGTCCAGGCCAGCCAAACCATACAGCTGCGAAGACTGCGGCAAGGCTTTTACTCGCCCAGCGGATCTAAAGCGCCACCAGAGCACAGTACACTACCCCGTGTTCCAGAACTGCCCGGTGCCAGACTGCTCGCGCAAGGATAACAATGGCTTCCCGCGGCGTGACCACCTTGTCGAGCACCTACGCTCGTTCCACCACATGGATGTGCCGAAGCGACGCGCGGCAAAGCGATTGAGGACGGTTTGAGTTCTCTATATTCTTCAACATTTCTCGCCACATCACGACCATCACCTCACTACTGTTTCCATACTTTACTTCTCGATACTCGACTGTTTTATACCACTTCTTCTTTCCTCTTTTTCTCACGGCTGACGACTAATGCGGTGTGGGATTTCTGGGCGGCGTTATGAGACGATGAGACTCGCGAGACCTTTCTTTGTTGCTCTTTCAGTCGCATTTACTTTGCTTGTCATATTCTGTCATGTCTCTCATGTTGCTATACACTATAGACGGTCGGCGTTAGAGATCCCTAGCATATTTTGACATCAATACATCATAACTCATCCAAACACATCAAGCATTGCTATTCATACCCAGAGTTTTATTAGAGTGTAGAAGTAAACCCAACAAAGACCCTCCCCATCGCCTTTCCCCTTGAGTCAAACCTCACCCCCTCCTCCTCAAGCATCCTCCTCTTCCTCTCTAAATTCCCGCCTCTCCCACTCTCAGAAGTCTTAGATTGCGCCGATGCCTTCGCAGGCGGCGTCCCCATATACCCGCCCAGGCCCCCATCACTCCCCAACACCCGATGACACGGCACCTCTGGCGCAAACGGATTAAGCCGCATCGCCGTCCCAACCGCCCGAGCGCTAGAACCTACATGCTTCGCGAGCGCGGCATAAGTCGTCCATTGGCCGCGCGGGATCTGCAAAAGACACAAATAGAGTGTTTTGCGGAGGCGCGTGAGGGTGGGGTGCTGGGTGATTTTCTTTGTAAGGGTTTGTTTCAGGTGTGCGTCTGTGTCTGTGTCTGTGTCATGCGAGGGCTTTGTTTGTTGCGACTCTGGCGAGGTTGTATCAGTGGCACTGGCGTCATGATCTGGTTCTTTGTGGACCTCCCGAATCCGCATCCGATGATCCTGGAGTTTTGCAGGTGGGGCTGGGTCGCGGTCGCGGTCGCGGTGATCGGACAAGTCGCCGGCGCTGGCGTGGGGGCCGGAAGGTGGGACTGCGACGCGATGTCCAAGTCCAACTACTCGAACTGCGACATCAAGTCCTTGTCCAAGAGCCGGACTTGGTTCGGCTGGCATTGGCGTTGCTGTTGGCAGGGGTAGAGACATTTCGCTTCTGGAGGGGATATTGTTTGTTTCACTTTTGATGAACTAGACTAGTCTGGGTACACGTGTATAACCCTGCAACTGCAATTTCAAGCGCATCCGATTCCGTGGGCTTGAAGACTGGGGGTTGGGGACCGTGTGCGACAGCCAGCTGCGAGCCTGCGATGCGACAATGACAGAGCCGACAGGAGTCTCGATGTGGGGCAGTCAGCGCAGCGCCGCAGTGGAAGTAGAAGGATCCTTCGAAGTTCTGGGCGGCTTCTAGTGCCTTTCTGCTTTGGGATTCAGGCAGGACGGGTGGGCTTTGTTTGTTTGGCTGCTAGTCTGCAACGCCGCGTGCAGATTGGACTGCAGAATGGAGTGGTTGGACGGTTGAGTAAGTGTGCAGTGCCCAGCCTTTCGAAGCGTTAGGGATGTGACGGTGGCGTGGTCTGATCGTGGTAGACTAGAGAACGTGGTTCTTTTGTTCCTGTCCTGGTTTGGTCTGGTCTGGCCTCGCTTGTGGATGGGCTATGGACGGTCTTTGCTCGGAGGTGCCGGTGAAAGGCTGGAAGCGAAGATGGCAGGAGGATTGGATGATCAGGCGTACGGAACTGAGCGGTTTCAGATAGACTAGAGATGAATGACGGATGGGAGATGAACTGGGATCACCGAGAGTCAAGGACACTCGGTAGGCAATTTAATTCCCGTCAGACCAGTATTGCTCTAGAATTGACGAATCACATTGCGTCGTTTATCTGCGACTCCGGGCTGCCTGTCAAAGCACGCAGATCGGGTTCGCGGGCCCCGCCGAGTCTCCTAAACGGGTTTGATGTTGCGCTCATTCCATTCAGCTTATATTAGTCACTGTCACCACTGAGGTTGACATCGGCTTTGTTTCATGACAATACTTGCATGTCCACGGAGGAGTTAACCTGCGATATCCACTGGACAATGGATGGATGCCGGCTAAAGCCGGCGTCAGCGTGCTACTGCATGTACCCCTGAATGCTCGGTCGGCTAAAGACTCTGGACTGGGATCAGGCTGGTAATCAGGCACTTGACAATGGACGATATTCTCTCGACTCGAGTCCAGACCGATCTCAGTCTCACCCTCGAGTCATTGTAGCGTCTCTCGGGACGTGGCGCTGATATTCACGACGTCAGGGAGCTGCAATAGTGCTTACCAGTCCACGAGGCTACCGAAGACAGAATACAGCCAGCGCTTGTTTTACTAGTGACGACACTGTGCAGAGGAAGATTTCATGATCCAAGAGAATCTATCACCTCTGCAAAATTCGAAATCCACTTTGCTTGGAGGTCATCTTTCATGGACACTGCTACAACATCTTTCGCATTGACTTCCCAGTCACGTCTTCCGACAGAATGCCACAAGAGATCGTTGCTTGGGAGTGAGAATTGGAGTTCTCTTGCATGTAGCAGAGGGCTACCATCTGTTTCTAAGCCGCTCACTTTCGTACAAAGCTTGTACAGGGCCATGCCGAACCGTTTGACTTCCTCGATGCTCACCCAGACAAATGAGGGTAGGTCAGCTTCCCCATGCCTGGCAAGCATGTTCGGGTAAAATAACATGCCCAGTCTTCGACAGCTTCCAACAAGGGACCTGAGTAGTTCTAAATCGGTGGCGGAAATAGATGCTTTGAGGTCGAGTTCGATAACGCCCCCGGCCTTCATCATGACACCGAGAAGAACATGTAGGAGGATGGCTTGATATGTAGGAATCGGCCAGAGACACGCACTGCAGGCATCCTCTACTTCTGAGGCATCCCATCTTGGCTATAGCATCCAAGTCAGTAAACCGGGTACATCACGGGGTTGGTGATCTGTCCTACCCTTTGCTCTCGTAGGGCAAAATCAAGCTTTTGATAAAGCTCCACTGCCCCCGATCGCGCCGACTGTTCTCCTGATGACCACATGCCTATTGCCATCATTGATTGTAAGAGTAGCGGGTTTTCCTGGCGCATATCGAAGGACCCTCTATGGATAAAAGGCCAACGCGGATGGAAGATCTCGAAATATCGATCAATCCACTTAGTCTTCTTCTCCCAATAATACGAATCTAAGTCTTCATGGTCTGTAGATGGCGAAAGCGGCATTGATAATGAAATGGCTTGCTCTTCTGAAATAGGAGCGTGCTCTTGGGAAACACATTGAACATTGCGGCGAACACACTCCTCGCATGGTATGCCTCCTTCACAACGAGTCTTCCCTGCATGGCAGGCTATACAGGCTCGACGCGCGCGGTTTAGAGGCTCTGTTATCTTGTGCTTCTTTCGAAGGTGACGTCGCAGGGTATCACTAATTTCAAAGTCTCTATCAGCTTTTGTTACGATAAGAAGAGCCTGCATGTAAGACGGTGATACCTCCGTTGAAATCCGTGCCCACAGTTGGAACATGAAAAGATCTGCTGCTTTGTATGTGTTGATTTCTCGTGCCGGTTCAGGTGCGATTTGCGCGAGTATCTAGCATTGCAGCCGAGATACTGACACCGAAATGCGTCCGGAGAGCTGCGAAGAAACTCGACCTCGGTCGGTGCCAGCTCCGTCCTTGCTATCATTGCTTTGACATTCACAAAGAAACGCTCCGCAATTGTATGCTTTACTGAGCTTCGCTTGAGTGATGAGGTTACAAAGTCACTTCTCCGGCGTCCCACCGGGGCCCCGTCGGCGTCCCATCGGCGGGCCACCCAATTCATTCTGATAACCACCCAAACATTTCTAGACGTCACAGTTTGTTCAGTGGGATGCCGGCAGGTGGCCAGTTGACTTCACCAGAAAATATAGAGTCTACATCATGGCTTTATAACTCTTAGTAATGCCAGCATGGATTACTATGAGAAATGACCACAGCAATCGCAGGTATAAGTACCCAGTACAGTACCCAACACTATGCATAGCCCAGCACGAAACCAACATCTTACATCTCATATCCCAGGGACAATGACCCCCTCCATCCTCATCGTCGGCGCCACCGGCAACACCGGCCGGGCCGTCACGCAAACGCTACCAAAGCTCCTCGAATCCAGCAGCACCCTTCGCGGAAGCCGCATCATCGCCCTAACCCGCTCCCCCAGCAGCCCAGCAGCGCAAGAACTCGCCAAACTCCCCGGCGTCGAAGTTCTGCAGCAGAATTGGGTCGAGATCACAGCCGCCTGGCTCCGCGAGCACAATGTCACCCGCGCCTTCATCGCCTCCCACAACGAACCAAATCAGTTCGCAGAGGAGTCGACGTTCCATGTTAATGCCCTCCACGCGGGCGTCAAGTATGTCGTCCGCATCTCGACAACAGCGGCGAACGTGCGCCCAGACTGCCCGGTTTACTATCCGCGCCAGCACTGGGCCATCGAGGCGCTCCTTGGCTCCCCGGAATTTGCGGACTTGCACTGGACGTCCCTGCAGCCGAATGTCTTCTCGACGTTAGTGATGGGCCCTGCTGCGGAGTTTATCAAGGAGTATCGCAAGAATGGGAAGCAGAGCACGCTCCGCCTGCTTCTGTCGGAGGATGCGGGGGTCGGGATCATCGACCCTGACGAAGTTGGTGTTGTTGCGGCGCACCTTTTAGCGCAGGATGATACATCCGTGCATAATCATGCCAAATATGTCCTTAATGGGCCTGAGGACATCAATGGGAAGCAGATTGTGGACTTGGTGGAGCAGTACATTGGGGCGCCTGCTCAGGACGTTAGGTATAAAGACGTCTCCTTCATCGACACGTTCTATGAGTACCAATATGCGGCTACCAAGCAGTCGAAGAACGTCATCTACTCGATCAAGCGGGCCCCTGAGACAGCTTGGGAAGGGAAGTGCTCGGCTTCTACGACTAGCAGGGAGATTCTGGATCTTGCTGCGCCGGAACGGGCGCCAGCTGATGTGCTGAAGACTCTGCTGGAGGAATAATTGGACCAGAGGTTGGTAAGGCAGTGGTTTCGGGTATTGAAACGACTACATCGTACTGGAGGTAGTTCAAGAAACTCAAACAATTGACCCGAATAGTTGAATCAATCTATAGCCACAGGATCAGCTCCGGCATTATCTTACTGTAAGCAGTAGTATCAGTGGCAGCAGTATTCATAACACCGACTGTCACCAGAATTTGTTTACCCAGCTAGACCAAGATGCGTTCTCGTAGGAGATATTAGCCACTCGGCGGTGATGCTGGTTGACTTGAAATAGCCTCGCGCATTTTTCGGGCGCTGTGACCCTTAGTATGCAGTGAGCAACTGCAGGTTAGAAGCAGAAAGGCAGGTAGTTGACAAGTTGCCAAGTTGTTACACCGTCGTCTGTTTGATCTGCCAGACAAGTGGTTAGGATTGAAAAGTGAAATTATATCTGATTGAAGGTGAAGCTAAAAGCGCTTCCCACTGAAACAACAAAAAAAAAGATCATTAACGCCACCCTGATTCAGATAGTACAATGATAAGCGCGCCGCAGATCTCTTCCACGCTGCCGACAGACAAGACACGACGGCTCATTAGCCCCAGTTCGATAGAGGATTCCATATTGCCGTGCGGTCGGGCTGTATATGGCACGTGTGGTAGGGGTGATATGGTGTGATGTGGGTATCAGGTTCATTTCTCTCTTTTCTCCATTTGTTCCTTCGCAATAAGCCAATTCAGGTACATATGCTCGGGGTATCGATTCTGGTCGGCACACGGTTCAATTCGATTCCGCAGTCCGCAGCATCAAAGCGACCGAGGGTTGAGTTTAAGCGCCACCGACGAGGACGTTGTTGACGGGGATGTGGACTGGAGCAAGTCAGCATCGTGTACTCGGTTCTTCCCGATGTTCGACCGGGCGGCTTCATTTGGAGCGAAGAACATACTCAGCTTAACAATGTAGCCAATGAAGCCCATAATCAGGAACCCGGTGCCGACGGCCTGGCTGATCTTGATGAATTCGCGCTTGTCGGCTAGACGTTGTTAGCTCTCAATCCCCAGAAAATCAAGCGACAGATGGTTGCATAGTAAGAATACTAAACAAGGGGGATTCAGCATACGCTTCTGACTGCGGTTGATAAACTGCATTCCATCGCGGAGGAACTCCTGAGGGACGTTGAGCAATTCCTGGACTTGGTCGGACATAGTGACGGTGTGTATAGATCTGGCTTAAATGCAGTGGACGAAAAGAGAGCGGGAGACCAAATTTATATCGAAATGAGTGGCAAATTGGGTAGTTTGGAGATAGCGCGGGTTGTAATGCTAATGCCAGCTGTGCTTTTGGTGTTGGAGCTGGAACGAATGTTGCGGATTATATATGTGCCGACGAGATGCCACGTACGGAGTATCGGAGATTAGAAGTGTGGCTAGTGACTGATGTGGAGATTTATCCGAGCTTTTCCCCGCATGAGCCTCTCACCCAGGGCCCTCCTTTCAGGCATTCCTAGAATCTGGCTTAGCACTCGCTTGTACCTTAACTATTGATGGATATGTGAATTTCTGGCCTCACTACCCACGAGGCGACTTGGCCTCGTCACCAGAAATAGTCATGCGGATGGAAGATTCGAGGCGAGGGCATGGGCAAAGTTGCCCTGCTTGGTATCACTCTCTTGCTATGGTATCACAATTCAACTCTACTTCTATCGCATATCTCTCTCTTTTCAATGCATCAAACAGCATTCTCACGATGCGTCAAAGTAACAGACTTGGCAGCTTCCTCATCCAGAATGCTATTTTTCCTGGCTGCAGTCTCAACATAGCCCGGGTTCTCAGCTTTGAGACGGGCAAATGTCTTCTCTGCATCCCACACCCAGGGCGTATCAGCAGCGAATAGCAGGTCCATGTCCTCCAGCGTCCGCTGGTTGCTTTCAGGGTACAGTGCCCAGACCATGGGAATGGCGATCACGTTGCTGGCAGCGAAGACATAGAGCGTCTTTTCTCCAATTGACTCGAACATCACAGGACAGAGGAGAGTCTGCAAAGCTCATCGATTAGTGTCCGCTTCTTGCGTGTAAATGATTGTAACCACTCACCAGCCAACCATTTCCGATACTCCAGCCTACGACACCCCAGGCATTACCCTTGGCGCGCACGGCCAATGGGTAGATTTCCGCGGGATAGATCCAGGGAGTTGTCAACCAGGTGGCTCCAAAGATTGCAGTGAAAATGAAGACCATAGAGGCCGCCGCAGCACCGAACGATTCAGCACGTGCCATGTTTCCTGCGTCGCGAGCGTCGATCGATATGCGCGAGAAACCTCCAGCGAGGAACATGGCGATCCCCTGACCTGCCGCTCCCCAGTACAAGGTCCACCGACGGCCGATCCGGTCAAGAGTAAATACGCAAATCACAGTAGCAAACTAATCCGTCAACATAAATCATGCACCATGCTAGGGAAGGGTCATACCATGTAGAAGACGTTGTTCAGACCGCTGATCCACTGGCTCTTCATGGAATCGAATCCGGCAATACTGAAGATAGTCGGTGCATCTACAAGATCGGTCAGTTTGTGGTTAAGAAGCTCCGCAAAGGTGACTTACAAACAGTGACTCCGGCAATACCAACCCATTCCTGCATGATCTGCAACCATACCACGAGCTGAACACGGCGACCCAGATGAAGCTTCCCGGTCTTGTACCCGAAGAGCATGGCCAGGTAAGATGTGCTATGGCCCATAGACTTTTCGGCCTCCGCGACGCTTAGAATATCCTGGAACTCGGCCTCGGCCCGGATAGCATCCTCGCCGCTGCTGCCACGCAGTCTACCCAGTATATAGCGAGCCTCCTGCTCCCGACCAACTTTGACCAACCAACGCGGGGATTCTGGGAAAAACCAAACGACGGCAAACAAGACGATCAGGAAAATTATTTGGAACGCAATCGGAAAGCGCCAGCGGAAAGGTGATGCGCCGTTGTCGATGAAAGACAGGCCACTATATAGCAGTCAGTACAGAACCAGGGCAACCTCCTGCAGCTACTTACAATTCAAGCCAGTATGCGAGAACGACACCAAAGATGTTCAAGGTAAATTCAATTGCGATAAACTGGCCACGGCTCGTATGCTCTGCGGTCTCGGTTGCCCATACGGGAACAATGGCGTTGAGTATTCCAGTTCCGATTCCGTTGATAAACCGTGCTATCACAGTCAGCTTGAAGGGGCACAGATTACAGAGAAGGTATGTCGTACCGCAGATCATCCAGCTATGATTCTGGGCCGAGCACTGTAGGGCAGCCCCGAAAGTTGCCCAGACCGAACCAAACGCAATCGTCTTAATTCTTCCAACCTTGTCTCCAGTCCAACCACCAAGCAGTGCGCCGAAGAGTGTGCCAAGATAGTAAACACTGACAATGCCACCTTGAAGCAAACTATCCGTCACCACTGGAGAAGGGTGGCCGTCCTTCATTTCCGTATAGCCAAAGCCCATGAGGTCGATGTAATCCTTGGAGTTGTTAACTCCGGACATCATGCCCTGGTCATATCCGAAGAAGAGGATTGACAGAGCAGCCACGCAGTTGATAGCAATGAGAAGGCCGCGCTTCTCGAACCTGTGGACGACATTCCACGAAGATATCTTGTCACTCATGTTGGGCGTTGGGTGTATCAACAAGGAAGGTCTGTAGAATGCTCAAGCCACCACAATGAAAGAGCTCGCAGGCCAGAAAAATCACGAGGAGGTATGCGGGGTTGCACGAGTACTTATACTGCCTCCAGAACTGCATGACGACTTCATAGACAAGCCAAATCAGGGCTGGGGAAGCCTAGGAGACCCCGGCCCGCCGAATGAGGTTACATTCCGGGGGAGTGACGATGAGAGGACTGGACGAAACCCCACAGTCGATCGCGACAAGCTGGAGGTTGGAGGTGAGAGACGGGATTTATCGCCGCGCGACTCCGAAAGATGAGCCCATCATCGGCAATCCGACGGGTCTTTGGGGTGACTTTGCACGGGCTATCCGGCTAAATGCCCGTGGCAGGGTCAGGGACATCGAGGGGATAAATTCTGATTGGTGAACCTCGACCGGTTGATTTCAGAAGTTCAGAGTTCAAAGCCCAGAGCCAGACTGCCAGTAATCCACCTCTCCATGGCTTGCGAATGGGATTTTTGTGGGCCGTGGGGGATTTCTGGGGTTGGATGACTATCGACGGAATAACTCCGACTTTCCTCTTCCTGGGCGAGGGGTCGATTGGGGTGAAAGAGAGACAAAGCATAGTACAAGATATTATTTCAATACGAGTTGACGTTAACTCTACGGAGCAGCACCTGCCCGTAGATTCTGCTCTCCTGATGTCTGCTGATGCTCTTGGCGGGAGGTGAGAGTCTTCAAGAGTGATGGTGCTCGGCATCCCTGACAAGCTTTTAAAAGAGACTCGGCTAAATCCCGGCCACCACATTACGTAGCCCGAGTTTTGGAGACTCAACCCCCTCGTGAGTATTTCCCATCTTGTGGAATTTGCACCTGCAATTCATCTGCTGTTTCTCTGAAACTCGTATTTCTTTCCTATGCCAACCGTACCTGGATACTCGTCCTGGGCGGGCACTCGTGCCTTGTAGGATATTTGCTCGGCGATTCTTCAGCTTTAATACCTACTCCGACGGGGCAAATGGTGCTTTGCTCACTGACAACTGAAGGAACCTTTCTCGAGATGGTTGGGAGCAAGCACGGCCGTTTCGTGTCATCGTGTTTATCCTCGGTATGACTGACGAAATTGGTGATCACTAGCTTTCCAGCAGATCAACTGCTCGCGATCGCTCGGCTATAATCGGGACTGGAGGCCAAGCCGTCTAGCCATATTATACGGGATACCGAGATCTCTTGTCCGCATAGGAAACATGCTACTACGCACCGGGCGTCCCGACTTTAATCGGACATATATTCAAAAGACGCACTTGGACAAAAATATTCGCTCATGGGCAAGCCATTGAACAGGCTGGGCCTGGATACTGCTCCAGGCTTTGATGTCGCTCCGGGTAGAGCTCGAGCCCGGATGGATAGTGGCCCCTCCACGAGCAAAAAGCAATTCGGAAGAACCTGGAGGGACTCAAGCACTCGCGGCCTGCTTGCGTGCCCTTGCGCTGGCGTGTTTGAGGCTTTGAAAATATCATCCAGGGTGTGTGCGCGACCCGCAGCATGCAAGTCCATCCGTGATAGCTTCCCATTGATTATCAGACCGTTACGAGACCAGGCTTCGCGCGTCGTAATGACAAGTCCTCGCTGGAAGGGAAGAGACGGAACAGTGTTGGACGTGGTGATCTGCATGCCTGCGTCTTGGTCAAGCAGTCCTCATAGTAGTGTTTTGAGATATCCGCTCTCGATACTCTGCCCAGACGCTTTTCTTTCTGTATCAAACCTTGTGCAGAGAAACTACATCCGTAGTATATTGTTGATAATTTTGTGATGGCTAAAGTATGTCTTCAATGTTTCTAGCTAGTCATCCACTTGAAGCGACCCGGTATGTTGGGTTATGGCTGGCTTCTCCTGAGATATATATCAGTACGACAAGAGAACATCAATTCCGAAGGAGTCGATTGGTTCATAGGTGTAACAACCGGATATCGAACTGTACTAAAGAGCAACGCATGCCCTGCGAGTCGACAGTCTTATGATCTTTAGGCCCAATTCCGATGACAGTTCCCACATAGACGCCGATAATAGCCAGGCGACTGTACGGAGTATTTGTTTTGCGTTACCCGCGGATACTCGCGGAGTACATGCATGGTTCGCAGCTGGAAGGACCGTCATTGGTGTATAGTGATAATCGCCCAGTCTGTTGACGGCCGGATCGGAATGATCTCGTTGAAATCCCAAACATTCCAAGCCTCTTAACGATGAAGCTGTAGAGATGCCCTGATTGGGTTTTATTCTTATCCACTTGACGGGGAGTTCCGGTGGGCCGGCTACCGATGTACGAGAAATACATGCTATAGAAGCTTCCATCTGATAGACAGCGGCAGCAATAACTTCCAGGTAGATTATATAAATTCTTGATGAGCTCAACTAATTGTGATCTCTACAGCTTTCAGCAACAAGTATAGAGGAGTTGTCCGGTGAGCCGAATAGACCGGCGCTGAGTGGCCGGTTGATTACATATGCGGATCCCATTACGGTATCGATACTTTCGGCTCAGCTTTCGCTGAGTCTGGCAAAACCTCTCAAGCTACAACATCCTTTTTCCGCGATCACGACTCTCTGCCCCAACCGTTCCCTCCCCTCTCCTCCTCATTTGTTTACCTGGAGGATCACTTGCTTGGGACTTCTTTAATCACTTTCTAATTTCTTCTTTTCGCACTCTCACCATGTTCCGGAGTCTTCTGCCCCGGACGACGCCGCGGGCTGCTGTCCGCTCTGCTCGTCCCGTTCCCTCGCACATTGTTCCCGCTCCTTATTTCCCTATTCTCCGATCTACTCGCGGCTATGCTTCAGAATCCGGTAGGTCTTCTCTCTCCGCCACCAGGGAGATTTGTTGGGCAGCTAGCCCGAGCTTCCGAAGGAACACAGCTAACGGCGGGATGCGCTCCGGACAGGTGAACACGATCTTGTTATCATCGGTGGTGGTGTCGCTGGATATGTTGCCGCTATCAAGGCCGGTCAGGCCGGTCTGAAGGTGCGAACTGAATTGTTCCCTTGATCAGCCCCGTTGGGATAATTGCTGATTAATTCCTTTCCGACAGACCGCGTGTATCGAGAAGCGTGGCCGCCTCGGCGGTACCTGCCTCAACGTCGGCTGTATTCCCTCAAAATCGCTCCTCAACAACTCCCACCTCTACCACCAGGTTCTCCATGACACGAAAAAGCGCGGTATCGAGGTCGGTGACGTCAAGTTGAACCTCTCGCAGATGATGGCGGCCAAGGACACCTCCGTGGAGGGTCTGACCAAGGGTATCGAGTTCCTGTTCAAGAAGAACGGCGTCGACTACGTCAAGGGTACTGGTGCGCTCGTTGACGAGAACACCGTCAAGGTCAACCTGCTCGAGGGTGGTGAGCAGACTCTGCGCGGAAAGAACATCATCATTGCTACTGGCAGTGAGGCTACTCCTTTCCCCGGCCTGAACATCGATGAGAAGAGAATCATCACCAGCACTGGTGCTCTTTCTCTCAAGGAGGTCCCCAAGAAGATGGTTGTTATTGGTGGTGGTATCATTGGTCTGGAGATGGTAAGCTCTCTCGACGCGCCAATACATCTTTGGTTTCACTGCTAATCGTTCAGGCCTCCGTCTGGTCCCGTCTCGGAGCCGAGGTTACCGTCGTCGAATTCCTGAACCAGATCGGTGGTCCCGGTATGGACGCCGATATCGCCAAGCAGGCCCAGAAGATCCTGCAGAAGCAGGGTATCAAGTTCAAGGTTGGCACCAAGGTCACCAAGGGTGACGACAGCGGTGCTACCGTCGCCCTCTCCGTCGAGTCGGCCAAGGGCGGCAAGGAGGAGACTCTGGATGCTGATGTCGTTCTTGTCGCCATCGGCCGCCGACCATACACCGAGGGTCTCGGTCTCGAGAACGCCGGTCTTGAAAAGGATGAGCGCGGCCGCCTGGTGATCGACCAGGAGTACCGCACCAAGGTCAACCACATCCGTGTCATCGGTGACTGCACTTTCGGTCCCATGCTTGCCCACAAGGCCGAGGAGGAGGCCGTTGCCGCCATTGAGTACATCACCAAGGGTGTCGGCCACGTCAACTACGGCGTCATCCCTAGTGTCATGTACACCCACCCCGAAGTCGCCTGGGTTGGCCAGAACGAGCAGGAAGTCAAGGCCGCCGGTGTCAAGTACCGAGTTGGTACCTTCCCTTTCAGCGCCAACTCCCGCGCCAAGACCAATCTCGACACTGAGGGTCAGGTCAAGTTCATCGCTGATGCCGAGACTGACCGCATCCTTGGTGTCCACATCATCGGCCCCAACGCCGGTGAGATGATCGCCGAGGCCACTCTCGCCGTTGAGTACGGCGCTTCCTGCGAGGACATCGCCCGCACCTGCCACGCCCACCCTACCCTCGCCGAAGCCTTCAAGGAGGCTGCCATGGCCACCTACGACAAGGCCATCCACTTCTAAACATCTCCTCCCCATCATATCCCGCCAATTCTGTATCCTCTAGTCTAGCCATGCTAGCAACATCCGTGTAGCATTGACCTCATTATATTTCCTATGTTGGTTGTCCTGTATTAAGTTATGAATAAAAGGCTTAAATCGATCATAGACTGGACTTTTCTTCTCCAACATGTATGCTGATTTGCTAAGGACAACAGACCCATCTAACTGAAGAAACAACAACCTCCCCGCGCACTATCCACAATGACCGGTGCCATTGGAGGCCCATACGCATAAGCCTCCCGATGCCGAGGTCGATTCAATTTTCTACTCCCCCCTCCACATCCGCACTCTTCCTGGCGCTTCTGGACTGGAGCAACAGAAACACAACAAACACATTGAATCTTCTGCTCTTGCGCAAACTCTTGCGCACGTGCACGGTCACGACTGCGACTCTTCTTTCGGCAACACTTCCCTCCACACCCCTCTGAGCGGGGATAATCAAAGTCATCATACGCCATAGCATGTGCATACGTCCGCCCTCCAGGTCCTGTCATCGCAGCCGCGTAGGATTTCATCTCCGGCATATCATCGTGCCGAGCGCCACGTTTGCTCTCGCTCTGGCTCGCCATTTGGCACTGGCAGTCCACCTGGATCTGGATCTGGCATGCGCACTCATCGCGTTCGACAGCCGAGGATTTGATGCATTTGTAGGGATCGTGCGAGCGCAAAGCGGAGGCAGAGCAGGGGCTGGAATTGGGTTCAAGCTGCGCGCGGCTCTGGACGTGAGCGTAGGCGTAGGCGCGGGCGTGCCCGTAGTCGTGGGCTTGGGCGTAAGCGTAGGATTGAGGATGAGGATGAGTGGATGTTTGTGGATCCTCGGTTCTGTGGTCGTTGCTGGACCATCTGATGTGTAGAGTGCGGTTAGTATAAGTATATTTATCAACACCAATGCTAGGTAGAGTAGTGGTACATACGTATACTCGACCTGTTTTGGGCGCTGGCATTGGCACCGGTTGCGACTGCGACTGCGGCTGGGGCTAGATGGACACATGTGGAATTGGAAATGCGCTGGGGTTGGTGATGGTGGACGCGGAGTTGATGGCCTCGGGATAGAGATGGTGCTGTCTGTATCTGTGTCCGTGTCTTCAACTTCAACTCCAACCTCTGCTTCTGCTTCTGGCTCTGCGCCTGGGAGAAGCAGACGGCGAGAGGGTGTTGGGTATCTGTTGATGTTGAGCTCGCGCCGTTCGGAACTTTGGCTGCGGTTTCTGTATGTGTACCAGCAGGGATAGTGGATTGCCATAAGACTTCAAATAGACTGGATAATTGTAAAGTTAACGAAGGAGGGTTGTGGGCTGGAGGGGAGCAGAGCGGGATTTTATGCACTGTTTACTGAGGTATATTGTTTCGCTGCAGATGGGCTTGGCTGGTTGCTAAAGCCTGCATCTTTCTTACTGTTTATGTTGTGCGACATATGGATGTAGTTTGCTGAATTGTCCTGGGTATATCCTTGATTGTGCCAGTCGGGCAAATGAGTCTATGTAGGCTTCCGTGATGTAGCCTTTGCTAGATGAAAGGGGCCGTAAACGGCCCTCGAACTCTGTTCAATATAACATGGTTGCTGGAGCCATGTCGGCTAAAAGGTGACGTATATAATGTTCCCTCAAGTTACCTCCTGAATGAAGTTTTACTCAAGCTGGAAAATATGGCCAGAAGATGTGGGAAGCTTTTTGCTGTAGGTCAACAACGGGGCGTATGGCTCGATCCATTCTTTGATGACTGCCCGGAGGGTGTCACAGACAGCATCTATCGCTTGTTCGCGAGAGGAGCCACAGCTCTCAATGTAGTCTGCAGATGTGACATTAGCACTAATCCTTGCTGGATGTGGCCCATAGAGGAACTTACATTTGACTTTAGCCTCGGTGCCTGATGCGCGAATTGTGAACCGCACGTCCCGGTCAAGCCACAGCGTCAGCATCTGACTGCTCTTATCGGCGGGAAGTCGTGGCTTCTTGTCCTCAGTGCCGGAGTCGTAGCCTTCTGTCATGTCTCGCCATCGAAGAATCTTGAAGGATCCTAACTTCTGTTCTGATTTAAATTGACCGGCCCTGATGGCGTCGAATAGCGCCATGCTTGTTTCTGGGTTGGGCGACCGGAAGTAATTGTTTAGGGTCTCGTGGTGCCCGAATTCGGCGAATAGCTGTTGGAGTTTGCTGTACGGAGTGAGACCTTGCGTGGCCCATCTAGCTTGGGCCGATAGGAAAATCATGGCCGCTGTAATCCCATCCTTATCATAGCAAACCTCCGGGAACATGTAGCCAAGAGCCTCCTCGAAGGCAAAGGTAACGTAGTATCCAGACTCCTCCAGTTTGCGCGACGTATTTCCCATCCATTTGAAGCCTGTGAGAGACTCCTCGAAGTAGATTCCCCTAGCCTTAGCCATTTTCTCAAGCATGGTCGAGGAAACGGCGGAATTCAGAACAGCAACCCGTGTGTCCGTGTCAATGTTCTCAAGCGAGTCGAAGGTGTGAGACGCCAGTAAAGCTCCCATTTGGTTACCAGTGAAGAAGAACCATTTCCCGCTGCTAACGTTAGTTTGTATTCGAGAGTGTCATTATTATTGTTTACGTACTCGACTTTCTCAGCAGCAGCAAATCGATCGGCGTCTGGATCGTTAGCGATGATGAGAGTTTTACCTTCCCGGTCTGCCGTTTCCACCGCCAGGTCCAGTGCTCCATTCTCCTCAGGGTTGGGGAATGGCAAGGTTGGGAAGTCGGGATCAGGTTCTATTTGCTCCTTTACTGTGGTGAAATCCGTGATGCCCAGTGAGCGGCACAGGGCCGGGAGCACCAGTCCTCCAACACCGTGCAAAGGGGTGTATACAAATGGTTTTGGATACTTCCAGTTTTGGACGGTGGATTTCTAAAGCTGTTAGCTGGTCCTCGACAGAAAGACCGAGTTCGTACAGAATAGTGCCAAACTCGAGTGGTATAACGTGGCAGCATCTCTTCGTAAATCTTGGGGTTGAAGTATTTGCCGGTTGGCGAATCGGTCCAGGCATTGGTCCATGGCTCAAGATTCCGTTTAATAGACTCAGAGATCTCCCTGTCCATGGGGGAGTTGATCTGACAACCGTTCTTGAAGTACCTGGACGATGTTAGAGTTGGAAATGATACGCTGGAGCGAGAAACCAGACACTTTGTAGCCTGAGAGGAATGTTAGTAGAGAAACAATGATAGTCTTTAAATTTCTCACCATTATCTTGCGCTGGGTTCTATTGTATTGTTAGCCTCGAGCTCAGATACCAATGATAGATTTACTTACATGACTCGCTGTGACCATGACACCTGCAAGGGCACGCATGTCGGTCACGCCGAAAGGTACGGCTGGGGTAACGGCAGGTCCCGTATAGAACCAGACCGGAATCTCCTGTGCGATGAAAGCATTCGCAGCGAGGACCGCGAACCTGGCCGAGTTGTGGCGGGCATCATGACCAATGATCACACCACGATGTACAAGGTCGCCATGATTCTCCCGCAAGTACTTGGCCAAGCCTTGCGATGCCTGGATCACTGTCAGAGAATTCATGCACGAGAACCCAGCAGCCATACGGCCGCGGAGGCCGGCTGTGCCAAACTGGATGCCTAGTCCATATTAGCGAGAGCTCGGTTAATGGCTGAGCGATGCGCACGCTTCCGCAGGCGTTTTTCCAGCTCAGCGGCCTGCCTGGAATCCCGCAGCTGCTCGATTTCCGAGCGGGTAGTGGAATCCTGGCCGATATTAGTTGACGGTCAAATAGTTGGGCATACGGGAAATGTGTGCGAACCTGGTCCCACTCCAGCCATTTCTCAATCAGCGGGGAGAGCGAATCCTACAGAGTCAGACCGAGGCCTAGGAATGCTGGATCGGCAGGTTTTAGTTTACCTCCAGGGCAGCCATGATGGATCCGATCTATCGTATGATGAGAGAACGGTTCGAAACGAAGGAAGGAGAAGAGGAGGCAAGGACCAAGGACGCTAAAAAGGAGATGGAGCTCTGTATGACTTGTTGCGGCAAGGTGGGAGGAAGAGTGGAATGATGGAGGATGGATCGTCGTCTGATCCTCGACCGCACGTTGTTTCAGTCTCTCCCCGCTTAGTCCGTTCCTTCTAGCCACCTTCTGTACTTCTCTCTCTTTACCAATTGGATTCTGGACCTTGTTTTCTATCGCTCTATTTTGTTTTCACTCCTCGGTAGCTCTAGCTATGCGTTAACTACCAATTGCACTTGATCAAAGCTTGACAGCCATTATGGCACCCCCTTCCAAGGACACACTTCTGTCCCGGCGCTACATCGAAGGCCAAATAGCTGCCGGGAGACATGTTATCATCTTCGACGACCGCGTTCTCATGGTCGACTCATGGATCAGATTTCACCCTGGAGGTGACAAGTCCATCAAGCACATGGTCGGCCAGGATGCCACCGATGAGATCAATGCGTACGTTCCCAATCGCTCGTCCCATTCTCGGCTACCTAACGGCGTCCGGCACTAGGTTACACTCTGTAGAAGCTCGCCAGCGCATGTTGAGTTTCCAGATCGGTCGCATCCAGGGACCGTGGGTGAACTTTCTGCCTCCGATCCAAGGCGGCAAGTTCCGTCCCTACGACGAAAAAGCCGAGAGCGAGGAAGACAATACCTCCGGCCAGTCACAACCCCCGTCGCCTCTTTTCGATGCGGTAGACGCTGCTCCAGGAGCTCGGCGACGTTCTATATCCTCCGAAACCTCCGTCTCGAACCCTCCTAGCGAATCGTCAGAACCAAAGCCCTTTTTTCTCGATGCCCGGACTCGGGAGGAAATTGTCCTCGACACCGCAAAGTATCCGTCCCTCGACGCGAAAACGCAGCAGGATATTAAGCAGAAGTACCGCGAGTTGAACAAGCGGATCGAAGCGGAAGGACTGTATGATTGCAACTATTTCTCGTACTTCATCGAGGCCTGTCGGTACACCCTATTCGCTGGCACCTCGTACTTCTTTCTACGCCTGGGGTGGTACTTGGTCTCGGCTTTTTTCCTGGGATGCTTCTGGCACCAACTTGTCTTCAGTGCACACGATGCCGGCCACATCGCCATTACTCATAACTACCAGGTGGACAGCACAATCGGGATGATCATTGCCGACTACCTCGGGGGACTTAGCCTAGGATGGTGGAAAAGAAGCCACAATGTCCACCACATCGTGACAAACGAACCCGAACATGACCCGGATATCGAGCACATGCCCTTCTTCGCCATCTCCCACCGCTTCTTCTCGAACCTCCGAAGCACGTACTACGACCGCATCATGTACTTCGACGCCTTCTCCAACTTCATGCTCAAATACCAACATTACCTGTACTACCCAATCCTCCTTTTCGGCCGCTTCAACCTCTACCGACTAAGCTGGGAATATCTGATCCTCGGTCAGGGGCCGCGAAAGGGTCCAGCCTGGTGGCACCGCTGGTTTGAAATCGCCGGTCAAATCTTCTTCTGGACCTGGTTCGGCTACGGTGTCCTCTACTGCTCAATTCCAACCTGGGGCAGCCGCATCGGCTTCCTCTTCATCTCCCACATGGTCACCGCGCCCGTCCACGTGCAGATTACACTTTCTCACTTCGCCATGTCAACTGCGGACCTGGGCGTCCACGAATCATTCCCCCAGAAGATGCTCCGCACAACCATGGACGTTGACTGCCCGACCTGGTTAGACTTCTTCCACGGCGGACTTCAATTCCAGGCAATTCATCACCTCTACCCGCGCATTCCGCGCCATAACTTGCGCCGCACGCAGAAGCTTGTTCTGGAGTTTTGCCGCGACACGGGTATTCCATACGCGCTCTTTACTTTCACAGACGGGAATAAAGAGGTCATTGGGAGACTTGGAGATGTTGCAAAGCAGGTTCGCATTCTTGAAGAGTGTAGGAAGTCGTGCGCGCAGCAGGGCGTTTTTTCAGATCACCATTAGACCCCGACCCTATTGCTTGTGGTAGATTCTTAGACTCGTACTATACCCCTTGGTGATTGTCTGTCGTGTATGCCGGATTTGTTTGATGCAGATTGTATATAGTGACTAGTCCAGCTTTGCGACGATTTCCGTCGAAGCGCATTCTGCGCTGATGTCATACATATAATGCCCTCATGATAACGCTTAAGACATTTGATTGTTATTATATCCAGGACTATTGCTTTTGCTGGAAGTGTGTAACGTATGTGCATTGGTAGTGACGCTTGGCCGTATTTACACGAGACATAAGAAGGCAGCAGGCAGCTAGATCAAACCAGAAAAAGCCGTAGGAGCTCGTAAAACATCCATGATAACATCCATCCACTCAGAAGCCTAACCAACAAACTGGCTGATATTGATCTTACCCAACCATCCCCCCAGCCCTTGCGACCTTCTTGGCTCTCTGCTGCCGCCGATTATGGTTCGCGCGGCTCGCCTTGTTCTCTTCCTTTCTTTGCCTTGAGGCAGCTGGGTTTTGCTCTCTTGATGGCCCTTCACCACCTCCTCCCCCTCCCCTACCGCCGCCGCCTCGGCCCCTTCCACGAGGCCCGCCACCTCCGCCTCCACGCCCACGGCCACGCGCAGAGCCGCCTCTCCCAGGTCCTTGAGACGCGGACGAGTCCCCTTCACTTCCGTCCTCTAGTTCATCGCCCTTGGGCCTTCGGTAAGAGGTTGACGGGATTGCAGGCTGCGATAGACCCCCTCCAGCTCCGGGATTGAACCCACCACCAGCAGAAAGAGCAAGTTTGCTCTCTAGTCTAGCTAGTCGTTTAGGATCGCGGTTTAGCATGACCGCCCAGCCTTCGATTGCTTCGTCCGTTAGTCCGGATTCGCGCTTGAGGGAATCGCGGGCCTGGGAGCGGCGTGTCGTTGAGTCCCTGGCAAAGAGTGCGGGCGTGGATTTGTAGGCGCGCAGGAGAGTGAGGTCTAGCTCGTCCGTAGATGTGGACTTGCGTTCTTCTGCTGCCCCGTCGTCTGTGGCGTCTATGGTACCGCCAACGTCGGCGACATCGTATGTGTCGTCGCGTTCATCGTCGTCGGAGTCGAATGCAGCGAGGGCAGAGATAATGGCTGCTTTGTTGGCGGCGTGATTGCTGCGGTCTGCTAGGACGTCGTCGGCTGTTTGATTGGGGTTGGCGCGGCCGAATCGGAGGGCGCTGTTATCTGCGTTGAGGGCGAGCTCGGCGAGGTCGACGTCTTTGTCGAAGACGTTTCGCCGGGGTTCTGGGGGTGAGAATGAAGCGGCTGTTGGCCTCAGAGGTAGTGAATCACGTTGTGTGGCTGGAATAGGTGGGAGTTGCTCGAATTTGTCAAGACCTTGGAGTTCAGACGCGATGGAGGCATCAAGAAGGTGCGCAATTATTGTTTCTGGGTCGTCACCATAGTGGTCCAGTAACCTGACGAGGTAGCCAGATCCGAGGTCTGGGAAGAGATCTTGGATTTGGCTGACCAGAGACATCCTATGGGCGTGTATCTCTTCTGGCACAGGGAGATCCGATGCCCGCCCTTTTCCTTTGTCGACGCGTTTCTTTGGTTTTTGATACCGGTGATGAAATGACTTTGACTCTGCTTGATAAGTGCGGAGGCTTGAGACGAGGTCCTCTCCGCGTTTTTGGGGCTGTACGGTCAGATATCTATCGAGCCGTGCTAGAAGGTCGGAGCTGCATATAACGTCTGACAGAAGCGTAGGCTCTTGCTTCATTCTTGGAGTCCCCACCCCAACACTGGCTTTCAGGCCGAACAGCTGGTCCAGGAGAAGAGTTAGGTTCGGTTTTGAGCCCTTTAGAAGTGATGTTAAGCCGACGTAGACATTGGCAACCAAGGACTTGCGAATGTCCTCTAGTTTGTGCGTCTGGTATGCCTCTGCAAGAGTATCCAGAAAGTCAGAGCCGGCCACGAGTACATGCCCACAGTCGGGCAACAAAGACACGAGAATGGTCAGTAGCCGGATATCAGAGACCGCTTTGAAGATGCTGCTGGAGTCTGATGCAGAAAGATTGACAACAACCTGTGCTTTTCCTTTCTCAAGGCTCGATGTGATCACAGTTTCATGCTTATTCCAAGCATCAGACAGGAGCTTCCTCAACGCCGAGCTTGAAGGGTAGCAACAGCTCATCTCACTGAGATAGGTCCATTGTAGAAGCTCAGACGACGGCGGCGTAACCTCTAGCACGAGTCTCCTCGTGAGGAGGTAGCAGAGCTTCTTCAATGTTCGAGCCTTTGCTCCGGACTGAAAAGTATTACCCCCAGATGTGGCGAGCTGGTGGTAGAATGAAGTCAAGAAAGGCACTGCCGATTCATCGTTCGGTGCTGACACCTTGAACACAGACTCTGAAGTCTCTAATCGAGCTCCTAGGAGAAGAATCCATGCATCTAGATATAGTTCCCATTCCCCAGAGGGAATGGACCTTTGTACCTCTGGTGGAGGGAGTGGAGCTAGAGGCGGCAACGTCGCCATACTGAATATCGGCTCAAGGGCAGGAATTGGATTTTAGTAGATCAGGGGTTGTAGAAATGAGGAGTCCGTTGCTTTCATATCGACTTCCCCTCACAGTCATAATGAATCATCTTCGTGTAGTATCAAGGACAAAGAGATGATCTGGTCGAGTCCACCCTTCCGTAGTGGCCCGCGATGCCGCCTTTGTTTAGTATTGGGTCACCAATGCCCCGCCTGATGACTCCAAAATCAGCTTTACAGATCTCAGTCTGCCTACACCAGTATATAGATACAAGGCGTATGTATGTCGAGGAATGTCTCAAGGCTGCCCGCAGTCCAAGTCCGCCCCGCGGAGAGCAGATCACGTGAAGCGGCGGGTGTATCAATGATACCAGAAAGATTACCAATGCATCCAATTGGGTTAGCTCTAGATAGCCGAGCGCCAAGACCTCCTCCGCACAAGAAATTGACCCAAAGAAGAAAAAGTCGCTTTTTGATCGCATCCACTTCGAAAGCGACACCCTCAGCTTAAACGGCCATCATCACCTTACCGAGCCTCGAAGTTCAGGTCTTGATTGGCATACAGCCTCATCTGCAGTACGTTCTTTTCCAGTCCGATTTACCTCAACCACCAGCTAATCGAGCTCTAGCAATCTCAATCCCGGTCTCCCCACCACCAACCTACCGTCAAGATGTCTTACAAGCAGGAGAAGGAGTTCGGCGAGGGCCCTGTACGTTATCATGCTCCCTTCATTGTGGTCGCTTGCTCTGCGATTGTACTGTGCGAAAGAGAACATGTGCTAACGACTCATCTTCCGACTCGTAGAAGGTCCACAAGATCCGTATCACCCTTACCTCTCGCAAGGTTGCTTCTCTCGAGTCGGTCTGCGCTGCTTTGATCGAACGTGCCCGCTCCAAGTCCCTCCAGGTCAAGGGTCCCGTCCGTCTTCCCACCAAGACCCTGCACATCTCCACCCGTAAGACCCCCAACGGTGAGGGTTCCAAGACCTGGGACAAGTACGAGATGCGCATCCACAAGCGTCTCATCGAGTATGTACCCCATGCTTCCGTCCTCTAAGCTACGAGTTTGGAGAGGTGATTGAAGGAACGAGAGATGCTAATGCATGTGTACAGCCTCCTCGCCCCCACCGAGACCGTCAAGCAGATCATCATCAACATCGAGGCTGGTGTCGAGGTTGAGGTCACCATTGCCGCCTAAATTAGTCCATATTCTACTCTGGAATGAGGAGATTGGACTGGCGCCGGCATCAGCCCTTAGCTGGGCTGGTGGCGGTGTGGTTGACGATGGGCTTGCAGAAGATCTAGCTCTGCTGGGTCGGCTACGATACCCGTTAAAAATAGGCATAAAAATGGAAAAGTTGGAAAAGTATACTTCAGTTGACCCTATCACTTTCGTACTGTGACTTGCATTATTGTAGAGCCTGGTACGCAGTGGCCTAAAACGCCGCTTTCCGGTATCAAGCTGTATCCTCACTTAAAAAAGAAAGGTAAAATAAAACACGCAGATGCACTCGATGCTTCCCTTCGTTTCCATACTAAAAGTCAAAGCTAACCCATTCGGTCTTCGGAGGCACACTTGGGATAAGCCCATCTTTAAAGTATCCGTTCTTGACAAAGAACTCATATTGTTCCGTAACCTCGGGGGTATACTTGTCCGGCTCTGCCTGTGCGTCCCGTAAACTGGCAGCGTCCGGCGGCCCATCAGGGAAGAATATTCGAACAGGGGTCTTTCGGTCTTGAGGATGTAAATAGCAAGGCGCGTCGTCGATGTACTGCACCGGCTGCCCTTTCCAGGTTTGTAGCTTCTTTGTCAGGCCATTGTGTGTCGTTGGGCCGTTCATGGGTGGGATAGGAGCGAGCTCGTTGGGGTTGTCAACTTTCAGTAGTGGTGGCGGCCCAGTGCCTACCGCACCTGAAGGTGCAGGTTGAGAGAGCTGTGACGCAGCGCCTGCTGGCTGCCCGAATGCCGATGGTGCCGCTGCTGGCTGTTGCGCCGCGGCGCCGAATGGGCTCGGGGCTGCTGGTTGGGCAGGCTGGCCAAATGGTGCTGGCGGTTGACCGAAGGGATTCGCTGGTTGGGATGGCGCGCCGAAGCCACTTGCTGCCGCTGGAGCAGTTGATAGTTGCCCAAAGCCAGAACCAGCTTGGGAGAATGGAGAGGGGTTGCCGAGGCCAGTGTTGGCTCCTGCATTGGCGACCTGGGAGAATGGTGATGCAGCAGCGGCAGTTTGGCCAAATCCTGAGCCGAAACCGGGCTGACCCATGCTGGGCTGGCCAAAGCCCGTTTGGCTGGGTTGACTGGGCTGTCCAAACGCAGGTGTGCCGAACCCGGACGATGCGCCTAGAGCACTTGGTTGGCCGAAGCCCGTGGGCTGGCCAAAAGACGGCTGACCGAGGCCAGAGGACGGTCCTGTTGATGGCTGACCGAATGCTGACTGACCAAAAGCTGGTTGGCTGGATGCTTGTTGACCAAAACCCGTAGCTCCTCCAAATGGCGTTGCTGAAGGTTGTCCGAATGCTGATGTTTGGCCGGCACCGGTACCTGTGCTGCCCTTGACGATATCAATCCTGTTCGGGTGTTCGTTGGCTCCGTCAACTACGTATTTCACAGCCGCACTAAGGTTTCCCAAGATGGCTTCCATCTGCTGCAAAGCCTCAGCATATACCATTTCAGCTTCTTGAATTGCAGGACCTGGGTTTCCTGTGGCGGCCGCTTCATAGTGCCGCAATCGGAGCTCTTCAAAGCTCAGCTCTCGTTGCTGACCACCGAACAGTTGCCTTGGAGCATTTTTTCCAGGGCCATAGCAGGAGAAGATCCAGTCAGGTCTTCCATTACCAGCCGTCAAGTCGGTTTTGATTTCTTCAGCAGTTACACCATAGCTGCAGTGGCATTAGCGGACTAAACGACAGACGTTGTTGGATTAAGACATACTTTGCTGGTTCTTGTTTCGACTGGTTTTTCCCTGAAGAGCCACGACCTGTAGTACTGTTAGTACCTAAATACGGCATTGCCGAAGCGCTTCTTGTTCGAGCATATATTGAGCTTTCGATGAACGCAAAGAGGGCACTGGAAACTTGAATGGGATCAACTCAATTTAAACCCACGAGAATACCATTCAAACAGGCAAGAAAACCAAAACAAAACTGGGGATTTGGTAAAAAGGTTAGGCATACTGTTGAAGCCGCCGCTGCCGCCTCCCGAAAGTGCACCAAACCGATTGCCCGTATTGAAAGTCTGTCGTTGTTGTTGTTGTGCACCTGGGTGCTCAAACTTGCAACCATCTAGTACATCCAGTTAGTTATGCTTGTGTAAAATGGACTAAGAGCTCTTACCTCCAAATCTGCATCGTCCTTGTTGGAAATACTTGCAAACGACCATATTTACTTGCCCTGCACAGCAAGGCTAAGCTGCGCAGAAGATATTCTTCTCAATCTCTTTGGTCCTTCGGCGATCTAAATTCCTAGTCATAAGACAGAATATTAAGAAGGCCCTCTAAGTACTCAGGTAACGTGATGTGTTTCAACGTTCTTTTTTTTTGAAGGATATTTGAAGTTTGGTGGTCCTTTGGTGTTAAGATTAAAGACTTGTGACAATACCGTACGTCACATGAGTGTAAATGTGTGAATGGCGTGGGAATATCTTGTATTCCTCACACATTCACAGATCCTGGATCCAACACCATTTAAAGGTCTATAATTCAGCTAAATGGTCTTCTTGAGGCTATAAAGTGGCTGGTGCTTTGCAGATGGAAAATTACTTGAGCTCTCTAAGATTTGCAGAGGCAGTCTTTCAAGCCCCCTTGTGCCTGCCAATACATGGTCCATTACTAGAAGATAATGCATAATTCCAGCTAACGCCCGCTCCAAACCACAGGTATCATTGTAATTCGTTTTCAGTTTGCTTCACTGAGCTTGACCTCGATTCGCTGATGTCAGGGGAGGCTCCATACTTTGCTTGAGCATGTCCCAATTCAAGCCATCGATCTTCTTTCCGCCCAGAGACTCCAGCTCTGCGGACAGCCCTGCCACTTTTCCGGTGGCAAGACGCCGCATCATTACCGTGTCTTTTGCGCCGTGCAGAGTTTTTGCGCTCCCGCGGAGTAGGGCATCTTCGAACCATTGCGCCTCTTGGTCATCAAACGGGAGGCCAATCAACTCCATACCTCGTCTGCTCCTCATCTGACCAGCATCTGTTCTGAGCACAAACTCAATGAGTTGCGTCAGATATGCCTGGCGGAGAGCATCATGGTGCTTTCGGGTGAAGTAAAAGGCTTCCGTGATGCTAGCGCGACACAGCGTCTCCATGAACGCTCGTTGAGCCTTTTCAGAAGTCAGAGGCGGGTTGACAGTGAGGTAGTAGGCCATTACGAGGCCATCGTCGTGTCTTGGGAGATGTGAGAGAGTAAGTGCGTAAAGGATCTCGTCGGGAAATGTTGGGATAATGGAAGGTTCACTGAGGTACTCGATTGCGCGCTACATTGCTATTAGCATCCATCTGGTTCACAAACAGCACCATTGGAACGCACCTTGAATTCAAGACGGTCAAGGTTCCAGAGCCCCTCAATAAATAGTCTATACTTCTCGGGTAGGTGGCATCGCCGCGCATACTGAGTGGCCGCATCACTAGGAGCTCGGCAATCTTTTAGTATATAGTAAATTAAGCTCTGCCGATGGTGGATATCGAGGTCGGAGGATACAATGTGGCGGATGAGGGTGCGGAGATCAGAGTTTGAGATGGGAGGATATAACTTGGTAACTTAGTGTTGCGGAGCATTAGCATCGGTCATGCGCGACCTGAAGAGGTTGAATACCTGCTTGAACACCAAGGAGCTCTAGCAACCTGTCGGCGAAGAGTCGGTTGTCTAGCGCACGACGATTGGAAAGAATCTGTTCAATGACTTTGCCATCGTAAGTAAAGTTCTTGTTGAAGTAGAATATCGCCTCGAATTCCTCCCAAGGAGCCATTGTGAGATTATATTCAGTCCAGTCGCTGTTGACTTTTCTTCGCGATCAAGTTGTTATCTATCGGCCCAGTCTATCGCTACATCAAAAGCGGTGAGTGTCCCTTATCCTTTGTTTGTGGCAGAAATCCCACGCTTTACCTATTTGAGCCACTATGTAAACAACCCACTTTCCCAATCGCTTTCTCAGCTTCCTCCGCCATCACGACACTGGCCTGCATCGCCCCCATCTGCCTTGATGCGACACTCTCTTTTATCTCATATTTTACCTCTATAATGGCGTCTATTGCACGGAGCAGGCCGTCTCGGCGCTCCACTGCCTCGCGGAAGAGTTATGTCGAAGAAACTTCCGAATCAGAAGATCCTGGGAACGTTACCCCCACTCCATCTCATCCCGACGAAGACGATGAAGAGGAAGAGTTCACTCCGAAGCCGCAAAAGAAAGCGCCTACAAGATCATCGCGCAGGCGCATGACGTCCGAAGCGTCCGAGACCCCTAAAGCGCGACCCCCCCGACGATCGCGAATGTCGAGAGCGGCCGAGCCTTCAGACACATCTTCCGTTGCTGATCCAAGCGAGGAAAGCGAGTCAGTGGCAAGCGCGCAAGATGAAAACGAGTCACCTTCAAACGCGACGGTCAAGCGAAAGAGCATGGGGCATGAAGAGCCGGAGTCGCCTTCACGTACCGCGACACTGAAAAGACAAAGTATGGCCCGCAAGAGTCGTGTTTCCTCCACACCCAACCCGGAAAAGTCCTCACTCCCAACTCCAGAGCCCTCGGTTTCGCCCGAACCTACACCCCGTCCCCAACGCGAAAGTGTGCCCCCGCTCGCCGATATCACGGATTCTGCGGTGAACCAGACGCCGGCAAAACCCGCAGAAGATGCAAAGCCGCAGATCTCCATCATCAACCCGAATACGACTATCCTAGAGAAGCCGATGGATATCATGTTGAAATCGCGGACACTCGGTCCTTCTATCCCTCAGGAGCCCCAAGGTCCTAAAAGCCGTCTCATGATTACAACATTAGTTCTGAATAACTTCAAGAGTTACGCAGGGAAACAGGTAGTAGGGCCGTTCCATGCGTCTTTCTCCTCCGTCGTCGGACCCAACGGATCGGGAAAGTCGAACGTAATCGATGCGCTCTTGTTCGTATTCGGATTTCGAGCCAGCAAAATGCGACAGGGCAAGATCTCTGCTTTGATCCATAACTCGGCCAACCACCCGAACCTGCCATTTTGCGAAGTGGAGGTTTATTTCCAAGAAATCAATGATCTCCCCGGCGGGGAGCATGAAGTAGTCCCAGATTCCCAACTGATTATCTCACGCAAAGCGTTTAAGAACAACTCCAGCAAATACTACATGAATGGCAAGGAGACGAATTTTACGACAGTCACCACTCTCCTTCGGGATCGCGGCATTGATCTCGACCATAAACGTTTCCTGATTCTTCAGGGTGAAGTCGAGTCGATTGCCCAAATGAAGCCCAAGGCCGCGAATGAGCATGAAGACGGCCTCTTGGAATATCTCGAAGATATTATCGGCACCTCAAAGTATAAACAGCCAATTGAAGAGGCCGCGGCTGAACTCGAAACCCTCAACGACGTTTGTGTCGAAAAGAATAACCGTGTGCAGCATGTCGAAAAGGAGAAGACTGCTCTTGTTGATAAAAAGGATAAGGCCCTGGCCTACCTCCGCGAGGAGAATGAGCTGGCCCAGAAGCAATCAGCCCTGTACCAAATCTACATTGATGAATGTGCCGACAACCTGCGAGTTACGGAGGAGGCAATTCTACAGATGCAAGAGCTCTTGAATCTCGAGCTCGAAAAGCATGAAGGCAACGAGTCTGGGATCAAGGAACTAGAAAAGGCCTACAAGCGCGCTACTAAGGAGTACGACAATATGGAGAAGGAGACGCAAGAGCTAGCCAAGGGCATGGCGAAGTACGACAAGGAATCTGTGAAGTTTGAGGAGAAAAAGAAATTCTTGGTTGGGAAGCAGAAGAAGCTCGACAAAGCCATGACAACCGCTCGTCTCGCTGTATCGGAGTGCCAAAGCTTAGTTGAAAAACACAGTGACGACATCGAGAAGAAGAGCAAAGAAACCGCGGAATTTGAGAAAGAGGTCGAAGAAGAGGAGCAGAAACTTTCAACCATCCGAGAAGGACTGAAAGGCAAAACCCAAGGGCTGTCTGATCAGATTGCCGCGAAGCAGAAATCTTTAGAGCCATGGGATGAGAAGATCAACAAAAAACAGTCCGCGCTGGCTGTGGCTCAAAGTGAGCTTGATATCCTCCGAGAGAAAAGCAACGCCGGCGCTGTCTTGCTCGAAGAAGCGCAATCCAAGATTTCATCAATTGAAGAGACTATTACCCGAAAAGAGGAAGATCTGGAGGAATGCAAGGCCCAGAGGTCCACTCTTGAGGAGGAAGTTGCACAGCTTCAAAGTGATCTCAAGAAATATAGCGTCAAAGAACCTGACGTCCGCGCCCATGTCTCTAACGCTCGACAGAAGGCCGAGGAGGCCAGAGCCACTGTTGCGAGTACTCAAAATCGTGGAAGCGTGCTGAGTGGTCTCATGCGCCTCAAGGAATCTGGCCGCATTGAAGGGTTCCATGGTCGCCTTGGAAATCTCGGTATGATCGATGAGAAATACGATGTCGCCATATCAACGGCGTGCCCTGCACTGGAAAACATGGTCGTGGACACAGTTGAGGTCGGACAGCAATGTATCGATTACTTGCGAAAGAACAACCTTGGACGTGCCAACTTCATCCTTCTCGACCGTCTTCCCAAGCGAGACCTAAGTACTATCCAAACCCCTGACAATGTTCCCCGACTTTTTGATCTGGTGAAGCCTAAGGATCCGAAATTCGCACCAGCGTTCTACAGCGTGATGCAAAATACACTTGTTGCAAAAGATCTAGAGCAGGCCAACCGCATCGCTTATGGCGCCCGACGATGGAGAGTTGTCACACTTGACGGCCAGCTCATCGATACCTCCGGTACGATGAGTGGTGGTGGTACTAGAGTTGCCCGTGGCGCAATGTCATCCAAGCAGGTTGGCGATATCAGCAAGGAACAGTTGGTCCAGATGGAAAGTGACCTTGAAGAGATGGAAAGGAAGTACCAAAAGTTCCAAGAGAAGCAGAGACGCGTAGAGGCGGCCGTGCGAGAGAAAACAGAAGAAATCCCTCGAGCGGAGACCAAGATCCAGAAGATCATGATTGAGATTGATAGCGCCAATCGCAGCCTTGCCGATGCTGAACGACGTGTTCAGGAGTTGAGTGCGGCACATAAACCATCGAAAACAGACGCGAGCCGTGTGAAAGCTCTTGAAGAACAGATCACTGGTATCGAAGAGCAAATTGAAGATCTTCGGTCACAGAAAGGTGGAATCGAGGAAGAAATTCAGGCGCTTCAGAACAAAATCATGGAGGTTGGTGGTGTCAGACTACGCAGCCAAAAAGCGAAGGTCGACGGCCTCAAAGAACAAATCAGTCTTTTGAATGATGAGATTTCAAACGCTGAGGTTGCGAAGTCTAAGAACGAGAAACTGGTCAAGAAGCATGAAAATGCCCGTGCAGACGCCGAAAGGGAGCTTGCCAATGTGGCCGAGGAGCTTGAGAAGTTGAATGAGGATGTCGAAAACCAAGCTAGTGATGCGTCTGGCTGGAGGGAGAAGGTTGACAAGGCGAAATTTGTGAGTGTTGTGGAATCGGCTGCCGACTAGAAGCTAACAGGTGCCAGGCCCTCGAGACCAAGAAAGATGAACTTAACGCCATGAAGGCAAAATTAGATGAGAAGGTGGCGGAACTGAATGAAACTCGCGCCACGGAAATTGAGATGCGCAACAAGCTCGAGGAGAACCAGAAAGCCATGACGGAGAACGAGAAGCGCAATCGCTACTGGCAGGAGAAGCTGAGCAAGCTGACTTTGCAAAATATCAGCGACTTGGGCGAAGAGCAGCAGCCTAACGAATTCCAAACCTTCACCAAGGACGAGTTATCAGAGATGAACAAAGACTCTCTGAAGGCAACCATTGCAGCTCTGGAAGAGAACACGCAGAACTCGTCAATAGACCTTTCTGTAATTGAAGAGTACCGGCGTAGGGCAGCCGAGCATGAGGCACGTTCCGCTGATCTTGCAATTGCTCTTGCCAGTCGTGATAGTGCCAAATCTCGTCTTGACGGTCTGCGGTCCGCTCGTCTCAACGGCTTCATGGAAGGCTTTGGTATCATCTCTCTTCGTCTGAAGGAGATGTACCAGATGATTACCATGGGAGGAAATGCTGAGCTGGAGCTGGTGGACTCGCTTGATCCGTTCTCCGAGGGTATTCTGTTCTCTGTCATGCCGCCCAAGAAGAGCTGGAAGAACATTGGTAACTTGTCCGGTGGTGAGAAGACGCTCTCCAGTTTGGCGCTGGTCTTTGCTTTGCATCACTACAAGCCAACGCCGCTATATGTCATGGACGAGATTGATGCAGCCCTGGATTTCCGAAACGTGAGTTTTCCAAGATTGATCTCTTCAGACCTTTACTAATTAGGGTATTAGGTTTCTATCGTGGCGTCGTATATCAAGGAGAGAACCAAGAACGCGCAGTTTGTCGTTATTTCACTGCGTAACAACATGGTAAGCATCAACCAGACACATCACGGCCTCTGTCGACGTAACTAACAATGTACCATCAGTTCGAACTCGCGGCTCGCCTTGTCGGTGTCTACAAGGTCAACCACATGACCAAGAGCGTTACAATAGAGAACAGAGACTACATCACAGGCCGATAGTCCTGGAACTGTCTGTCTCATCTGTAAATGCGTATTTTTCTTCGTCTTCTTTTCCTCTTGTCTTTATCTACATCATGATGGGTACGGGCGGTGCTTCTTGGTTTGGACATAATCATGCTTCTATTTATGCTTTGTCAATCTTCGGTAGCAGGTATCGGGATTGGTATGATGACCTTTCTTGCTTTTTATTCTTGTTTCTGATCTCTGGATGTTTAACTTCCCAATGTTCTATGAGATTTTTCTCTCCATAGCGTAGACCAAGGCCCAGATTCCGGGCTGGAATTCGGTATGACTACGGTATAGCCTTTGGCCTCTATCTACATCCACAACGCAATGTGATGCATCACGCCGAACTTATCGCGATTCGCAATACGCGATAAAATATCCCGTATGGTAGACATCTATTCAGCCCCCAAAGCCCTACTCCGTATTCCGATGTATCTAGTTCCGACTTCCGAGGACCCGGCCGGGACAGACAAGGTTATCTACACAATGGAGCAACGTAACCGTTGACCTTATTATCCACACCGACTGATAAAGAAGTAAGATAAAGAAGCCGATGGATCTACGCTACGTAGGCTACGCCTTACCAAGGGGCACCCCGCGCCGTCACGCCGCACTACGCCCCTTCTGGGGCCGGGGCGTCGGGCCTCTGGTATGCAAGATAAGCTTTGCTTTTATCGAGGAGTTTATCTATCGATTTTCCCGTTCTCAGGGGGCGATAAGGGCCTAACGTATGGAATGATGGGACGCCCTTGCTTGTGTGGTCTCCCGTGATCCTGTCCTTTACTGTCCCGTACTTCTATGCGCACTTCCGGTATGGTTAATTGGTTTTGAATGTGGAGTTGAGGCGACAAAGACCTATCAGGTACGATCTATCTGATTTTGAGCTTAGTGCGAGGGAACACATCTGATGCGAAAGAGAGCTGTGTAAATGTTGCGCTCGGTTTGAGCCAAGGCCTGACTGATATATATATATATATCGGGACATTGAGGAGCCGGCTACTCAGCTACAAAAGACCTACAAAATAGACTTGATAAATGGAGAATGAGAAACCTGAATTGAAGCCGAGCATGAAACCCGTAGGTAAACACGAATGAAACCCTGGGTATCCCTAGAAATACACGTATGCATACAATGACAAACAAAACAAGAAGCCTAAACGGAACTAAATATCGCAACCAGCGCGGTTTTCATCGCGTCGTAACGACATGGACGGACTGAAGGTAAGATGAGACGAGATATGACAGGTCATGGCCATGATTAAAAGGTCGCATAGACACGGTGCAGCGGAGTCTTATCTGTCATGTCGCGTCCTCGGAGAAAGTCATTAAAAAAGTAAGGCCAGAGCTCCCTGTCAGAAGATGATAACGGAGAAGGAAGAAGAAGTCCAAGGCTTGTGCACTCATAGATGCTTCGAACGTAAACAGAAAAAGAAAAAACAGGGAAAACAAGCGCTTGCCATGATAGATCCGAACTCCGTTCCAGGTCTTGAGAGACGCCGTAGTCTATGTGTGATATCATGCGTGACAGAGGAAGAAAAACCGAATAAACGCGCAAAAATCCTCCAAGAGTGCTGAAAGTACAAGGTTGCGTGGAATGTAATCAATGGAGTCGTGACTCGCGATTTCCTAGGTCGCGATGATTGTGTGTTGTGGTTGGTCATAATGTGACAATAGTTCATTAGGCAATGACGGACCGGCGCGATGCTATGGGAATAGGCTTTGGACCGGTTGAAATATTTAGGTCCGATAGGCCGAGGTCGCCATCTTCGCGTTTCTGTGCTTTCTGTGTCTGCTTTGCGATGGTCGACGACACGGAACGGCGACGATTCAAATCTTCCTCTTCGGTGACTGTGCTACAGATGAAGCGGTCCTCGGAGATTGGAGGTGACCCAAACATAGAACCAAGTTGCTGCAATAGAGCCACAAAGCTTCCATGGATCTCCGCAAAGAGGTACGGATTGCCAACGATTTCCGTCAGGTTTCTGGCTCTGACTTGGCCAGGCCGGCGAAGTTGTCCATCCGGGTCGACAGCGCGTCCAGTGAGGAATGAAGAGACGGGCGTGTACTGCCGGTTCCCAGGCCGGTTCGCCACGTTGTTCTGTTCATCCCGGCGCTTCTCGTCCTCTTGAAACTGCTCAGCTGCATGGTAAATTGCAGTTGCAATTCGATCAAAAGTGCGCCAGATTATTGGACATGCACGGAACGCTCTGCGCGTATCCTTACCAGCTAGGGCCACGAGCGCGTAACTGCGTCGTTTGCCACGGGCCATTGGATCGGGGAGTCGAAAGATGTAGGCAATGGTGTAACCCGTATTGGAGTCACCGAAGCACAACGGGCCAGAGGATAGTCCGCGCGGGAGAAGCTCACAGCTCAGGGTTCTGATGGAAGAACGTCGGAGAAGGGCATAGTCCGCGGGGTTCGGAGGACCTCTGAGAGAGAGGTAAGTGAGGATATGGTTGTGGCAGGAAACATCCGAGGCCACAGACGATGAGTGAAGTGAGTCAGGAAGGGAACCGTGTATGTGAGAGTCGTGCGCACTGTCGTCCACATCGGAATGATTTGTGCCGCATGAAGAAACTACCTCTCGTGAGCGCAAGACAGGGCTGCCATTCTTGCCTTTCCCGTCGCTGCGCATAGTCCCTGGGGCTCCGGGAGGTAACTGTTTGCTCACATCCTCAGGCAAAGTCAAGCTACAGCTTGCGCAAGTGTCACCTTCTGCCCCTCCTAGAATGTTCGCCTTCTGAATCTCAGTCGCATTCGATTGGCCCTTAATAAAGCACGGGTGATCTTCAATTCGTAGTGGAGCGTCCGCATCGTCAGCCGGCTTCCCAGGCGACTTTATAGACGGAGACTGTTTGCCGCTGGCATTCCTGCTGCGAAGGCCGTGAGAAGAGATGGTGTCGTGGGAGGTCGCAGGGGTGCCTTCTTCGGATGAGAATGTGTTCTCGGGATGGCATTGAGAGCAAGAAAAGGGGAGAACCTGCGAGCATATGATCGATGTGGGACCATGTACCTCGCAGAAGTGCGTCAAAGAAAGCTGTCCGCGAAAGCATGGTTAGCCGATTGAGCCGTGACACATGTCCGGAGTCTTGGAAAGCAGGACTCGGGGAGTACAAGAGTACGCCCCCGTCGTACACAGTCATCCTGGGGCTGTATCCTTGCACCGGAATGACTGAAGCAAGGTCACCGAGCCAGCGAGGAAGCAATCCGCGGGAAAGGCAGTAGAAGAATGCGCAACGTTCACGCAAGCGCATAGTATTTCATGCCCCGGGAAAGAGTATACGGACGGGGACGCAATAAGAAAAGTAAACGACAGAGGGAGTACTCACAATGAAATCCATATCAACTACAGTTAACGTCTAGCACAGTCCAGCAACAAGATTATACCATAGTCGTGATGCATGCTTTCTAAGACCGGGACAAGAATCGGTTATTGCCGGTAGCTGGTGGTGGTCCGGACGAAGGTTCAAGCAGCAGTGGCAATGACGCACTGTTGAGAACACAACAACAGCAGTGGCTGGAAGAACCAGAGGAACAATTGAGGACAATTGAGCGAATTGAGAATGCAAGTGTTCGGTTGTAGCTGCAAAGGCCAGCCTCCTGCAGCAGACGGGGGAGCGGAAGAGAAGAACTAGCAGCGCCGAAAGAGGATAAAAGTCAGGCGTGCAGGTGGATAGCGATATGGAGAAGAGTAGTGAGATTTCGGGACCGCAGGACGGAGTACCTGGAGAAGTAAGTACTCGAGGATAAAAGGAGAGTGGCCCGAGTCCGACGACCTTGACAGGGACAAAGAGAGCGAGCGAAATCAAGGACGGGAGGACGAGTACTTCTTCTTTTATTAATGCGGCATTGATCCTCTCACTAAGAAAGAGAGTGAACACACTAAGAGTTGAACACTACAAGGAAGGGCGAAGGGGGGCTGACCCACCGCAGCGCTGATTGGCTCCCACGGGGCGGCTCCGGTCTGGACTCGTTCATTATTACAGTGCGGACTCTCTTTCTCTCTGACATACGGAGTGGTTCTCTCACTTTCATCTCTACATTATTAGAATCAAGACAGAAAGGGGCTGAGACACAAAGATACCCAACTCTGCTCGCTGCTACCTTATCCGCAGTCATTGCCAGATCGCCAGGTGAGCCATCATCTCTCTCTATCGGCAGATCCCCCTTTCGGCTGCTGGACTGGGGCCCGACAGAAAACGGTCTTCAGCCTAATGCACCGGATTTCCAATGGGGCTGCTGCTCGCAGGATATCCGATATCCTGATCCAGATCCCAGCAGACGAGTCGGGTTATCAGAGTCAGACTATTAGCCACTTACCGTATCTCTAGCAGTCGCTAATGCTATCTCCGTGGCTACGATTGCCGCAACCCAGCACTCCGGGACGCGGCCCACTCCTAGTGTTTTACGCAATCGAAGCTCTGTAGAACAAAAAGAAGAACTCTGATATCCACCCGGCCCTGCCCAAGAAGCTTACAATCACCAGCTCGCCATCGGCCAGGATCTCCCTGCTCCGGCCTGTCATTAATTAATAATTCCCAAGTGACCACTGACGGAAAAAAGAAACAGAAGCTGACAATCAGCCCGGATGGCAATGGATTCTCCCGCTCCTCGGGCAGTGTCTCGGCACAATCCCTGCCTTTGGGTTCCAACTGCATGGGTGTGGGACAAAACAATTAGCAAACTGAAGCTGATAGTCGCAGTCGCAGTCTCAGTCTCACATGTCGGCGGAATCGCCGGAATATACCTCGAGTCCTAGACAGTGGGACGGGCGAAACAGGACGTCTCTATTTCTCATCCTCCTAATCCCATACCCTAGCTCATCCTTCGCCGTGATATTTGAATCCTGCGACGGGATGTAGGTCTACTATTATGGCGCATTTCCAAGGCAACCCCCTTGTCGAAGCCTCCACCTCATCTCCCGCTGCCCGATCACAGGGAACAATCGCATTCAGAGGCTGAAGGATGTGATTCCGGTGCATAAGCTTCTGCATGCGTACGATTATTGAAGGCTGAGCAGGGATCAAATGCCGGGTCGATGCGACCGCCCACATTCCTGACTGGACAGTGTCACCTTGCTGCAGTAAGAATGTGATAGTTCTTATCTTTGAGAGCAGAATAGAGTACTCGAATACTACTGCTCCTGTGTCTGCTGGATATACTGGATTACTGGTCAAAGCCAGGGACTGCCTGCCTGTTCCTAGTCTTGGCGACATCATTCTTGCATCACTTTCCAGCCCCTGCAATTTCCTCTTTGGCTTCAAGTTGATAGATCACCTTTCACAAAGCTTCTCAAGGCAACAGAGCACACGATGAACTAACAGTTACGGACATCTCCACTGCCGGTTAACATGAAGGGCAAGGTTGAGGAAAATCGCGCTCACGTCCACCTCTCTCTGTGTTTGGAACTCTGGAAGAACTTCCCCACGTGGACCTCCACCAGTCAAATCCATAATTCGGGTCTCCATACGCTTTTGCTTAAAGTCGCTTACAGAAAGACACTTGTCGATCGTCTCAGAGATATTCGCCTCTCGTCTGCATAACTGGCTGGATAAATCGGATGTAAATCAGTACTCGTGTCCCAGGCTGATCACCGAAATATATATCTGTCTTCATCTTTCAACATCATGCTGACATCGTCACCATAACCATAACCATACTGAGCTCCGAGCAGCTACTGCAACCGAGCATCCACCTTTAATCAACTTTAATCAACGCCAAAACCTATTACCTAAGTCACCCAGAACACTACTCGTGGTCGTTGCTCCCCGAATCCCCGGGCCCCCGCCACAGCCTCTCCGATTGACAAAGCCTCGATCCGCCCATCTCTGGTTACTTTCTAATCAACGAAATCTAGATGGATCGAGTCTCAAGGGTAGTGGGGAAAACGCTTAGTGGAAAAGCTTTCCGGCATCCAATTAAGCCTGCCCCAGACACGCTTGAGCGATTTTATTCATTCTCATTGCTAACTTGTATGCATGAAGGTGGAGCGGCCCTCAGCTCTTCAGACGTATAGCGCTGCGCGGCACACTGACGTCTGCGTTCTGCGCATCGATTGGACTGACACGACTCATGGACGAAGTAGATCACCTGCAGGACCGTGACAGGCATCAACCCCTCATCTATACCATACCGAGTAGGAGCTGGAGACGAGTGTCGGGACGGCATAGGGTGCTAGGACTGAGCACGGGCAGTCGCATGCATGCGCAATGGGCTTACCAATATGCAGCATCAGCACCAACTCAGCCTTACGTGACTACCTGCATGAGACTTGAGTCTTGGGGAGATCACCGATGCGTTCCGGTTGAAGGGACCAAGGGACAAGGGCTCATGCCTCAGCGCTTAAGCCCGGCAAACATTCAACACTTGACCGGAGTTCGAACGACACCTACCGCACTGGCCCAGGAGCAAGGCTAGACCAGGCCGGACCGGAAGTTTTGTGGCCGAACCAAAGATGCAGGCATGATAAACGGATTCCTGCGACGATCATAGGATGTTGGGCGTCGGACCTCGAGACTAGGTGGACTCTATTCTGCGTTTCTTTGACTGTTCACGTTGCTTTTTCTTTGGACGACGTGTTTCGACGGTGGGGTAGGGCAGCACGCTGACAAGGGACGGGATTTGGATACGGCTGGTAGGGACGGAGGACTCCGTAGTCAGTCGCTAACATGGTAACTTGGAAGGCCTGAAGACGAGGAGCTATGAGAACAAGAGCAGATGCAGCATCTGAACCATGGTATCTAGATTCTAGAGAGTCTATCCAAACGGCCAGGGATGTAGTAGTCTATATACCCCAAACCTAGTAGCTAGACAAACAATCAATACCCAACCTCATCCTCACTCTCAATGCCCGCCTTCTTCCGCAACTTCCACAGCGCCCTCTGCTGCTCAACCTCCGCCTGCCTCCTCCTCCCATGATCCTCAACAACAGTCATAAACGGAGCCTCCTGCGCACGCCGAATCCTCTCCTTCAGCAACACCAGCACCTTCTGATCCTGCGCCGCATCCCCCTCTTCCTCATCGCCGTCCTCCTTCCGCCTCTTGATATTCCGTCTCACCCGCCTTTCCTCAGCCCGAGCACCGTAGTACTCCTCCGCAACCGCCCAGTTCGGGTTGTCCAGCACCCCGCGCACGAGCACGAGGGCGTGGCCCTGCTCTAGGGAGTGGATGAGACGGGATGGGGCGATGGGTGTGACGAGGTCGAGGGTTTGTGTGGTTGGATCGATGGAGCGGATTATGGCGAGCCCCAGCGTTGAGGAGGAGGATGGGTGGAGGGGTGTGGAGGAGCCTGGGCCGGTGGTGATGTAGGGGAGGGATTCTGTTGTGGGTGTTGTTAGGGTTGATAGGTGGGGGATTGTGAGGTTTGTTTTTGCGTTGTCTGTGTCGTCCATATCCATGTCGACGTTGACGCCGGGGATGGATGTTTCGTTGTCGTCGTCGGCTGCTTGATTCTCGTTCTGAATGTCCGTAGCTGCGGCATCAGGGTGGGGAGATGGTAGCGCATCCGGCGCCTCAACAGCCACGACGCCCACCACCGCGCCCTCCAAGCTCTCGCAGAGCAACTCCGGGCTAATCTGCGAGCCCAGCGTCATGATCCCATGCACACCGCGGTTCTCGCCGGCATACCGCACACGGAAAGGCCGGTTCTTGAAGACCGGTTTCTCGCTCCACATGGGATTGCTGATGCCCTTTGGCTGTGTCATGTGGAAGTACGACTGCATCTGCATGGAGCGGAGCTGGGCGCTTGAGCGGCTCACGAATTCCGTGGGCTGAGACGGTAAGATCGTCAGTGGTGTTCTGGACGCGCTGGCTGCTTGGCTTAGAGGCTCAACGACTTCCATCGGGCCCTTCTCGCTCATGTACACGACGTCCGAGAGACCCAGGGACCGGATTAGATACGTCGCGACTTCCAGGCCCGTGCCGAAGATCCAGCCGGGGTAGTTGATAATCAGGGGGCATTGCGGGTATGTTGCTAGCAGGGAGCGGTACTGCTCCATGAGGTTTGTGGCGGCGAGCACGTAGTGATCCGGGTCTTCCTTTGGCGATGTTGCGCCGATATGGTGGGCGCGGATGATGGAGCCCTCGCGCTCGTTGTTTAGCGAGGGGTGCGTGAATGGGGGGCCGAAGACCGGGGAGCGCAGGTGAGCAAGGTAGACTTGGCCCATAGGCATGAATTCAGGCTGGCCTGGGTCGAGGTCTAGGAAGGCGACGCCGTCGGTGTTGGCGTAGTTTGATTCGGTTTGCGGGGCTGGGCTGAGGAGGTGGTTGAGGAGGTAGCGGCCGAATGTTGATTTTCCGGAGGCCTTGGGGCCGCAGATGAGGACTTGGAGACGGCCGGCGCGTTGCGAGAGGACCTTTATGGCGGCGCTCCATTGCTTTTCGAGGTGGAGGGGGCGGAGATGGCGCTTTAGGGAGTCGTCGGCTGATGTGTGGAGCTGTATAGCGCTTGTTAGACCTTATGCATTTGTTATGACAAGGAGGTATACCCACGACAGAAAACGTTCTTCTCGCATCCGGCGCAGCTGTTCTGAGACTGAGCTTGTCCGCCACCGTGTTCCCGCTATTCCAAACCCGCTGGTATAGCGGCGATAGATCTCTCAGACGGGTGATGCCGCTGTGGCATGACTTGAATTCGACTTCCGCTGCCCCGTCGACTCCGGTGACGCATTTAATGACAGGGAGCGAATGGGTTGAAGGTGCGTAGACCCGGTAAACTCGCGGAGAGGGATGCAGTTTCGCGCCCATCAAGCTCACGACACCCCGTTTCACCCAGAGATCGTAATGTCCAATGAGCACTATGCTCTGTTAAATATCAGCATGGTTCGTATCATAGCGGCCATTGTAACGTACCAGCTTCTCCTGGATGTGCACGCAAAGGGTATCTTCATTGCTGTAGACAATACTGCTCTTGTTCAATCGCATCTTCGAAAGCGGGAACTCGATTGTCATCGTATTGTCGGCAGGAGATTCATAGCTATATCCGTCAGTAAGTGCTCAATTATGGAAGACGTTGATTCTCTAGGATATATACCTTTCCTCAGCTGCAGGAACAGCGATCACATCGGCGGCGTTCTCCTCAACCGCATTTTCTCCTTCCGACTCCTCACTAGAGGAAGCCTCTTCTTCAGGGACTTCAACCTGAACTTCTGTCTTCTTCCTGCGAGTCTCCCGAGTCACAGTCCCATTATCAACCCTCTGCGTTCTTTCAACCTTCACGGTTCCCCGCTTCGTGGCCCGCTTCGCATCTTCTTTCGGGGTCGATTGCGCCTGGGTTTCTTCCAGCGAGCGTCGCGGTTTCTTGGACGGCGGTTCTCCGGCAGGCTCTGCATGCGTAGTGGTCTCTGTCGTCACGACCGTCTGCGTCTGCGTTTGCTGCAGTCGAGCTTTGCGCGCGGCGAAGGCACTGACCGGAGCTAGAAAACCATTGTGAGTCTCTGCGGCATTGCTGAAGAGCCCGGAGAGGGAGAACGTACCTGCCGCCGCTGCCTGTTTCTCAGCCTTTCTCTTCGTCATGGTTTAGGCCGTTGAACTTCCAAATTGTGGTGAATGGCGCTGTTTGCGAAATGCGATAAATTCGAGCAGCATAATTTCCTGCGGAGTTCGGTGGTGGTCCGTGCTCTGCGGAGCAAAAAAAAGTTCCGTCGCTCAAACTTCGACTCGGCCTGTCGCAACCTTACTCACGAACTACAAGTCTATATACACCCATTATCTAGTCCCAGCTGGATTTGGAATTTCCACGCTCTATTTGCACAGTGCCAGATATCAAGCAGCAGATTCGACCCGTCGGTTGCGCCTCGTTCATCCGACAAACCTGAGCACCCTCGGCGCAGCACAATGGCCGCAAAGGCAGTAAAAGAGCCAAAGAAGGCTCGCCAAACGAGATCAGAGAGCGAATCAAGTTCATCTGCCGAGTCAAGTTCCAAAGCCGAGGAGTCGTCTAGTTCTGGATCAGAGCAATCCGACAGCTCTGATAACGAAAGCATGGCGTCTTCCGATGAAGAGTCCAAGAGCCAGAATCCACAATCAGCTCAAAAGTAAGAACTGCTCCCCATACTGGCTTTGATAGATCCAAGCATTGCTAACGTGCTCTCAGACCCTTAAAGACACGCACCTTCGGCGCCCCGCGGCAATACAAACCACCTTTCGGCTTTAAGTCCGCCAAAAACCAGCCCGTCTCATCCACCACCACTTCTACCCTGTCGAACCTAGCCGGGAAGCAAGTATTTCACATCACCGCGCCTGCCTCTCTCCCGCTGTCAAAGATCAAGGAAGTCTCGTTAGCCGGAGCCCTCAAAGGGGAGCCGATTCTGAAGCATGGGGGCAAGAACTTTGGGATTCCCGCCGATAGTCTGGCGCTCGCCCAAGCAGGTGCCAGCGGACAAACGCTCTTCCTCTACGATGCCAAGGCGCAAACATATCACGGCGCCGTCACGAACGTTCCTACCTACCGTATTCAAGAGATGATTGAACTCCCCGGCGGCGCAGAACTCGAAGAAGCGAGCCTAAAATCCGCAAAGGCCTTAGAGAAGCCTCCACGAAAGCAACCCAAGCATCTGAAGATGCGCTTCCGACCTGTGGGAAGCGGTGCTGCTCCGCCGGAGACACTGGGGTCAAGCTCCGAGGAGTCGGAAGGGGAGGAGCCTACGTCGAAGCCGCAGGCAATTGAGAAGGAGAAGGAGAAGGAAAGGAAGAGGAAGCATCTGCAGACGGAGGGCGATGATACACAGGCCGCTGGTTTGCCCAGAAAGAAGTCCAAGAAGCATTCTTCTGGTGATGGTGAAGCTGGTGAAGAGAAGAGTAAGAAGAGCAAGGATCGGGATGGGAAGAAGCGAAAGAAGGAGAAGGCTTGATTGAATGGTTAGGGGTTGTTGAATGAATGGGTTCTTAAAAGCTTAGCGATAGATCATTTTACCTGTACCTATGCCTCATGATATCAATCAGTGCGCAAAAACTTATACAGCATTGTACAAGAAGTCGGTGGCTTAAAGACCGCACCTTATAGGAAGCTAGAATGGCTATGTGGTACAGTGGCTTGAACCCACAAGATATATGCCGTCCATTAACGTCCGCTGCAGCCAGTGGTATAGCTCTGGCATTGCCAGGGTTGGGATAACTGCCGGGGCGAGATACATAACAGCTGCTCATAAGATGCTCGAGATGCATAGTTCGTAATGCTTGGCTATTGACTGGACGCGACCATGGTTCGTCTTAAAGCCGTTTAAGTGAGCGAATACAATTATGACGAATCCCCATGCTTGAAAGGTCTGCTTGAATCATGTTAGTGTCAAGACAATAAAGTGAGATACTGGCCGATGCTTCGTTCGATAAGTGGACCCTGATACTAGGCGCCAGGGCCAGACGGTAACCTGGAGACAGAAAATCAGCTAGCTCAAAGCAGTTAGCGGCTCCATGATCTGCGACCACTGCCTCGTTGTCGCTCCCGGACTCCGGAGTACCCTTGGGCATCGGAGCATCGAAAGACAAACTGACGATTTCACCCAGATTTCCTTTGCGAACAGGGCCATCCATACCGTCCACGTTCTTGCGTGACTCAAGCCTCCGGTGACATAAGCACTATAGATGCGCGGAAGCCGAGCAGAGTCACATGCAGCATTCCTGATTGGCGGTGCTCGGGCCAGCTGATAGTCACCAGTGACGCCAGCCGACTGCTCTACTTGCAGTGCTTCGCCTAGCTAGACTTGCATCACTCGCGTCTCTCAACGTCTTGTCACTCTCAAGACCTTGTCACTAGCTCCTCTTCCTCTCAGAATGAGTCGAGAATCTTGTTCTGTGCTGTTTTAACGGCTCTGGAGATTCCGTTTCATCAAGACACTCATTCTAGTCCTTATCAGTACCTGGAATAAGTAGTGGGTAGCTCTCCCTTTCTTGGACTTTTTTTTGTTCTTTGTTGGATGATTTCCTTAATGAACTTGTACTGATCAAATGACTATCCATACAGTTTAATCAAATTCATTTGATAGTATTTCGGCGCCCCTATCGTGATCAGCGATCCCTCTATACCGCGGTACATTGTCCGGAGGTACAAGTCACCTGCCCAGCGCTCTCATCATCCACACCACCATTTCGCACTCTTCTAGCTCGATTCTCATTGTCACCATACCCTCACCTATCAATAAACAGCAAAAATGCGGCCATTCATAGACGATGCGAAGCGGCGGGCAGAGCGGAGACTTAGCGCAAGCAGGCAGTCGATATCCTCAAGACGCATATTCTCAAGCTCTTTCCCGGACCGCCTGAAAAATGACGACGACGCCCAGATGGACTATACCGCCCCCCCTAGTAGCAACAACTCACGAGACGGTATGCAGTACATGCAACAATCGGTACTGTCCCTGATCGCCGCCGTTGGAAGTCGAACGGATCCCCGTGCGCGCTTCGATGATTATAGCGACAGTGAGGAGGATGAGACAAAAACAAAGCCTAGGAAGCCGTCTGTGCAGACTTCGAATTCACAAATTATTGCGCCACCACAAGTGGATGGCACTTTACATGTCCTGTCCGCACATGAAACAAGAAGTAGCTCGAAGGAAAGAGGCCGTCGGCATCGGCGATCAATATCAGAGCATAAACTGTTGCGGCCATTTAAGTCGGGTTCAATAAATCAACACCAGGGTTACGATTCAAGTCCTGGCCCTGAACCCTCGACTGGTGACAGGTTATCACCTTTCCCGGATCTCCCTCGGCCGCGCAGCGCAACTCCTCGAGCTGTCCCCATACTGAGCCGCATGGTTGAGGCGCGGGCGCTTCATGAAGCTGAGAGCCCAGCAGAAATATCGCAAGCTTCACTGAAGGAAAAGAATGACAGCACCTCTCAACAACAGTCCCAGGTGTCCCCGCTCTCTGTCCAGTTGATGGAAATGTTTAGTTTCACCGCGCCCGAAAAGGTCATCGTCGAGTATGCATGTTCCCTGTTGCAAAACATGCTTTTGCAAGGATACATGTATGTCACCGAGGGACATATCTGCTTCTACGCCTATCTTCCTAGACAATCCACGAAGGTCATCAAATCCGGCTATATCCATAAGCGTGGTCGAAAAAACCCAAAATACAACCGGTATTGGTTTTCATTGAAAGAAGATGTCCTTTCATACTATGCCGATCCATCGAACCTTTATTTCCCCAGCGGCCAAATTGATCTTCGGTATGGGATCTCTGCGTCTCTTGCTGATTCGAAGGAGAAGGGGCGGGAGTCGAGGGATTTCCAGGTTACAACAGACCATAGAACATACTATTTTAGGGCTGACAGCTCGGTCAATGCGAAGGAGTGGGTCAGGGCCTTACAGAAGGTCATTTTTCGGACGCATAACGAGGGCGAAAGCATCAAAGTATCATTCCCCGTTGATGATATTTTGGACGTAGAAGAGAGCCCTATGGTTGAGTTTGCTCAAACGTTCAAGATTCGCGTTATTGATAGTGAGGAGACTTATGCGATTGATGAGGTATGTTATTGTGCTTCATCCATATTGTGCCTTGCTGATTGAACATGCAGCATTATTTCACCTTCTTCGATCCTGACTCTGGCCGCAGAGCGTTCGATCTTTTGAAAGGACTCATCCGCGGCACCCCTACGAAAAGTCCTCCAAGCCCTTCGCTCGTACCGGATGGCGCAGCTCAGTCGAATAGGTCTCGTGGCTCACAGAACAGGTGGTCTATGACTAGTGGAAGCAATTACCAGGGAACTTCTACACGACGCCGACGAAGTGCGAGCACTAGTATTCTGGGCTCTGATGCTGGAATCAAGCAGTCGTCGCGAAGACAAGAAGACTCGTCCAGCTCCTTCTTCAACTCCATAGACCAGGTTACTGAATCGTCGGCGGTGCTGCAGTCTGTGACAGACACAGCAGAGTCTGCAAGTCAAATACTGAACCGGAGCGACGTCTTTCAATCACCGACAATACACAATTGGCAACAGCCGACTACCGGTGCGGCTGGGACTCACCGCCGCCACTCAGACGAAATGGCTAGGTCAATAACAGAGCATGCCCTCGATGGACTGTCGCTCGCACGGGAAGGACCTGGATTGCAATATGCTGGTAGCGACTCTGAGCAAGACTCCAAAGATGCCTCCAGAATGTACTCTGCGGTTGACTTAAACGACATTATGAGAGCTGGAACGTATCCTCTTAAACGCGCAGCTGGTATTGCAGGATATCTGAAGAGTCGGTCTAAGGAAATGAGTAGTCTTTTGGCGACTGAGTCAATGGGCTATATCGAAAAGGTGTCAGGGATGTGGGCTGGCGGTAGAAGGCACTATGGCGATACAGACGGCCTTCTACCGGACGACCGCGCATTGTACCCTGAAAGCGCTGAGGAAAGCCTAAGGGACGCGGAGCGCTTTCGCGCCCATTTTGCTTTGCCGCCAACAGAGAAGCTCGAAGCAGCCTACTTCGCATATCTACACCGTGCACTTCCGCTATATGGCAAGATCTATATCAGCCAAAACAGGCTTTGCTTTCGTAGCCTGCTGATTGGAACTCGTACAAAGATGATACTCCCACTGCGTGATATCGAAAACGTGCAGAAAGAAAAAGGTTTCCAATTCGGGTATCATGGACTTGTTGTCGTTATTCGAGGCCACGAGGAGCTATTCTTTGAGTTCAATGCGGCGGACGCTCGTGACGATTGTGCCGTCACCCTACACCAGAGGCTGGAATCGGCCAAGTTCCTAGCTGAATCGACGTCAATATCGCAACAGGAAAATGATGATGCCGAGGCCGCGAAAATGGAACATCGTATGCTACAGGAAGCCCGCCAGAATGCTTCAGCAGCACATGACCTTCGCGCCGGACTCGGCGAGTCGTCAGAGCTTCACTCTATATTTGACGACCCGCGTGCTTCGATTGTGAACTTTAAACCCACCGAACCATTGCGAATTACGTGTCTCACCATCGGTTCACGAGGCGATGTCCAACCATATATCGCCTTATGCAAAGGACTACTTGCAGAAGGACATAAGCCGAAGATCGCGACTCACGCAGAGTTTGAACCTTGGGTTCAGAAGCATGGCATCGATTTCGCCCCTGTCGATGGTGATCCAGCTGAGCTGATGCGGCTGTGCGTAGAAAATGGAATGTTCACTTACTCATTTCTCAGAGAGGCCACCGCGAAGTTTCGAGGTTGGATAGACGACCTGCTGTCGTCTGCATGGAGAGCTTGCCAGGATAGCGATCTCCTCATTGAATCGCCAAGTGCTATGGCCGGTATCCACGTTGCAGAGGCACTCAGGATACCCTACTTCCGTGGCTTCACGATGCCCTGGTCGAGAACCCGAGCGTACCCTCATGCATTCGCGGTACCTGAATCCAGACTGGGTGGGGCATATAACTACATTACCTATGTGATGTTTGAGAACGTCTTCTGGCGGGCTATCTCTGGCCAGGTCAACCGCTGGAGGATGAACGAGCTAGGGCTGAAGGCTACCAACCTTGACAAAATGCAGCCTAACAAGGTCCCCTTCCTATACAACTTCTCTCCCTCAGTCGTGCCCCCGCCGCTGGACTTTCCTGATTGGGTTCGTATCACGGGGTATTGGTTTCTTAGCGAAAGCACCGGCTGGACACCACCGAAAGAGCTCGCGAACTTCATTCAGCAGGCGCGACAAGACGGGAAGAAGATCGTCTACATTGGCTTCGGATCGATTGTTGTTTCCGACCCGTCAGCTTTAACCCGAACCGTCGTCGAGTCAGTACAGAAAGCCGATGTGCGCTGCATCCTTTCCAAAGGATGGTCAGCTCGTCTCGGCGATCCAACCAGCACGAAGGTCGAAATTCCGTTGCCACCGGAGATCTACCAAATTCAGTCTGCTCCCCACGACTGGCTCTTCTCGCAGATTGATGCCGCTGCTCATCATGGTGGCGCAGGAACTACAGGAGCCAGTCTTCGTGCTGGCGTGCCCACCATCATCAAACCGTTCTTTGGAGACCAGTTTTTCTTTGGCAACCGAGTCGAAGATCTGGGAGTTGGCGTATGCATGAAGAAGCTCAATGTCAGCGTTTTCTCACGTGCGCTCTGGACGGCTACTCATGATGAGCGTATGATTGTGAGGGCAAAGCAGCTCGGGGAGCGGATACGGAGTGTAAGTTTAATCCATCAAAGCAGTAAGCACGCTCTAACAGATAGCAGGAGGATGGTGTGGCCACAGCTATTAAAGCCATCTATCGAGACCTCGAATACGCCACAACCCTAACTCGTCAACGCTCAAGTGTATCATCCACTCCGTTTTCCCCGACCCCCTCGGCAAAGACATTAGACGATCCGAACGCGGACGACGATATCGCTGACATTGAGGATTGGACATTTGTCAGTGACGATTCCGATATGGAGTATTCGAGGCGACCACAAGACAGACCCGTATCGGGCGCGGACAATCTGCCTGAACGATTCATTTTGGGTAGTAGGTCGAATTTTGCAGATTGTTAAGTAGAGGCAGAGCCTCTGCGGTTTATGATTGATGACAAGGTAATTGCTTTGCCGTATAATACTGGTTTAATTGTGGGACATGGTACTTTTTCTCCCACTCGTTTCTTTTTTGGCCGTCATCTGTGTGGTGTCTCTGAGTCTATTGACATCATCTACGGCATCTCCTCGCAAGTTCTTTATAGATGCTCACCCGACTTTCGCGCACATTTGCGATTCCACTATTAGTATGCTTACGATACACCTGGTCTGATTTGAAGCATCTAGATCGATATTTACTATTAATGCCGTGCATGATAGATGATGGAGTTAAATGGTTGGGTAATGATACACGCTTCTATGTTTTTGGCCTGGGCTTCTAGTGTCTGCTGTACATTCCGGCTTAACGATTCTTTCGACGTCAGATAGAAGGATATTGCGAATCTCTGAACGGTTAGGTGACATCGACTGTCGTGACAGGTTTTATTCTCTGTTCTCTGGGCTGCCAGAGACGCGAGGCGAGCGTATCCAGTCATGTAGATGTAATCCGCGCCTATATACACAGATAGTCCAGAGCGATTGGAGAAATAGCGTACGCCAGAGGTCAGTAGCCAGCTACTTAATCTAGCGCCGCGACATTTCACGATCGATCCACCTTACCCTTTTCATGAAGCCTCCTCCTTGCCCTCAGTCTTCTCTTTCCGCCTCTGCACCACATCCCAGTTATACACACGGGCCGTAGCAACCTCCAGCGTCTGTAAAAAGGAACACCAAGTTAGCCAAAGCGTCCAAACCCCAAAATAAAAGCCAACACAAACCGTAATCTGCTCCCGCAAAAACTCCAAATCCTCATCACAATGCGCCAGACTCGTCTCCGCCGCAGTCAGCTTATCCTTCAACATAACCTCCGCCTCCGCAATCGGGTACGCCAGCATCACATTCGCCCCGAGCCAGAGGTACACCTCCTCCGTGTCCTTGGGGTCGACCGTCGCGCGCGCATACAGCGTATCGTTGAGCTCGAAGTTCGTCTCCAGCGCCGTCGCGGACTCGCTGTCTTTCCGCGCCTTCAGGAACGCCACCATCTCCAGCGTCTTTTTGATGTCGGGGATCTTCTCGCGCAGCCCTGCGGCGCGCCGTGTTGTGTTGACTTCCATGAATTGGTACTTTGAGATCATTTCTTGGAACGAGCGCATTGTTGGTTCGACGTCCGCGCGGGACGAGACGTAGTCGGAGACGTTGTCGACGAAGGGGGCGACGGGGATGCCCCGCGGGTTTGTTTGTGTTGGGCTGTTGGTTGGTGTTAGTATCGTGGTGAGGTGGGTTGTGGGTGGTTGGTAGAGGCGAGACGTACTCTGCGAGTTTCTTGTCTGCCATTGTTGCGTGTGGTATTGTGGCCAGGATAGAGAGTGAGGGCGCGGAGGTCGATGATGATGGAGGGCGAGAAAAGTGATGGAGTGGAGTGGGGGAGTTGATTGCCTGTTGGGGAAAGGTGGCTTTCTGCCTTCTAAACCCTGGTGATCGAGCTTCGCAAGCTTCATTCTACATCATCTACCTCCATCTGCTCAATGGTATACAGTGACTATATTATGGACACATACAGCTAATACACTACCCTACTACCGCCATGGTCCGCCTCACCATAACACCGGCCATCCTCTCTGCCCTCGAGGCAATCCCTCCATCTAGCCGCGAAGAGCTCGACCTCCCACTCCCCGAAACTCTTACACCGGGGAATCCTATATCCCACGACCAGATAATCCGGATATCTCGGTACTTCCGAGAACGCCGGCGCTCTAAAGGAACCGACAATGATGGCGCCGTTGATACCGACAACAACACCGATCGAAGCCTCAACACCCTCCTCCGCGGAACAAAGCTCTACATCCCTCCGCCCCCGCCAAAGCCAGAACCCGTACGCCCTGCACCCCCATCACCCAATCCACCAGATCAACTAACACTAGCACTGCTCAGAGCCCCGAATACCTAGCCCTCAAAGCGCGCCTCCTCGCCGCCGCCGAAGCAGACGAATACACGCGCATGCTCTCACCCCCCTCAACCTCATCACCGAACCCCTCCTTCAACAGCACGAATTCCAAACTCGCCGCCCTCCACGATACACACATCGATCCATCCCTCGAAGACCCCAACTACACCGACCCTTTGACCCCCTCGCTCGTCCTGAACATCTTCCTCTCCGTCGTGATCACCGGGTTCAGCGTGTACTGGGCGCTGACGAGTTTCGCGACGCCGGAGATGCTAACATACAAGATTTCGTCCGTGTGGTTTTCGTCGTCGGGTCGGAGTAGTGGTGGTGGTAGCGGTGCATCCGAGCCCGTCCGCGTCCTGCTCTCGCTGTTTGCGGCGCTGGCGGTTGGTATCGCGGAGGTGTTGATCTATGCGATTTATCTGGGGAAGATTGAGAGTGCGAGGGGGAAGGAGGGGAGGCGGAAGGAGAGGAAGGTTGTTATTGGGAGTGAGGAGGTGAGAGGGCGGAAATTGGGTCCTTCCGAAGGGACGGAAGTCAATGTCAAGGTCGACGGAGAGGATAAGGAGGTTATTTGGGGGAGAGGCCCGAATGGGGGGTTGCGGAGACGAGTACGCGAGAAGTGGGAGGAGGGGACGAAAGAGAAGGATGAGGGCCAGGAACGGGATGGGTGACGGTAAGTGTTTATTCCAGCCCGTAGACTGGACTTATACCATGCCATCTAGTTCCGTTTTGTCCTTGGACGAACAGAACAGCATGTACGATACTTCAATGACAATAATGGATATATCGCTATGTCGAAAATAACACTACAATTCTCCAACACACAGCAGATTGAATGGAATCGGTTGAAAATCCGAGCATAATGGTATTCTTTCTATCGAAAAAAAACAAAAAAAACAAAAAAAAAACAAAGCTAAGCTCAACGAAAAGGTCTACACTCGCTGGTGTAATGCATAATGCTGGTCATTAGTGGGTATATTTAGGTGTATGAGGTATGTATAGATGAGGTGCATGGGTATCGTGGGTCTTTCGTCGTCGAGGTATATGTTGAGGTCGACTCGACTTGTTCCGCAATGGCATGGTCAGGCGCATTGGAAATTCACAAGGCGCATGCGGGTGCAGAGGCAGTCATGAGGGAAAGCGGATAGGAGGTATATAGGTCATGAGGTAGGTGTATGTGCAAGAGGAAAGGAAGAGAGGGAGAAGGCGATTAGGCCCTCTTCTCCAGCAACAGTGATCCGGAGGGCGCCTTGACGGTGAACCCATCGGCGCGGTTGAAGATCTTCTCACCGCGCAGCCAGGTCTCCCGGACCATACCGCGCATCGTGCGTCCCTGGTAGGGCGAGCACTTGTTACGGAAGAGCATGGTGCTCGGCTCAACGACCCACTCGGCCGTGTCGTCGAAGACGCAGAAGTCCGCGTCGAACCCGGGGACAAGGTCACCCTTGGACTTGTCGAGACCAACCTGGGCGGCGGTGTTGGCGCAGCACAGGCGCACGATGTCCTGGAGGGCTTGCTTGGTTGTTGTGTCGTCGGGTGAACAGGTGAGGCCCTTGCGGCGGGAGATTTCAGTCCAAAGGATGGGAAGGCCAAGGCCGACGGAGGAGATGCCGCCCCAGGCGGACAGGAAGCTGCCCTCGTTGACGACGGGAGTCGCGGGCTCGGATGAGGTGTCCGGACTGCAGTGGCCAGGGATATGGGAGGGGAGGAGCTTGAGGTTTGGTGTGCAGGGGGAGTGATCGGAGACAATGGTCTTGATGACACCATCGTCGGCGTGGCGGTCGAGTTCGGCCCAGAGGGCGTCTTGGTTGGACTTGGAGCGGATGGGCGGGCAGCACTTGTGGCGGGTGTCGCCGTCGCGGATCTTCTCAGCGGCCAGGGAAAGGTAGTGGTAGCAGGTTTCGGCTGTAATGGGGACTCCCTCCGCACGGGCCTTGCGCAGGAGAGGAATGGCTTCCATGGCGGAGAGGTGGACAATGTGCAGAGCGAGCTTAGGGGCTAGGTGAGACAGGGAGAGGATCTCTTCTATGGCGCATGTCTCGTAGTCTGAGGGACGGGAGGCCAGGAAGGTGGAGTAGGCCTCTGGGTTGCCCTCGGGCATGACATCGGGAAGCTCAGATGGTGACTTGCAGGGAACCTTCTCGGCGTGGAACATGAGAGTGGTGGGCTCATCAGCCAGTTCAATCATGGCCTTGCGGACGTCTTCCGAAGAGACGGCGGGGAATTCGTCAACCTGGTGGCATGTGAGTCAACCATACATACCGACAAGAGAAGGAAGGATGCTTACCCCGCTGTCAATAAGGAATCCTTTGAAGCCGCAGACGCCCTCGCGGACTAGCGCCTTGAGCTCGCCCTCATTGCCGGGGATGATGCCGCCATAGAAGCCGACATCGACCCAGCACTTGCCCTCTGCAGCCTTGAGCTTGATCTTGAGGTTCGCTACAGTTGTCGTGGGAGGAATGGCATTGAGAGGCATGTCAATGACGGTGGTGACACCGCCAAAGGCCGCAGCCTGGGTGCCGGTATAGAAGCCCTCCCATTCGGTGCGGCCGGGCTCATTGAGGTGGACATGGGCGTCTACCAGGCCGGGGAGCAGGACATAAGGGGAGAAGTCCGTGTAGGGAGTGCCGTCAGGGAAGTCAGAAGCGGGGATCACTGAGTCAAAGACGGCAGTGACCTTGCCAGTGGTGCGCGAGACCACGATGGTGGCGGAGGTCAGACGGCCGCCGATGACGGCTCGCGAGGAGGTAAAGACAGCAATGGACGGGATCTCGGCGTCCATTTTGAACAATGAACTTCAACACAATGAGGTATAGGGAGGAATTGACCCCGGCCAAGAAGAGGATTAGGGAAAAGTGTAAAAAAAGTAAGAATAGTCTAGGTGAAAAAGAGAAACGAGGGGAGGATATGGCTGGAGATAGCGCAGATAAAAAGATAACGAAAGGAAGGAGATAAGAGCCAAACAGGGAGGGGCTGGCTGTCGCAGATAACTCGAGATAAGCCGCTGTGTCTTTATATAGCCCGATAAAGGGACTTGACTGCCACTTGCAGCCATACCCAGATTCCATCGAGTAACGGAAACTGCAAAACTTCTGCCCTCGGGACCCAACGCGGTTCCACCGAACCAGCGGGCTCTGCCTCAATTTTGCGGTCATCGTTTGCAAATTGCCCCTGCAAGTTCATACATTCGTGTATTTGACGTGGAATTTTCTCGGCGCTCTGAAAGCCGGGTTCTGGATCGTGGCGATTGCCAACCTTCACGAAGGATAACGAAGAGTCCATCCCTCTGGGGATACCCTCACCCTTGCCTATTCGGGGCAGGAGCCGAGTTTGCCCCGAAGTCGGACCACGAGTTCTTCCGACTCGCCCCCTTGCTGAACGATTATCCATGGGTCCATCGGCCGCCTCCGCCATCCGTGATCGGGCCTCTGGACTCGTGCCGAGATATAATTACTCGATCGAAACCTCAGCCTCCACGCAAGAGTTTTCCAAACTCTGAGTTCGACGCATTACGAAGCTGTGACACCCAAACCGTCAGTAGCGGGCTGTCTGCGATTGCAACAATGATTGACTTCGACACCGCGGAGAAAATGTCCAAAGATAACTCAAGACGCCGACAACGAAATCCATCTGCATTGCACCAGCAGGCAATAAGGCTTGGGCGGTGATCTGGAGCCTGGATAGCGCTACGCTGCGCAGCGATTCGAGTCGAGTTGTCTCCAACAAAACGTGCGTGTCGGCGTTTTCCGTGTCTCCGTCTCCAGCCGGCCAGGCCAGGCCAGGCCCAATCCTCAACCGTTGAGTTATCTGGGCCAAACTTCTGCCTTTGTCTCCATGTAGACGACCCCAGGGCCTCGTGACCGTCGAGTGACTCGAGTTCAAACTCTCATGGTGAGACAACAAACGAAAGGCGCACGGAAGAAGGAAGCAGCGGTATCCTTTGCTCGCTGGCTGCGTCCGTGCCCTCGGGCTCGTCCAGACCGCCACGGGCTCGACAGGGGACGACGGCAATCCGCGCAGGGACACGGGGTTAAATACCAATGGGATGATAGACGTTGTCAGGGTCAGGCGCCCTGGATTGGGTTTTGAACTGGAGGCCTGAGAGCCGAAAAGGTTGAGACGACGCGTAGGCAGAGGCCGCTTGAGAGGAGGCAATTGGCCCTCAGTTTAGCGAATGCCAGTGAGTGGATTCGTAGACTCCTGTAGAAAGTTATCCTGGAGAAGTGGTCCCTCAAACTACGGCCGTTGCCCTTCAAAAAATTTGTAGAAACTCGAACATTGTCGGCCAAGCGCAATAAAGTTATACGAATGCGAAATGGTCTCGAGGAGAAAGCAGCCACGGAATGGGTGTCTTTTCCAGCTTCGAGTTTGCTCGTTATCGAAAATGCGGGGGCGGGGTTGACTCGATAAGATAGCAACCCGGAAAAAGCCCGCTCGGCAGCGCCTACCCGATCAGGATTCTGTGAAGCTATCCAGCTTAGCGATAATGATACCCGCTTATCTATGCAATGCTTTTCTTTATAGCACCCACGTCTAATCATTGAGGGATATGGGACACTTCTACTCTAATATCTAGTATATGGTCTTCCTTTGATGCAAGTAATCCTACCAAAGCTTCGCATACGTCGCAACCCTCCTCCAAAGCGGCCTGCTATAGTGCTCATCGAGAAGCAAGATCTCTTCCGCATCCAGCTGTCTCCTCCCGCTCACGAGATCAGCTGTTTTCAGATCCCGCCATTCCGTACGAAGGATAATCTTGTACAAGAGTGTCGGCACCACGATGACCAGTATGCCGAGGATGTTGGAGAAGAAATTGTATACCGTGAAGGGGGCGTTATCCTGAGGACGTTAGGATGAGACATACTTGAGGAGGTATTGAGATACAGAGGGTGGACTTACGAGTGGCTTGATACTGCTATACAAAAGGCAGCCGAGAAGTAGCGCAGAGATAATGAAGACCATAATGGGCGTAAGCGGCCAGAAAGGCGCTTGCCAGCTGTATGTCTCCGTAAATATGGTGGATTTCTGGGCCTTGGTGGCTGCGCGGAAGCGGAAGTTGGTGTATGCCACGATGGCAAAGTTGATGAAGAAGGATGCGCTGGTGATTGCAATGAACCAGTTGAGGACCTCGGTTCCCTTGCCTGTTCTTGGTCAACACTGCACTGTCATATAAACAAGTAAGAGCACGTACCACTTAGACTTATGTACGTCAAGACGACCCCAACAACGCCTGTAATCAGCAGCGCCCAGCGTGGCCGGCCCTTCTCGTCGACGTCGGCGATGACCGGTGGGATGAGCTTCTGTAGAGCCATGGTTCTCAGGATGCGAGACGGTAGGTAAATGCACTCCAGCGCTATGGCCAGGATTCCAATGATCATGCATGCATTGATTAAGTCGGGGACGCCTTTGATGCCAGAGTTGCCGACAGCAATCACAAATGGGGAGGCTGCTGAGCCGGAGCCTCCGAGTAGTCGGCTGTCTGATGATGGCACAATCACTGACACAAAGGTTACCAAGGTCATATACATGACGCCCACGCGCCATGGGACCACGTTAGCTGCGTGTGCCATTGAGTATCGCGGTGATCGTGCTTCTCCGGCCAGTACGCCAACGTAGATCTGATCGCCGACAGCCCAAACGGCGAGAAGGGCTGCACTAGCAAACCCCTAGAGATGCATCAGCCTATACCTTTACCAATTAAAGCCTAGTAAGAGATACTTACTCCGAAGCCGTTTTTGAATGCTGGAAGGTCCGTCCAAGTGCTCCCATCTTTGACCGAGCCATCTGGTCCTGCGCCCCCGATTACGGCCAGGGCAATGATGACGATGAAGAAAAAAAGAAACACTTTGACCATGGAACCAATGTACTGGAGCCAGGCAAAGTAGGTATTTGGCATAAAAAACACAGCCAGGCATATCACAATGAAAATAGACACTGGGGCTGTTGTCAGCTTAGGGTTACGGATTTTGCCGAGTCAAGACACTTACGTATAGCGGCTTGCGGGACAGTACCCTCCGCCCAATAGTCGACAAGAACAACAAAGAATGTGCCTTCTGACGCAAACACCGCCGTCCATCCTAGGCCTCACCGTTAGCTACCAGCGGTGCAGAAGTAAAAATGAATGAACCTTACCCAGCCACTCAGCCAAACCGGCACCGAAAGCCAAAGCCGGATCAACCCATCGGTCAGCATAGTCGATGTAGCTACCCGACGTTGGGAAGGCAATAGTCATCTCAGCAAATGTTTGGAGATGGGCCCAGACGCCGACGCATACTATGAAGTACGCCAGAATCATGTTCGCTGGCCCTCCATTAGCCAAGGCCTTGCCAGTACCAATGAATAATCCACTTCCGATGTTAGAGCCCAACGAGATGACCTGTTTTTATCAGCATGCCTTCCCGTTTTCAACCCAACAGTACTCACATGAACCTGTCTAGGGCTGAAAGACCGGTGGAGGTCCCCATGGCTCTCAGTTTGGCCCACATTGAGACTGACTGTTGGCTCCAGGTTACTCTGCCCCTCAGAAGAAGGACTCAGAGACTTCTTCTCATCACTCATGACGGGAACGATGTTGCAAAACGGCGTGGGGAAGGTTGACCCAAGGTGAGAGGTTCACTAGTGGAGCATGTTATGCATCCATAGTCATCGGCAGACGACCGGCCGGAGTAATTTATATAAGCCTGTGCAACGGCGATAGATATCGTGGGCGGGGCTACTCCGTGCAAACGTCAGAATGCTGCCAGGGGTAGCTCAACATTGCTTAGATGCCAAGCAGGGACTTTTGAGATATCTTATCTTGTGTGAAGATGGGGGTCTCCACAAGAGCATTTCGATGGTTATGTGAGTGGCTAGATTCGTCGATTCGGTATCGCCTTCCTTATAAAACATCGGGAAAGCCGTACCGAGCTGAATGCTAGATCGCGCGAGATTGGACTCTTTCGCCGCCATACAATAACGCCCCCTGAATCTCATCCCCCGTCGTAGATTGTCGCAGAACAAGATTCCGATAGTGATTTCACCTGCGATAAGTCCTCGAACATCATGGCGCCCTCATTCGATAACCAGGTCCTGGCACAGGATGTCACGCAGAACAAAAAAGAAACCGCTTTGGAAAAGATCTCCCAGGGGACCCCCTTGCCCGGGGTACCCATGTTTACGGATATCGAGCTCCAAAGACAGTACATGCTCAACCACATGGCTGGAGCATTCAGGGTGTTTGCGAGGCATGGATTCGTCGAAGGGATGGCAGGTCATATTTCACTGCGGGATCCAGAGTTTCCTGACAGGTTCTGGACTAATCCGTACGTAACATCGATTTGTGGCATGATCCTGACCAAGAATGTGGCTAAACTCTCTGTCTAGTCTCGGTCTCCATTTCGGTCTCATCAACCCCTCCGATATGATTCTTGTTGACGAAGCAGGAGTCGCAGTCGGCGGGAACATGACACGGCCCGCCAACGCAGCTGGATTCCTAATCCATGCTGCGCTTCACAAGTCTCGGCCAGACGTGAATGCTGCATGCCACTTCCATTCCCCTTACGGCAAGGCGTGGTCTGCCTTTGCACAGCCCCTTGAAATGCTGAACCAAGATATTGCAATGTTCTACGGCAAGGCCCAGAGCGTCTATAAGGAATTTGGTGGCGTCGTATTGAAGGAAGAAGAGTCGGCAGCATTGGCGAGCGCCCTCGGTAGCGAAGGAAAGGGTATGATCCTCAGGAACCACGGACTACTCACTGTGGGGAGTACCGTTGATGAAGCCGCCTATCTTTTCTTGTTGATGGAAAAGAGCTGTCAAATTCAACTCGCGGTGGACGCTGCTGCTGCCGCAGGCCGTAAGAAGGTCTATATTGATGATGAAGCTGCTAGGTTCACCTTCGAAAACACCAGCGAACCTGTAAGTTGCTCTGAGCCAATGCTTTATTTGTCATTGACATTCGACCAGGAGAGTTTGTACACCGAGTTCCAGGGGTACTTGCAATACGAGAGCGCCATTTCCCACGATGGATACAAAGCGCTATGAGTTGCTCACAGGGATCGACAGATTCTAGCTAAGCACCAAGACTCTCATATCACTCGACTCACCTAAGACAACGCTCCAAGAAAGGTTCTGTTTTCCCGGGGTAGCTCGGGCGGCCCAGACCTTTTGGATGGCTTTGAGAGCTACTCTGAACATGAGTATGCCATTGGTATTGGTAGACTTCTCCAGCCATTCAGCAATCTGTTGCCTGGACTGGGATGTGGCAGCTTCACAGCCGGCTACAAACGCAGGCCAACATATGTCAGAGGACCGATCTTTGTGTCTTTCCTTATGTTTGTCGTATTCAGTTAGATGATAGATGGTCTGCTGGACATACGGTTGCAATGTTATTACATTGACATCCCTGACTGAGCGGTAAAAATAGATGATCAGAGCTGTGTAGATGGCTTGCGTGAGGTGGTACGGGAATCGTTCTTTCAGCGGCGGCGTGCCGATTGGATCTGCCGGATAGGTGGTTTCCTTGTAGTAATAATCCCATTCGCAGATCCGATTTTCAAGCTCTTTGGCCTTATTGGCAAATGTGTCGTAGTCCGTGTTCTTAGGTCTCTTTTGACGGAGCTGCTCTACTTGCTTGGCTAGTTGCGTTGTCTCTAATATGAGCTTGAACAGCGAATCCGGTATCGAATATATCTCTTCAAATGTGGACTTTGGGGGAGCCAGGCATTGCATGACATCCAGGCTCAGTGCATCATAAGTGCTGGATAGCTCCTGCAGCAGTATTTCCCATGTTGTTGGATTTGAGCCTGACCACGACCCTACATCAGCTTCGAGGCTCTCGTTTGTTTCGAGGCGAAGGGCTGGACTATGGACTTGTGTGCCTTCTGTTAGGGCCCGCAGGTAGACATATATACTGTGGAGCATCCGGACTTTGCGCGACGTTTGCACTTTGGGAATTCCATAGAATGTGATGATTTGTTCGATATCACGCAAGTAATGCGCCGCGTTCTTCATCTCTCCGCTAACAGTCTGACTTGATGCGTCAGTTCCGGGACCCGTGATGTGGATTCGTTCGCCCTTACACAAATTGTTACCATGCTCAAAAGTGGCATGAGTATGTTCTTGTACTTCTCTTTCTTCGGAAGCCCAGAAGATAAATGGCGGAGTGCCATCTGCAGTCTTTTGGTGGCCCTCTGCCGATACATGTTTCCGAGTGTGTGCCAGTCTTCGGTTCCAGGATGACGGGGAGAATCCAGTATATCCAGCCTGAACGCGCTGATGGCAAAAACAGCGAACAACAATGACACTTTGGCATCACTGCTGTTTCCCGTGAGAGCTATCTCACCAAGTGTGCTAAGAGCATTGGGCACGTAACAAATCTCCCAAGGTGTTTTTGATTCAACGGAAGCCGGGGTATATAACGTTGTCGTTATATTCTGATAATGGTCCAGCAGAAGTTTTGCCGTAGACATCGTAAAGTCTGCGAGATCAGAGGGCGCCGTTACTGACGGTCCTAGTGTGAGCAATGCTCCAGATGTTGGTGATTCTGTCAAGTTCTGCTCTTGTTGAGAAGGCTGAAAAGGAGGTTCGGCTCCTTCTGGACCTTCATTGGGTACAAATTCGTCCGGGATACCGAAGTCTGGTGCCCAAGCTGCGTTGATAATGTCCTCGTCATTTAGCACATCATCTAGGTTATTCGATAACAGCCGCCACAGTTCAAGGTCAGGAAGTTCTGGGAGCGGAGCTGGCGTTGGTGATCTCGATCCGGCTGTGGTCCGTTCGCAGCGAAATGCATGGAAAGGTGCACTGGACGTATCCATTCCGTTCCCTAGTCCTTCCGCCTGATAATCAAGTTGTTCCAATGCCGCGCCAATAGATGTACCGGCTGTAAGTTGAAGCAGGTTTGTAGCATTCTGGGCTTGCTGGCCCCCTAAACGAAGATCAAATCAGCATGTGCCCCTTCAATATACCTTGACTCCAACGGTCGACCAACTCTTGAACAAAGGCTGCCGCCTGACATGCATGTCTAGCTCGCACTGCTCCTGTTCCGAACTGAAGTCTTCTTGAGTTCTGGTGGGAAGCCAAAGCAAGCGTGGAGGGGCTTCAGGGACCAAGCACTCCAAAGATCTCTGTTTGCACTGGGAGCATTGCGGCGACACCCTATCGCATCGCACCTTCCTTGTGCGGCAGTTGAGGCATGAGCTTCCTTCACCCCGCATTGCCATCGTTAATTCCCCCAGTCCGTTGGGATGAGTGGTTGCAAATCCGACGGCGATGGTTGCCTGAAGGCAAATCAGCCCAATCCAACGATATCTAAGACCTTATGAATCGTATCGAGGACCTCAAAAAAGGTCAAACGTCGCGTACAAGCTTGCAGAAGATCAGACAAGATCACCCATCGTCATTGGATAGAGATAGGTAGGTTGCTCAAGGAGCTGATATGGAGGCTGGAAGAAAGTGCCAGAATCTATCGAGTTTTAACCCCGCACAAGCTCCTGGGGCTCGCAATGGCTCGTCCGCCAACAGGAATGAAGCAGATAACATCATGGGAGATCGGAGATGCAGGTAGCAAGATACGACCGGGCCGGGGAGACAGCTCGCGTTGGAGTCAACGGCCCCACCTGCCCAAACGGACGAGAGCGACACAACCCCCGATAAGGCGATGGCTTCCTCTATAGAACATACCTTACAGACGACAACGATGAGACTGCATCTATATAATCAGGAATCGCAATGGAGCTGATCGGCCATCGACAGCTACACGAAGACACATCCCCGCAACAATGGCTATCGAACTCCCACAGGTCCAGCGCATCGACCGCTCAGACGAGTCGGCCATCATCGAGGCTATCATTCGAGATGGGTGCTGCATTATCAAGAACTTCACAGACGTGGACACAGTCAACAAAGTGAACGAAGAAACGCGACCATATCTTGACGCAGATAAGCCGTGGAAGGTAAGTCAAAACACCAAACTCTGGGTAATCGTGGACGCTAAGCAGTCTGCAGGGAGACTTGTTTCCTCCAGAAACTCGACGATGCACAAACCTTGTGGGACGAAGCAAGACTGTCCGGGACAAGTGGATTGTCGACCCTCTCATCCGCAAGATAACAAGCACCTTCATCGACAAGACCACCTCCAACTACTACGGCGAGACCAAACACACATATACCAGTGAAGCTATCCTCTCCATCGGCATGACCTTCGACATTGGCCCCGGCGCAAAAGCTCAGCGGCTTCACCGGGACGACAAGAACTTCCACGTTGACCACGAGGACCAAACCAAGACGGGCTACCGAGTTGGGTCTGACGTTATGATGAACTTCATGGTTCCTGGCACCAGAACCACGTTCGAAAACGGCGCCACCCTGGCAATTCCAGGCTCGCATGTCTGGGGCTCTGACCGTGTGCCCAAGGTCGAAGAAGCAGTTTGTGCTGAGATGGACGTTACGGATTGTTGGGTGATGCTAGGAGGGCTATACCATGCAGGCGGAGCGAACATTACCCAGGACGAGCACAGAATCCTCAACGGCTTCTTCTTCTGTCGTGGCTTCTACCGTCAGGAGGAGAACCCGTACCTCTGCAACTCAACCGCTGATGTGCTTTCTTGGTCACCAGAGGTGCAGAGAATTATGGGGTATGAACTGTCGAGCCCTAACATCGGGTTCGTTCATTTCAAAAAGCCCATTCAGCATCTCCGCGGTGATAAGATGGACGAGTTTGGTGATTTTGATGCCTCGCAAGAGGCAAAATAGCATGAGCAACGGCTTAAGACATGTGTGGTATAATATACGGAGTTTTGATATTTAGCAGAATGAATTATGACATCGACAACCAGACTGAGCCTTACTCGAAGGTCAGAATAGATAACATCCAGAAACAATCTGGAATATACTCCTTTTCCAATTTACCATGTCCCCACCCTCGCAACCATCCCAAACATCCAGTACCTACGCAAAAACCCCCTTATTCTTCTCAAGAAACTCCTTCCAGCTCGTCAACTTGAACCCGGCGTCCGCCACAAGCTCCTGACTCTCCTTCAGACTCCGTCCAAGGAAGTATCCGGGCTCCTCAATGAACAGGTGGTTCTCCAGCATCTCCAGACCCAGATACCCCGGCATAAATGACTTGTAGGTCTCATAGTCGATCTGCACGAACCGCGTCTTGTGGCCCGTTACTTCCTCGAATTCACTCAGGATCCGCGTCGGCGTGTAGTAGTCGCTTGCGGCGAGGATCTGAACGCCCTGGGTTTTTGTCGGGTTCTTGAGGGCTGAGCCGACGTATTTACCTGTTGCCAAATCATTAGCTTCATTGTGTTTATAGTTAATGGGAGAAGATAGAAGGAGGACGAACCAAAATCACCCTCAATATCCACAAGCGGAAACTTCGAGCCCTCATTCACCGGATAAGCAAGCGTGTATACGCCATCATCGCCCTTCCTTATCAGCCCCATAGACACGTAATTTGACATGAAGTACCCCGGCAGCACGAATGTCGCTGGGATTCCCAGGTCGCGGATATACTGCTCGACCTGGGCCTTCTGGTCGAAGTGCGGGACGTTCTTGAGACGCCCGCCTGTTGAGTCGATTACATTTAGTAAAGACGAGAAAATCAAATGCTCCACGCCGACCTCTTTCGCGGCGTCGACGACGGCCTTGCCCTGCTGGAACTCGGCGTCGGAGTTCTCGGTGAAGGAGGGGTTTGTTACGAGGAAGACGGAGGTCGACCCGCTTAGGGCTTGGGATAGGGAGGATGGAGAGCTGGTGTCCGCCTGGTGGTATTAGTTGGTTTGGTGCAAAGTAGGTAGGGTACATACGCTGACGACTTCGACGCCTTTGTCGGCCAGTGCTTTGGCGTCGGGCTTGGAGGTGTCGCGGGTTATTCCTCGGATCTTGTACTCCTGGGATAGGATGGGGTCCGCGAGGACGGTGTTGATGACCGAGCGGCCTTGGTTGCCGGTTGCGCCAAAGACAGTGAGGAGCTTGGACATCTCGAGAGTGATTTATGCACAAGGGCTTTGAACTGTGTTTGTGGATGAGAGTAGATAGTGTTGTTGTTGAAGCACTTCTTCCTCACGCCCTGAGGACCCTTATATACCTTTGGCCCTCCCATACCGGCCCCTACTCCTGCAGGATCAAATCCCGGCGCATCGAGCCCGGCGCATCGCGGCCCGCGCTCATCACCAAACGCGATGCAACCAATCATGAAGTAGTTAAGAGATCTGAGAAGGCAGCAAAGATGAGGGGAAGACAAATGATGACTGCACGACAGTGTCCAGACCCCGGGGGTGGGCGCCAAGGCCAGCGCTGATTAAGAACGGGCGGGGGTTCGGTCTCGCTCGCGCCGGTTCAAGGCCGACGTCTTACAAGGCTTACCAGAGCATTGCGGGGTCAACAGATATTGACGTCTTGCATAGAGAATGCTGACCTTGGTCTCTCGGGCCGTGACAATGTCTACTCCGTGAACGCTTTCTGCAGGAGGGATGGGAGATTTGGCTCTTACAAACCTTACTCCGAGTCTCCGCGCCTCGGACCTCTTGCGCTCCCCGAGGTTCCGGTATGGAACTCAGGATATTGTGCAGTTTGAGCAACCATATCGCTTTCCTAGAGCTTCTGCGTGGTGGCACCATACTTGATTACGTATGGCGCACTTGTATGGCAACGTATAAAAGTACAAGCAAGGGCATGTCTCGCCAAGCTCAGGTCTTCAGTCTTTGTCCATACTTACCATTTGGCCAGATATGCAGAGGGGCAAGTCCGGCCTAACCATGGGTTATCTAGCCTTACTTGGGTCTGATACTGTATGCTCTACTTGACCTGGAGCGTCAGTATGCGAGCCTGAGGCACAACACCGGGGGGCCCTCACCCATACAAAATCAATGACGAACCAAAAAAAGAGTTAGGTTGGAATCTCCAGGGATGGATCAGAAGGTTACATGAAAGCAAGGCTTTTGGCTGATTTGTGCATGTGCAGAACACCTATTTTTGGTGCAATGACTGCATACAAATCATGGCCACAGAGCTTCATACGTTGTGACGGCACGTTTGTTTAAACAATCAATGCTAGAACGCAAAGACAAAATCTTTGCTTGCTAGTTGAGCATCCAGCACCTTTTGTTGGCTCGCTCAAGCCTCCGGGTACGAGCTTGCCTGCCTCAAGACGCTTCGCTCGACGTCGCGAGTAGAGCAGATATCGTGACAGGAAGCTTGTTTAGCAAGTAGCCACACTGATGTCACTGTCTTTTGCCTATCTCGCGCGTTGGTCACCGGACGGGACGCGCTACGGTTAAACAGTCATGGGAGAGAAGTCCTCTGCAACTCATAGCCCACCCATGGGCAGCTGGGAAAAGTCTATTCAATTGGGGCATGAACAAATCTGTGATGGATGAAGATGACTGTGATGACGATGAAGAGGCTGCGTTTGGCCTGTCTCTTGGTCCGGAATATCTCGCCCTGCGCTCCAAAGGGCCCCTTCGCTCCAGACTCGCTCATCTCGGTCCCAACAGAGAGCAAGGCAGCGAGGTTATCTGCCAATGGCGTGGAAGAGCGGCGGGAAGGGTTGAAAGAGCCTTTGGTTGAGGTTATCTAGGATCTGGGTGTCGATGAGTCGTACCTTCCGCACGGGGTTTATATTGGAAGCAGCAGTGTCTCTTGGACTCCCCACTTTTATCTTCCATCCGCTCTGCATCCACAGATCTGCTTACCTTTTCAGACATCTATTTTATACTGCCTTTATTGGCTTTTGACCATATTCGAACTTAGATCTTCCATTTTCTGAGGCACCGCTATCCGCCTCGTAAGCCTATTCGGTCAAGTCAACCAACGGCCTTACCACTTACCAACAGTTATAGCGTCTTTTCTCATATACACTAACGACACAGTCATGCCTCTTAATGAGTCATCTCAGCTCAACGCTGATGGGACCTCGTCTGCCTGGAAAAGCGGCGCAAACCAGCTGGGACAACGTCAGAGCCGCAACAGAAGAAGCGGCCAATCTGGTACAACTAACAACGATGACAACAGCTCTTCGGAGGGTATACAGAAGAAAGGAAAGAAGAGGAAAAGGCTGTCGAAGAACCGGCAACGGCAAGCGATCAGCGAAGGGAGGGGCGACCTTCTTGGAAAACGCCAGGTCATTTTGGAGAGCATTGACGAATTCCCGGCCATCATCTTTGAGAGGACGGATGTTGCTGTCAACTTCCTCTCCCGACACCTCCCCATCAACTTCACCTTCTCCGCCTCCTAAGCCCTACAGAATGTATGGGGGCGCAGCTGTCGTCTACTATGAGGAAGGTGAATTAGTGCCCCAAGCATTCAGCCTCCCCGATGTTGAGGGATTCGAGGAGGCGGAGGTGCGTGCAATCGAACAAGGCCTGCAACTGGCCCTCGACATGATGTTAAACCATACTACAAACAGGAGAAAGGTCATCGTGCTGAGTGGCTCTCAGCAAGCGCAGAGACTGCTTGCGAAGCACATCACTGGTAGGACCGAAGGGTTCCACTCCAGCACGTCGAGGGCGGTGGCGGCGGCGGCCTGCAACGCACGTAGGTTGCGACAACTCGGCGTCGAGGTCGAGATCCTATGGTCTCCAGGCCACATGGGGATTCCAGGAAACTTGGTGGTGGACTGGGTTGCGCGTACGGCGCGCGCATACACTCAGGGGCTGCCCGACAGCAGGGCACTCGAACTGGCCGGAAGGGTTGAAAGAAGGGAGAATCCGTACTCCCAACGCTGATTGGTGCTTGATCATACCCAACTGGTTTTAGACGGTTATATGATCTGCTGTTGTGCTTCTCTCTGTAGTGCTGTTGGTGGTGTCGATAGTTAGGGCTAAAAGGGGCTAAGCGCTTGGCTGCAGAAGGCTGAGACTAACGCCCGAGAATGAACGACCAACACAGCCGCAACCGCTGATCCCCCACACCGAACCCAGCCTTGTTCCTTGTTCCTTCTTCTTCTTTCTTCCTCCAAACCCACTGCTGTCCTCAATGAAGCTCACAACATGACCATCTCCGCATCCTCCACCAAAGCGCCCTCCTTGGAGCGCCGAACCTCCACCTTCAAAGGTGAAATCGCCAACATCTGGGCCCAGGTGCAAGCTCGAGTCGTTCAACTGGCTGGCGGTGACCCCTCCAAGATTCAAGCCGACCTCAGCATTGATGACGTCCTCTCGTGCCTCGAAAAAGCCCAAGATGCATCCTCCAAAAAAGACAGCAGCATCCGCTCGGCTTTCGAGAGGACCCTCCAGTTCATCGATACCGTCGGGGGAGTTGTTGCAGGGGGAACAGGTGAGGTGCGTTCGCTGTCTGAGCCTGACTTCATTTCGGCAATGCCAGACTAATGTAGTACTCTCCAGGCTTTCCCTCCCTCAGAACTCTGCTTCAATGCCGTGTCTATGGTGATTCATACCTGGCAAGACTACCAGGGCGTCTTTGAATCGCTAGCTACTCTCCTCGAGAAATGCTCCCAGTACTTCTCAAGGCTAGAATACCACATTCAGGGCCGAATGGACGCAAAACTCGCCAAGGTCGCCGTCCAGCATTTACAGCTTTTTGTCGAGATCTGTGATAGAACGATCAAGTTGCGGCGGTCGAAGCGTCGCAAGCTCAGCGTGTTTACGAAACTACTGTTCCTCAACGATAATGATATCGCGGACTTGCTGGAGAAGATGAAATCATTGGTCGATGAGGAGGGAAGACTCGTCGCTGCGCAGACATTCAGTTTTGCGGCTCAGGCGGTCGTCAGCACGAGGGAGAACCTGGCGATCAGTCGAGCTGTAAATAGTAAGATTGACATGCTGATTGCTAGTCGATCTGATTCCTTGAAGGAGAGTGACAAGAGGCGACGGAGAGAGAGAATACTGGACACCCTTGCTTTTGATGAGAATAAGCTGGACCAGGAGAAGAGGGAGCCCGACCCTTACTGGCAACGGATATACTACAACTACCGAAAGTGTGTCGTGCCGGGGACAGGGCAGTGGGTGTTTGATGAAAACGAGTTCAAGGCTTGGGAGAGAGGAAGCCGGGATAGTCCGTCAATCCTGGCAATTGAAGGTACGGAGGGTTCAGGAAAGAGCTATCTCTCCTCAACGATTATTCGACGTCTGCGGAATCGCAGTTCAGCTGCCACTGCGGCTGCAACAGACTCGGACTCGGATGCCCGGACCCTGTTGGCCTTCTACTTCGTCGAAGGGGACTCCAAAGAAGAGCTCAAGCGGACCAACCACATTGATGTAATCACCAAATCAATAATCTGGCAGTTTGTCCAGGCCGATATGTCCTATATGAAATCTGTCGCAGGCATCTGCGAACGGAACCGTGATATCGATCCGCATGAAATAGCTACCAAACTGCTTTTTGAAAACCCGGACATCGGACAGACGATCGATGCGAACTTCTTCATTGTCATTGACGGACTGAATGATGTCGTCGGAGACACACTCGTCCCATTTCTGGGTAACGCTGTATCCAGCGCGCGGTCTCATCATAAGATCCGCATCCTACTGACCGGTCGACCGCGGGCATTCGAGCAGATATCGGCCGCAGACAAGGGCATTACTTTTAGGACAATCCATATCAGCGAATGCAACAGACCGGACATTGACATGTACATCGAGTCACGGATGGACAAGGTCGAGGCTCTGCGGAACAAAGAGCGTTTCGGAGTAAAAGACCTTCGCAAAAAGATTCGTGTTGCTTTGTGTGACAAGACGAGCGGTGATTACTTCCGTGTCAATACAATTCTTAAACGGATCAGCCATCTGGACTACGTGAATGATATTGACCAGGTCTTGGAGAATGCGGGGAGAGAACGATCACAGCAGATCCAGGCGGAGATTGAGTCCCTGAACAACGTGCGCAATGCGAAGGAGATCGCGGAGATCAATGAGATCATTCTCTGGATTCTTTACGGACGGGAATGGTTTAGGCCTAGGCAAATGGCCGCAGTGCTGTACGTGCAAAGCGGCGAACTATCTTTGTTGACGCTGGAGGCCAAGTTGCAGCTCAAGTATACCCTGTTCGAGGTGGATAGTGATGGTGATGTGGACTTTCGGTCGTATGAGATTGTGGAACTGATTCCAGAGGGAGACCAGGGTCAGGCACTGACAGACCAGGCAACGAAAAGAATACTCCCTGAAGAAGTTGATATCCTCCGTCATTTCCTCCGCACAGTGTGTCCTCCAGCCCTCTACGGAAAGTTCGACTTTGAAACCGTCTTCGACCAAAAGCTTCACCACGCAAGCGGCACCATCCACCGTGACGACAAAGACACGGCAGAAGCAAAGCTTGCCGTAACATGCCTCCGCGTCCTGACCGAAAAGCGAGATGCACGGCGAGAGATTATCCGCCCCTACGCGGTGAACTACTTCCACCAGCATCTAGCCGCCGTGGATCTCTCACTTGTTGATCGGAAATGGAAACGAGTTGCTGGTCCACTTTTGACGAAACTGTTCCTGGATGAAGCCTCGACTGATGCGTTGATCTGGACGAATGACACCGAGACTACAAGGGATCTTGCTTGGATGGCTAGGGAGGCGTGGCTTGACGGGGATGGGGCTGCGAGGGAGATAGTGAGGTGGCTAAAGGAATCAGTGGCCATGTCGGATATCCCTGACGAGCGAGATAGGGCTTGGGTGCGCGGTCTTACGGGGAGTTCAGAACCGGAGAAGGAGTTGTTGCTGAGACTGGCGAAACGGATGGTTGTGCATTGGTTACGAGAAGAGACGCGGCAGTTGTTGGCTGTGTATGCGTTCTCTTTCATTCTTGGGGCTTTGAAGAAGGTCTGTTCATGCCTCCCTGCGGCTTGTTAGAGGGGAAGGATTGATATTGACTCAAACAGATAAACCGTAGCGACAAGCCAGAGAAGCCCACAGCCAATATCAACGCAAATGGCGACACCACAGACGAGACACCCACCCTGGAAGACATCACTGAACTAGAAAGCTGGTCCCATACCCTACTTGACTGCAAAAAGGACACTCTATGGGAAGTCCAAGTCGCCGTCATCCTCCGCAACTACAACTTCCTTCACCAAGCCGAGGCCAAATGCCGGCATGCACTAACCCTAGATCCCAGCAACTGGCGAGCATCATATTACCTAGCGCATGTAGTCTCGTCGAACAGCGAAGCAATCGAGATCTTGAACAATATCATAAGCAAGCTTGGCAAAGATGAACAATGGATGGCAGAGCACAACCATGTCTGGGCATATTCAGAGATGCTCTTCGACCGCGGTCAGCGATATTGGAACGCCGAGCAGTTTGACCAAGCCATTGCGTCCTTCACGGAATCGGTCAAAGTCAATTACGCGGGCTTCAAACGCATATTGACGATCATCGAACAATACTACGACAGGCGGCTATGGACAGATATTTTAGAACTACTCAAGACGATCCAAGCTGGTGCCGATGCCACTTCTTCCTCGAACTCTAACACCAGCACTAGCAAGAACAAATCCCATCTCTCCAGAATGCTCGTCGACCTTGCCTCCGAAGAGACCTTCCATAACATCGTCCTTCAGACAGCCGTTGAAACGGGACAGTTTGCCTTCATAGAAAACGTCTACGAAGACGCTATTAAGCTCTCCACGCAAATGGAAGCATTTACGAGCCTATATTACATTCGCTACCACTATGCAAACGAGATATTCCAGCAAGATAGTCCCGACGCTGAAGAACGCGCAATCGCCCTCTGGGAGACAGCACTAAAGGAAGACCTCCCCCGCTCGTTCTTAGACATCGACTTTGTGCTCCCTTTTCTAACCGTGAAACTCGCACCTATATATCTATCTCGCGCGAGTGCTGCAGAGCCAGACTCAGAAACAGCACACGACTACCTGAACCGTATTGCGTCGATTACACCAGATGAAGGCTCAGTGTCATCCGCATCGACGTCTCAAAGTAACGTGATTCTCCCTGCGAAACTGTATCTGGCGCGATACTATGTCCTTACAGGCGACAAGAAACGCGCAAAGCAGATCGTACGCAGCGCCGTCAAGATTGCGCTGGAGATGCTGTCCGATGATGACGCCGATAACGACTATCTTGCGTACTGGAGACTTCTACTTGTATTTCTACCGCTGGATGACAACAACAACGCACTTGCCGCTGTGGCAATGGCAGCGGCAGCGAGTCGGATTGCGTTTGCTAATTTCAATGCGGGCCCTGTATGTGGTCCAGGGATGCCGCTTATCGATGAGCCGAAGAGAAACCCCAGCCCAGGACAATCGAACGGGAATGTAAAGGATCACAACAGCCCGCGAGGCAAGAAAGAACGCAAGGAACAGAGCCCTCGTGGCCGGCCGGCTCCTTCTATCACAACAAATAGCATCAGTCTCCAAATGCACCCAGGTGCAGGCCCTGGTACACCCGACACCAGACGTCCCAGTACACCGAACAGTTTGCCACGCACACCTGAGCTGAAGCCTGTCGCGCTTGCAGACTTGCACTTGCACTCGCACTCTGAGCCCGCGTCTGCACCGGCGTCTGTCAGAGGAGACGCAGATGTCGATATAGAATTGGAGGAGGAAGATGCGGTCGTGCCCATTTTCGCCATCTGCGACGGCGGCTGCGGACGGTACTGGCAAGATGCAAGCGAGATGTGGTGGTGCAAGGACTGCATCAATCTGACGTTTGATAGGGAGTGCTTCGAGCAATTACGGGCTGGGACGCTGCCGTTGAAGATCTGTGGCAAGGACCACGCGTTTTTGGAGGTGCCGAGATTGGCTGGGCATAGTATGAATGGGAATGCTAATGCAAATGGCAATGGGAGTGTTGCGGGTATAGATGTGCCAAGGGGTTACGTGCCGCTTAATGGCAAGGCAGTCTCGCTGGAGGAGTGGAAGAGGGGCATTGTGAGAGATTATATAGAGTAAAGTATACTTGAAGAAGGCAAGGGGCTCGTAGGTCTAGTTATCAGCATTTAGATACGAGCTTCTTGGGACGTTGGATGGATAGATGAACTAGAGCTTGCATATCATAATCTTCGAGCTAGCGCTATGGCGCTCTCTAAGAACGTCAACCCCCTTACTCAAAAGTAGATTATCTTACACCTTATGGTCCATCAACAGCGAGCCGTGCCGTCAGCTTTACAATGTGAGGCGCTGGTACATGCTGCCTTCGATGCAAGCGATCACCGTTAAGTGTTAGGCGTTGCAAGCGTCAAGATATTGCAATAGGAAGGACGACAAAATCTTGGGCTGTTGACACTTGAATGACCACAGTGTATCCCTCGCGCCCTGACCAAGTAGTGCACACGCAGAGCAATATGTAAGGAAGGGTACGGGTACGGGCATCTACCTACAACAATCAAAGCCATTCAAAAGAATAAACTAAGAATGGTCGTAAGAATAGACGCCCGTGGAGGGAAAGGAAGAGAGGGAGATAAACGAGGGTTAAGGTGGTATTTATATTTGGGGGATTTTGAGTTTGCTGCTCGCACGGGGTTGGGTTTGGCTTACCAATTCAATTCTTTTGTCTTTTGCTTTTGATTGTGGATGCGGATGGAAGTGCAAGGGCTGGCATACGGATGGATGGATGGATCTAAAGGGCTCACTATTGATATAAGCTGAGCTGGAAGGTCCTGGACTGGACTCGCAAGCTCGATTCGCGGTATTCTGCTCCCTGCATATTATGGTCATGGCCATCTGTTAGGGTAGGGATAGTCCAACCTAACCCTATCGCATCAGGTCACGCCAGAGATTTGACTGGCCTATTCCAACCCTACCCCAAATTATGGCATGATAGTACGGGCAGTGCCACAATGGGTACATGTCCACGCTCAATCCATGCCACGCCCATGCCACGCCCACCTTCCCCCCAACCCAGCAAGTAGGCACCTAAACCCAAGCCCCAGCAGCCCGTACGTTCCCCCAACTCTCAACCCTAACGCAAGCCACCAGCCTAGTGTAGTATAGGGAACCTCCATTACAACTCCATGCAATCTATCAAACCGCATTCTCATTTCCATCCGCATTCACACCCTCACCCTCATCCGCAGCTGCATCCTCGCCCTCCTCATTCTCAAAAACATTACCAACTTCTCCAACCCCCTCCACACCCCCAACAACAAGCAGCGCCTCACAAAGCCCCGGATCCTCAAACGCCTTCCCAAGCCAGTCTAGCATATGTCTCCACGAACTCGGCAGAATACACTCTGCATTCAGCGCCTCCCCGCCGGAGAAGCAGTTGCAGCCGCGGTCGAGCTCCTGCGTTTCGGTTATCGAGACTGGGAAGCCGAGCGGTTCGGGCGAGAGGACGTAGGCGCGGCAGCGCGAGGATATGAAGGAGGCGAAGGGGGTTGGGTCGGTGGTTGTAGTTGATGCCTCATTGCTGGTCGTGGATGTGGGCTGAATCTCGGTCAGGTCTAGCGACTTCGTATGCAGTGGGTTTGCGAGCGCGATAGCTGAGATGTTGTGTCGCCAGTCTGGCCCTGGGTAAACAGTCAGTCGACGGGATCAGACAAAGAGGGTAGTGTACATACAATTCCTCGCAAGATACCTCACAGCCCCCAACCCGCCCTCCGAAACACCGATGACATCGATCTTCGCATCCCGCCTAACAAGCCTTCCCCGCGCTGCAAAAATCCCCTCAAACACCGAGTCAACATGTTCCTGCCAGTTGCCGTTCCCGGGGATCTTATTCCGTCTGCTCTCAGCAAGCGGGGGTTCCACAGCCGACGCACGAGGCTGCGCCAGCCACGTGTGGATGGTCATTGCCTTGCCAAGCCCACAGTGCCAGATGAGCTGGCCTGTGTTCGCGAGGACGACGGCGGTGTCTCCTTTCTTTGAGCCTGAGCCCTTGCTCGTGGTGGACTCATACAAAACAGTCTTGACGAAGTCCACTGCCGAACCCGCGTTGATGTTCTCTGCGCCGACGTAGCGGTACGCCCATACTCCGAGGTCTTGCACGGGCTCGCCGAAGATGAGGATTATGCGGGATGCTGAGGCGAGGTTGCGCGAGACTAGGATCGGCACGTGTGGCTTCTTGGGCCCGGAGGTTAGAGGGAGACAGAGGGTTATTAGGCCTAGGTTGCGGAGGCGGGTGTAGACGATCTCGCGGACGCATTCTGGTTTGATGTCAGTAGGCTTTGGGGGTATGACTATGGGTTGGGACGGTAGCGTTTATGGGTGGTGTTTGAGGAGAATAGGTAGTGTTGGTATATAAGCAGGTACCCACGCACCGTTCATAGCATCACGCTGCACTTCATTCCAGCGGTCATTCTTGTTGATCTTGAACTGGAAATCCTGGGTCGGATCTGAGATCTTGCGGATCTGGTCTTTGTCGTTGATGAAGTAGCTAGAGACTACAAGTTAGTTTCCTCTGTGGTTGAGCTGGGTGCAAAGACCAAGATAACGCACCCCAACTTATCCAGGTCCGCTGGGAACACTGGATCCGCAGGGAGATCCTGCTTGCGGTAGACGAACATGGCGAGTCTGATGCTCCAATGGGCGTTGGGGAGAGGTAAACGTAGGATCGATGAGCTGAACCAGCAATGTTGAGTGATGGCTGGTGTTTCGACAGGGGAAACAATTGAGAGAGGAGAGAGTGGAAGCTTGAAGGAATCTTAAAGGGTAAACAGAGGGAAAGGGACTTAAACGGGGGAGAAAAGGCTATCTGCAGCCTCCGTTTGCTTCACCAGCGACCCCAATCAACAATTGCCTCACTTTACAAATTCAGTCATTGAGTGAAGGTATCATGGACAATCAAAGTCACTTCCACAATTTCGGCCGCCCAGTCCTTGTTAGAGAAGTGAGAGGGCGAATAGCAGCATCAGCAGAAAAGAAAGTGTATAAACCCATCTAATTCAAGCAACTTATCGTACAATCATCCTCGAATACAACACAGTATGTAGGTATGTAGAACAAACGCCAATTGCGCAAGCGAACCTGAACCGAACCAAGCCAACTCGCCAGACCATTTTTATGTAACCCATCGATATAGCACATCTACCAACTAGCCTTCCTGACGCCCGGCAGTTCACCCGCGAGAGCCTGTTGACGGAATTGGTACTAGGACGCATGGTTAGTGCCTTGCTGTGGCAGGACTTTGGTAGCTTGCTTACCCGTCCAATTCTGAAGTCCCGGATAACACTCCTGGCTACACCTCCCGCCACACAGCGGTTCTTAATCTGCGTGGGGCGGGTGTAGGCGTGCATCTGGGAGAGCTGGAGCTGCGCCTGAGCGCGCATACGCTGGGGGAGGGACGTGTTGCGGATAATGTAGCGGAGGGCTTGTCTATAGTCGAATCAAATATTAGCAATTGAATCCCTAGGGTAAAGACTTCAGCAGGTCGCAAGGGAGGATAGTCGGGGTCGCCGCACCGGTCAGGCTCATACTGCTCAAAAACCTTGCGCTTGGTGTGGTCGCGGATGACACGGATGTTGATAAAGCCCGCGAGGTCGAGCTTCTTGGCGCGGAACTGTGACATGTTGGCTAGCTTGACGAGGATGTTGAGATTGTTCGTTCGGAGTTCGCTCGACTTTCGTATGGTGGTTTCGGAGGAGCGCAAGACTCCCGACACCCGAGTCACGGGGTGATGCGTCCACATTGGGACTAGCGCGAATACTTCGTTCTATAGCAAAGTTTTTGATAGACTTGATCTCGAGTAGATAGTCCTTCTTGACTAGGAAGACGATCTGTGAAGGCTTACTATTTGCAAGGCGTGTAGGAAATTGGGGTGATTGCCTATAAAATAGACCCTCCGAGCCTGGCTGGAAAGCAAGTCCGCACCGAAGAATCGCTTATGGATTAGGTCTACAATGCGAGCCTTTTGATAAGCTATTGCAAGGCTTTGAGATAGCTCCCAGGTGCTACGTTATCCGCAGAGGTGTAACATCTGGCTAGGAAGATAGCTGGAAAGAGTCACGTCTGATGCCGGTACTCCAGGAGCTCCATTGACCGGGAACACTGGAAAAAGTATGTGGTGATCTTCAGTTAGGCGCTTGCACTGCAGGTGGAACGGTTGCCGCGATAGTGGTACAACTTGTCAATTCGTCAAGGTATCTGACGGATAACGTCTATATGTCTGTACAGGGAATTGCCCGCAAGACCACGGCGACGGCGGCACATCAACGATCAACCGACCATCCTCCTGCCATTCCAACTCAATCAAAATTCCGGCACTTAGTGCTTAGCAGCCTGGCGGTTGCGGGGGTCGTTCTTGTACTCGGCGGCTGGAACCAGGTGAGTTAGCAACTATATCGGCTAGCCAGAAAACGAGCGGAGATTCCCCTCATATTCGGAGATTGATTTAGCATTGGAACATTGGCGACTCACTGTTGGACATGGCGTTCTGAGCCGAGTTGATGCCGTAGAGGATGACCAGACCTAGCCGTGAAATTAGCACGCATCCCAATGAAGAACCGCCAGTTCCCGCAATCCTGGCCCGAGGTAAGCCGCTCCAAAGGTTCCTTCCCAAGTATATTGATTCATTCGACGAGAGTATGGCACGTACCGGCAGCGAAGAAAGGTCCGAGGGGCCCGACTAGATAGAGAGTAAATCAGTGCCGTTCGCAGCTACCTGCCGACCGCGCGGCGTCAAGGGCAAGGAGTAACATACTGACTGGGGTGGGGAACTTCTTGGGGAGGAGGTTGGCCATTGTAGCGGTTCGTACAGCGAGATGTGATGCTGTTGAATGGAGCTGATGCGGTTGATGTTCCGGGAAAGGGTGCGACAAGCAGGAGCGGCAGCAACGAGGTTTGTCCGGAAGCCCGACGGCTAGCCGCTTTTGGCACTGGGCCACCGCCGCTTTTACTTATCGCCGATAACGTCCCCTCATGTAAACAATCAAATTGGACAAAGTACACCAGCAGTCTCACCAACATATTTTCTCTGTAGTGTCATTCAATACTCGCTACGAACCCGACTTAAAATGGCAGCCTCGCTCAGCGACTCTGTGGCTTCCCTCCACTCCTCCCTCGGCCTAGTTGACGACTCCATCGCAATCCTCGACTCCGGCGTCAGCGACTTCCCCCGGATGTCCAAGGTCCTTCAAACAACACGAGTAAGTCTACGGCAACACTTCTCTAAAAGCATTACAAGCTGATCTTATACCAGCATTTCGAACTCCTCCCCGAACCCACCATCCGCGAAGCGCAAAAGGCGCTAACCGACGAAATCACACCTAGCATCGCACACCTGCTCTCGCTGGCCACAAACCACGTCGAAAAGCTCGCCCGTCGCGAGGAAGGTCTGCGTGCAAAATGCGAGCTGCAAGAGGGGCGCCTCAACTCTGCATCTGCAAGCCGGCAGCACGCGGCGCGCCCACAGAGGAGCACACCCAGTGGAAAACAGGCTGGTTCCGCGGCCAAGGCGCTCGAGTTGAGAAGATTGGTTCAGAAGAAAGAGCGCCTGAAGTATGCGGTTGAGCGGCTGGAGCTGCAGAGTACGCAGAGGGAGCGCCAGTTGAGGAAGAGCATGGCTTTTCATTGAGTGAGCTGCTGTCGCTGATCAGTTGAGACGCTGGTACCGTCTCTGTTGAGAGTGAACCCGTTAGACTTGTTGGACGGGCTCCCTTCGATGCCCATATGAACTAGGCCAATTGTCGAATTCTTTAGCCCGACTTCGTCGCGCCGCTACCAGGTAGCAGTTAGTGCTAGAGCGGTCAGACTCCTATCTCCATTCTCACACCCCGCCATCGAGTATGGTCAAGGCTTGCGACCCAACGGCAGCGGAGCATGTTTGAGCTGCCGGTATGGCTATAGACACCAACTATTCTGACGGCGTGGCCCAAGGCACTCGCACGCCAAATTCTGTGGGCCACGTACTGAATTCGTGGCCGTGGTGGGCTTTGTTCCAGGAAGCATGGATGCTATCATGTACCATGAAGAATCGTACAGGTGACTCCTAGAAAGTTGGATGGTATGTTGAGTGGATTTGCTCGTCAAATACCTAGAACTTCCAGAACACCAAGATGCCCATGAAGTTTTCATCTATGTTACAATGGCTTTCTGCCTACTATACAGAATCAAACAGACCGTGCTTCCAGCCCGGACAGATAGCGCCGAAGACGCCCGTATTCCTTCCCGTTATTCCCAAAGTTCCCAGAATGCAATCAAGGGCCATTACTATAAAGCCTCCCGCGCAAGCTTCCTAGAAGCCTTCCTAAACTTCTTGTTCTCGAGCTGTTTCTTCCAGCTGGGAACCTTCTTCTCTCCCTTCTTCCGCGACGGGGGCACTAGAGTAGGAGGCAATTTCCTTTGAAGACGCTCAATCTCGTCGTCCATCTCGCCTTCCACGTCGACTTCATCTTCATCCTCTATTTGACTCTTCTCGGCAGCACGTCGCGCCAACCGTTCTTTCTTCGATTCACCGTGCTTCTCGCCTAGCTTCAGGTTCCGCGGAATCCGAGTTTTCGCCCCAAGAGCCCACAAATCTCCCCATCTAGCCTTACGAGCGTCCTTGAAAGCCTGGCGACTGTACGACCGGGGTACGGTCCATCGTTCGATTTGACCGGCGGGTGTGCACACATCGAAGATAACGTGACCTCGGCGTTTCATAGGAGTGTATACGAGTCGTGGAAGAGAGAGGGTGTGGAACTTTGTGTCTGGCGGTGGAGAGACAGGCTCGGGTGTTTCCTCTTCAGTGCGTGCGACCTCTTCGGCTTCGGCTACCTCGCCTGCCTCGTTGAGGTGCTCGTAGCCTTCAAAGGCGGCGTCCGTGGCGGTGGAGCCCTGGACGACTTCCTCTGTCTGCCGGAGGTCAACGCCTCGTTGAACAGCGACGTAGCTGAACTTCAGGTCCTCGTGGTTGCGGTCCTTGGCACCGATGATGCGCTGGTGGAAGGTGGGGCGGATGTAGCGTTGTTCGAAGTGGCAGAAGTCTTTGCGGCCCTTGGTGTGGCCGTCGACGAGGTACATAGGGCATTTCTCGTGGTTGGTACAGGGGGCGATAATCATGCCAGATTCTTTCTGGACTTTGGATGCCTCGCCGGCTGACTCTAGGGGTGCGTCGTACTCTGTTGAGCCGGGGCTAGAGATGTAGCGCTTCAGCAGCATCTCGCGAGCTCCGGCGACTGCTTCGAACCCCTTTTGATGTCCCTTTTCCATGAGAACTAGGACGCCTCCGTTTGGATTCAGCATTTGCCATAGATTCTCCACATATTCTTTGCGTTCATAGTCTTCGGTTAGGTCCATTAATGCGTGAGGAGCAATGATGACGTCAAACTGCTTTCGCTTCGGAGGGCGTTTGTCATGAACAGTCGGGCTGTCCCGCGTATGAAGGTAATCAGGAAGTCGAGGGAGAAAGGTAGTGTTCTCCAACATTGCACTAGCACGTAGACGAAGGGGATCGGATCCTGTAATAACGGTGGATTTGCCCATAGGAATTGGGTTCGACTTGGGATGATCCGGGACCATGAGCTCGTATTCGGCCCGGAGGACGTCTCTCCACGCCAAAACACCGGCACCAGCAGCGCCGGCATCGAGAATACTCGGTCCGCCCTCTCGTGATATCAACGGTCTTAGCCAGTTCGAGCCCAGGCGCTTTCGAATTTCAGCCAACACACTCAAGGTCGAGGCATACAACCCCGGGTATAAAACTGCCATGTAGGCATTGGCTTCCATCTCCGACATAAAGCGCTGAGTCGCGGTTAGGCCGACGGCCTGTTGTGGCTCATGAGCGTGTGCAGGCGCGGTCCGCGTGGATTGAGGGAGAAGCTTGCCGCCGAATGCTTTGTAGGCGGCCTCGGAGATATGCTTGTTAGAATGGTCGGAGAGGATGATTGAAATGGGACCTGTCACTGTATCTTTAGGCGGATATACAGTGGCCGGATCTGTCGCAAATTTCCCCTGCGTCGTCAACGGATGGAAACGAGGCTCGGAGTCCTCGCCCTCTTCCTCCATTTCTTCGAGCATTATTTCAACGTCTAATTGTTCAGCCACTTCTCGAGTCCTCTGCATAGCCGGGGTTTCATGCACTGGAGGCGACTCCATATCGTAAACAACCGGCCCATCATCCTCCATTTCAGCCGCCTCGTAGTCAACTTCCTCCCACCCTCCTATGCCATCTTCGCGGAAAAGCCGATCAGTCTCCTCTTGTTCGCCCTCCACCTCGTATTCTTCAACCGTCTGAATTATAGGTTCGCCGTACAGCCGAGTATATAGCACCGTTTCCTCCTCGTTCAAGAAACCGTCCGGTAAAGAGTCGCGGAAGAGTTGTCTAGCCTGCTGAACTCGTTCCTCCGCTGTCTGGCCCTCCGGGCGCTCGTACAAGGCCTTGTCAGCAATTTCATCGGCGGGGGCACCTGACCCGGCATACTCGTCTGTGAGGTCGAGCTCATCGAGTAATTCCAAAATTTCGGCCTCAGTGGTGTTGATTTTGTCAATCAGGGCGGATAGCGAATCGTCCGGCTCGTCTTTCGACTCTGATTCCTCTTTGACTGAAGAGGAGTGGCGTTTTCCAGTTACAAGTTGACCTGATGCATAACTGTTCGTCGTGCGACCAGGGCGGTGTGTTAATGTGATGGAATGGGCTGCATTAGATGCAATAGTCGCGCTTGACTTGCAATGGGTGAAAGCTGGCGCTCTGTATCGGAGCTGTCGCGAGCCAGTATGTAGCGACCTGTTTCCAGTAACGACGACATTGTTGGGCCTGGACCGAGTAGCCCTTAGAGCAGGAGATCGCGACAGCATTTTCATCCTTCTATTGCCCGGAAGAGATGAGCAAGAAGCTGGATGGAAGAAAAACAGTTCGCCGCCACCTCAAAGAGCTCCGAGAAAATCAATGCCAAGCTAGTGCAGGTGTAACTAGGATTGTCCCATTGGCTGTCTAGTTTTATGTTTGTTACATAATTATTGACATGAAGGCCCGTGCACTGCGTACAATATCATGGCGATATATGCAATGTGGCTTTCAGATGATGCATTCATTATTGGTTACAATTATTCCAGAGTTTGTGAGGCTGAAGCTAAAGGGGAGATAGCTTGAGGCCAATCAGAATTCAGGACTCACTGTCGTCATCATTACCCATGAGGGCTCTCAGAGCAGACTTGCATTTGACGACCTCGTGATGCAGAGCCGTCAGCTTGGCCATTACCGCCATGAGACTCGGGTCTTGGCTTTCTACGCGAACCTTCTCCCTGACCTTGACTTCGTCTCCCTTCCAGGAGAATACATCCCCTGCCTCGTCATGGGTAGGACCACGGGTGCCGAACAGTCGGTCGCGGATGGAGAACCCAGTCAATGAGATATCAGTTGCAAAGGCAGTAGGAGTGTGGGCCGGCGTTGTGGATTCAAGCGTCCTGATATAGAGCACCAGTGCAGAGTCTGCGATAGATAGGTGGAAAGAAAGCTGAGGTGGTAGAGGCGGGTCGAACATCTGTTCTGCGTCAGCTAATATGGTAATGGGCGTTCAACGCGTCTCCTACATGGTCGGGTGCACTTGTCTCCCACCATTTGCCGCGCACAATGTCACTATCACCCTTCAGCATTTGCCGCCCTTCAGCAATGGTCTCCCCAAGGAGGTGAAGCTGGCTGTATATGAAGCGCGCGTCAAGCGGATCGCCGGTCCATGTGCTCACATCTACAATGTCAAGGCATTGGCGGACCGAATCCCTGACGGAAACCAATTGGCTGAGTGCCAATTCAGGGGCATTTTCGGACTGTGATAGACATAGCCGCGTCGTAGGTGCACCTCTGGTGCTCAAAGAGCTCAGGCGAAGTTGTATGTCCTATCGCATAATAGCAGTCAGGGTCGAGCTCCATTATATTGATAGGCGGCATCTGGCACATACCCCTTTTACAATCTTGGTTCCAACTCTTGTCACGAACCCCTTAACATTCTCCGATCGCATGGACGACAACACTAATGTTGAGCCAGGCTCTTTCGGCGCCAGCAATGCTGCGCATTCATGCAGACCCTCTCTCAATGAAGCGAGGGAATCCTGCAATGAGCGCAGCAGCCATTCTAGCTCTTTTTCCTATACTTTAGTTCAGCATCAGAACCAACTAAGCAATCGGTGCAAACGTACCAGGGCATAATTGACTTCTTGGTCCAGACTCTCTGGGGAAACAGGTGGGTATACCCAAGTGGCCATCTTCTCCGGGCCACGGGGAACTGGGGCGCACTGCGCAAACTATCTCCGCAAATTCCCCTCTTACCAGAACAGGTAGAGGCTGGGCTCCGTGTCAACTTTCAAACCCAGCACCTGGACTTAGACTTAGGGCCTGGTCGTGGCTTCTTGAGTTCTGAGGGATCGGCCACGAACCAAACAGGCAGAAAAGAAAACCTTGCAAACTGGGTTACTACACGACCACGCTGATCGGCCAAGCGCATGGACTGGGCCTGGAAAATTGGTCGTGGGTGGTGCAACGTCAGTGACTGGCTTCGCTGATCGAGCTGGCCGAAGTTGAACGTCATGGACATCGACTGATGAGCGCCTGATCGGGCATAGTGGCTGGCACTATACCGGACTCGGCTAGCGGCAGACTGCGGGTATGACGTTGAGATCATCACTTTCTGTCTTTGGCTTCAAAGTTCACTGTCAAGCTTTCAGGTAGCAATGATGCATTTTACAGCATTATATCATTCATCGCTCGATCAGCCTGCGGGCCCTAGCTTTGCGGCCGGAGCCTCCGGATTCTTTAATAGGATACCCTAGCCACATTTTTTTTTTACATTCCATTCCTTCCAGCCTTCCACAACCTCTCCTGCCCCCGTCCCTGCATACCAATCTCGACTGCCTTTTGAGGCCGTGATAGTCGCAAATTTTCTCTGCACCCCACTCATCGCAACTTTCTCTCTACATCATCCTTTACCAACTATAGACGCAAGGAGAGCACAATGCCGGCTTCCAGTAGATCTCCCATTGTACCCATCCTTGGCGATGCGATTGCTAACAGGCTGTCTTCGCAGGAGCTGTTCTGGGCTTTCTAGGCCTCTTCTTCACTGCCGGAGCCCTTCTTCTGATGTGGCTCGTTTTTCTGGCCGGTGTCAAGAATAGCAACCCACTCAACAATATCTACTTCCTTCAGGTAGATACGAGCAATATTCCCGGAGCACCGACCCAGTCACGATGGACCTGGTGGAATATCTGCGCCGTAGAAAACGGCAAAAGCCAATGTGGAAGCTCGCACCCTGACTACCCATTCGACCCCCCAAGTGACCGCAACTTCGGCACTGATGTCAACATCCCATCGGCCTTTATCGGGTAAGCAACGAAGTCGGATTCGTCAGGTCGTCTCGTGGACTTTTTGCTGACATCTCACTCACAGCACCAACCACTACTTCCTGACTTCTCGGTTTTCGTGGCCCTTCGAGATCATCGCCTTGTTCTTCGGTGTTCTCTCTCTGTTCACCGGTCTACTGGCCATGTGCACCCGCATTGGAAGCTACATCTCGGCTTTCATGGCATGGCTCGCTCTCATCTTCCAGATCATCGTCAGCTGTCTTATCACGTATGTCAGGTCCTTTACTACATAAGTAAAACTCAGACTAATCAATTACAGTGCCGTCTTCGTCCAGGGCCGCAACAAGTTCAACGACAACGGCCAGGATGCTGACCTCGGTGTCAAGGCCTTCGCATTCCTGTGGACTGCGGTCGCTTGTTGGTTCCTCGCTTGTCTCATGTACTGCATGGGCGGCTCAGTCGGCCGAAAGGACCGTGGATACAGCGGCCGCAAGCAGCGCCGCCGCGGCTTCTTCTCCGCGCGACAGGCTAGTCAGGAGCGTAACAAGGAAGTCGCTCCCTAATTCTACTCCTGTTAGTCGCACGTGTCAACTACATCGCATGCTCTTTACGCCAGAGGATGTCACGATGCAGAAATCCGAACGTCACTCCCGACCGGCGACAAGTGGACCGTCTTCAAGCCTCCTGATACCATCCGGTCAACTATATATCCCAATAAGCATCGCAACGAACTCGCCCGTCGAATAAATATTATCGACATATACGCTCGCTCCATCATAATAGTGCTTATCAGTGCTTCCGCTCTTTACCAGTGCTATTTAGAACCCGTTGAGCTTACCGCAACCGCGAATACCTCGATCTGTGATTCGTGTTGGATATTCATGATGTCATGCATGTCTACGATTATCTACTACCAGTTATTTCTAATGTTTTTATCAGGATACTTGTACTTGTAATATAGGATAATGATACTTAATTGCCTATACCTTAAACTTCTGGCCCTGCTGGATGTACCTTCAGAATTTCGGTTGTGAGGTTAAGTACAATGGGGCCATATAATGCACTCTAGAACTACAGATGGTCTACGACAAACAAGGCTCAGATCGAATAAAGAAGTACCCAATCTATCGAGTTCTATTTTGCGTCGGATACTCTATATACTTTTGCAGAGTCTTCGTTGATACATTCATCGTCAAACAGGTCATTTGCGTTGAACAGTTCCGAAACCTAAAGACTTCACGCATCGTAGCAGCACGAACCTCTCGTCCCGATGTATGTAAGCTCCTGAAGGTAATCAAAACTATTTAGAAAAGGAAATGATCATTAAGATTCTATTTAATCGCGATGGTGCATTCATGGCGACTCAACAGCGCCGCGGACGGCGCTCTGGCCACCAACTTCCCGAGCGGTGATCTGCAGACCGAGGTCGGCGTTGATGTGAATCATCAGCTCGACCTTGCCCTTGGCCTTGACGCCCTTGACGGCGAGCTCAGCTATGGGCTGCTCGGTCTTCCAGACGACCTCGCGGATCTCCTCCTCCTCATCGTCGGAGTCAAAGTCAGAATCATCGTCGTCGTCCTCAGTCTTGGTCTTCTCCTCCTTGGGCTTGGGCTCGGGTTTGGTGACCTTGATCTCGCGGGAGCCTTCGCAGACGCGAATATAGACGTCGCCTCCCTCGGCGGGGACGTTGTACTGGGCGACACGGCGGGCGGGGAGAGCGGTCTGAGTGTTGAGGAGGGGCAGGAACTCGACGGCATCGCCGGAAGTGAACTCAACACCAATGGCCTTGTTGAGGTGGGGAGTGGCGGTAACCATGGGGTGGATGGACTGCTCAATATCCTCGGTCTCAAACTCCTGGATCAAAGAGGCCTGGATGGCGGCACCACGGGCGGACAGCTCAGAGGGGTTGATGGCGGAGGTCAGGGTGGAAGGGGCGAGGATCTGGGTCTTCTCGGGGAAGATGCTGCGGGCAATCTGAGCGATCTTGGGGGTGTGGGAGACACCACCGGAGAAGATAACCTCGTCGATGTCAAGAACATCAAGCTCGGCCTTCTTTATGACCTGCTCGATCAGACCGGTGAACTGGGCGAACACCTTGTTGGAGAGGAGCTCGTAACGAGTGCGGTTGATGGTGCTGCCGTAGTCGATTCCGTCGGCGAGAGACTCAATGCTGAGGGTGGCGTTGGTACCCAAGCTCAGAGCCTTTCTTGTGGCCTCACCCTCCATCTTCAACTTAGCAAGACCACGGGCGTTCTCGCGGGGGTCGGTCTTGTGCTTTTTGATGAACTCCTTAGCGAAGTGATCAATGACGATCTGGTCCAGAGAAGAACCGCCCAGCTCGTAGTCGTGAGCAGTAGCGAGAATAGTGTACATTCCTCCGCGGGAAGCGATGACGGCAGCGTCGGATCGGGTACCACCAAGGTCGGCGACAACAATCAGTTTATCGGCGACAGTGGCCTCGGGCCTAGCGTCGTAGGCGAGAGCAGCAGCGACGGGCTCGTGGATGAGTTGCAGGACATCAAGACCGGCAGCTTTAGCGGCGGCGGTCAGGGCCTCGCGCTGAGCATCGTTGAAGTCGGTAGGGACGGTGATAACAGCGGCGTTGACATCCTTACCAAGGTAGTCGGAAGCGGACTGCTTCAGACGGAGAAGGTGACGGGTGGTGATCTCGGAAACAGTGACAGTGTTGGGGGTCTCGCTCTCGGTGTCGCGGATGGAGAAAGCCACAGTCGAGTCGGTCTGGATGGGGTGGGCGGAGTTGTGGCAGGGGGTGGGGTCTATTGACTTGAAGCTGTAACGATCCTTTAGCAGGTGCATTCGCAATGGAAACAATTCCGGGGCTCCGCTTACTCCTTGCCAAGGTAATCTCTGAAGTATGCAACAGTGTTCTCGGAGTTGCGGATGAGCTGGGCCTTCGCCTGGGTACCGTGGTATTGCTCTCCACCGATGTATGAGAGAATAGAAGGAATCTGACGGTCTAGACAATAGTCAATTTTGGTCATCTTCGACAATGCAGCAAAGCCGCGGATATATGCAAGATGGGATGAACAAACCTCCTTCCTCGTTGGCGATAACTTCAGCCTTGCCTTCCTATACATCAAATCATATTAGAAAATTCGTTCTCAATGGCTACTTAAAGCGCCAGGATAGCGGAACTACATACAGGGTTGATACGGGCAATGGAGCTGGAGGAGTTGCCGAAGGAGATACCGATGGCGAATCGCTCACCGGCGCCGTTTGTCTCGTCGCTCATCTTGAAGTATATGGAGGGTGAAAAGGGTGTAGAAAGTAAGGATTATGGAGGAGGAAGAGTGGAGGGGGAAGAACAAGGACGAGTCTCTAGCCAAAATCAAGCCAATCTTTAGGCGGAAAAAAAGTTTTTGGTTTGGCGGCGACAGTCTCTGTGGCTGGTGCTTATCGATAGCCAGCAGCTGTGGCGGTGCCAGGCACAGATTTTCTTGAATTACGGCTTTGCTTCTCTACCGATCGTATACAAGGCAGTCAATCTCTGTCTAGTCCCTTAGCCAAGATAAACTGTAATTCTAATGTCCGCAAATTGCAAATCCATACGGGTTTCACATGTTTTCCCGTATATCTCCTTTAGTCACGTGACTTCCGATAAGCATCATTCTCTTAAAGACCTACCCTCCGTTATTCAACTTTGTCGCTCAATTGAAGCACTCTTCACGGATTGCACAAATAACCATGTCGTCGCCATTAATACTCCTCCCAGGCGATGAAGTGCCATCAGACTACCTCCCCAACAGCTCCGCGCCGCTACGACTAGGCCCAGGCCTACGCCTCCTCTCACAACCGCCAGCGACCAAGCCCTCAAAACACATCTTGACAGCCACACAGGCCGGAATCCTCTCTACAGACAACAAGCGCAACGCGGTATCAATCCTCTCAACCTCAAACCGCCGCTATGTTCCGACCTCAAATGACCTGATTATCGCGCAAGTGCACCACTCAAGCGCGGACTACTTCCACTGCATGATCACCCCACAGTCCCCGCACGCCCTCCTCGGACAACTATCCTTCGAAGGTGCGACGAAGAAAACACGGCCGCAACTGAAAGGCGGGGATCTGGTCTACGCGCGCGTCCTCTCAACGGGATTAGGGCCCGGCGCCGAAATCGAACTCACGTGCGTGAACCCTGCGACTGGGAAGGCTGAGCCTGGTGGGTTGGGGCCGTTGAATGGGGGCATGGTGTTTGATATTTCGACAGGGATGGCGGCGAGGTTGATTCGGGCGAGCTCGTCTTCGTCAGAGCAGCAGGAGGGTGTTGCGGGTTTGGTTGTGTTGGATGAGCTGGGCAAGAAGCTGGAGAAAGCCGGGGGCTTTGAGATTGCGGTTGGGAGGAATGGGAAGGTGTGGGTTGATTGCTCGAACAGTGAGGATGATGCTGTTAGGGCGACTGTGGCGATTGGACGGTGCATCACGACGATTGATGAGCATAAACTCAATCCCGTTGATCAACGGAAATTGGTGACGAGGGTATTACGGGAGATGAAAATAGAGTCATGATGCTATAATAACAAAGAAAATGCTCTACAATTTGTGATTCTGGTGGAATATCATGTTGATTCTGACTGTGTTCGAGTAAACGGATAGCTAACTATATATTATTGAACGAACTCTATAATGACTTCTACATTGAAGTAAAGGAAATTGTTACATCAAAAGCGTGATAAGACACAGATAGTATGTATATTCATCCACAAGTCTTAAATATATAGCAGAGAATAACATACTCCCTGACCGCGTCTCAGTAAATGGGAGGATATACAATTTGCCCTGTCCAGCCCTTCAAGGAGGCCAAAACAATAAAAGGATATTCGACTCCGAAGCTAGAATGACAAACATAAATGGTATCTTAAATAATCAGATCATCACGCATACTGTCCAGTTCACTCTGAGTCGGAACTAGACTCGGATTCAGAATCCGAGTCGGACTCATCGCTGCTTGAGCTGCTGCTCTCTTTGGCGTCCTCCGAATCATTGTCTGATTCCATTCCGATGGCCGACACTTTGACGTCTCCTTCGTCTTCCGGGTCATCGCTTGAGTCTGTAGCATCTGAGTCGTCTGAGCTAGTAGAATCTGCTGATGATCCAGACTGGTTAATGGCGGTCCGTGCTTGACCCATTTGCTCGCCAGGTGAGGTTTTAATCGCAACCTTCCTACCATTGTCGGACTCGGAGTCAGAATTTGTTTTTGATTCAGACTCGCTGCTGCTGGCTCTCTTCCTGATCGCAGTGGCACCGTTCTTGCCGCCGGACGTAGACTCGTCATCGCTTTCGCTATCACTATCAATACCGCTGTCATGAGACGCGACCGCGGACGGGGTTGGACTCGGCTCTTTCTTCACCTTCACTCGTTTTCCATAAGGTGTGCCAGACTTCCTTGCCGAACTCCCCGTACGCTTCCGTTTAGATGACTCTGCTGGTGCTGGCTTTGTGGATGAAGTAGTCCGGATTTCGTCCTTGTTCTCGCTCTCTTCTTCAGAAGAGGACGTGTCACTAGACTCATCAGAGCTGGTATCTTCCGAGGCTTCCTGCTTATACACCTCGCGCAGAGCTGGCTTGGAACTTTCGCCCACGTTTGATTCGGCATCTGAACTGGAGTCTGAGCTGGATTCAGTTTCAGTATCGGAGGACTGAATAGCCCGGGTTTCTTCTCTTGAAGAGTTCTTCTTGTTCGGGCTAGATTGTTTGGATGGTTGCGGACCAAGAGCGGCATCTTGCCCGTCGGATAATTTTGAGGATGTGGGTTGGGCCCCTGATTCGGGCTCCGACTCATCACTGCTGTCAAAGATATAGGCGGCGCTCTTGCGACTTGGGGCGGGATGATGTCCCTTTGACTTTGTTATCTTGGCAGGAGTTACGCTGCGTCCTCGAGAGGTCGCCCGAGAGTATGATTGAGACGTCGGCACAACCGCGAAATTCTTATATCTGCGCCACTTGTCTGCACACTGTTGTCGCGACCGAACATGTCCCAAGCTGGCGCTAATTTGACCCCATGAGATCATCGACTCATCCCATTCGAAAATATTTTGACCTACATCGCACCCAGCTTCTCTCAACTTGGACCACGCGGCGCGCAAGGCAGCCTTTAGTTGGCGTATTTCTTCCTCCGACCATGGTCCGGTTTTCATCGTATCCCGGTGTTCAAGACGATTTTTCCACCTCTGGACGACATCATCTGAACCGCGGCCTAGCATCTCTGCGATCAGGGTAAACTTAGGCCCATGTATTTCATAAAGCTGCACCAGCTCGTCTTCCTGCGCTTCCGTCCACTCGTGTGCCTTCTGGCCAGATGGCTGGAAGTGGCGCTTCATGAACCTGTAAACGGATCTTCGCTCACGATCTGGCAAGATGTCGCGAACCTTATGCCAGAAAGCCCGTTTATTAACCCCGGCGGGACCAGGAAATGGCCCCTCTTTCCCATGCTGCACCATAAGATCGAAAGTTGTTGTAGAACAGCCATGGTCATTGCAGTATTGAACCTTGTAGTTCTCTAGCGCTTCGACCTCCTCGCGCTCAAATGCGCCGGTCTTGCCTCTCTCGTTATCACCATTTGATCGCCTGAGCCGTCCCTTTGCCCGTGAGCTGCCTACGCTGAGTGCGGGAGACGGAGACGGCTGGTGGTCTCTTCTTATAACCGAGGACGCCTGGCTTTTTGGTCGATGCGTACTAGACTCCCCATGCTGCGACTTAGGTATGTTCTGCGCATTGGAGGGCCCCAAGCCGTTTGTGCGTTTCGCAGTGGGAATATTATCATTTGACAGGCTGTCGATCAACCTTTTTCGCTTCGCTGAACCGGGGCGGGTTTCAGGGGATGCAGCTGAGGGGCTGTTGCGACTTTGGGAGGGCTTCCGTTTCCGCTTAACAGTCAACTTACTATTGCGATGCGATACGTGGTTGGGGTCTTCGTCACTGCTCGGGGTGGATAAAGAGGTGGTACTGCTCTGAGAGGACTTCGGTTTCCGACGCACGGTCGACTGCTTCTCCTGTTGTGATGAGGATTTGCTCTTTCTGACAGCAATGGGAGGGCTAGGGCGCTTCGGGGCGATTTGCGCATCTGAATCGTCCGCTGAGGAGAAGATTTGTTAATGTCAAATGGCCGTAGTAGAGAAGAGCGGAAGTCGCGAGGGGTCAGGTGCGAGTCTGTAACCTACGGTATCTTCCATCTGGCTCCAAGCCAACGGGCAGCGACGAGCCTTGGCCCATTTCAAGGACTCTGGAGAGTCTGTTCAGCTGCGAATGATCGCAGAATGCGGTTCGGCTGTGGAGTGGTTGTGATGACGAACGTGGTTTAAAAAAATTGGAGGGAAAAATGTTGCGGCCGCGGCGGAGCTTTCCGCGCTATCGATCTACTCCGTACCTACTACTCCGCAATGTGACCTGTCAGTTTGTCAGAACTAGATCCCATCCAGGTGCTAGTCTACTCAGATGGCAAACAGCACACGAAAGTACTCAAAAAGGGCCGACCCCCCCCCTCTCTGGATGTTCTTCATAATATCACCTCAACGAAGGAACCTAGGTATATTGGTCACCTTACGGAGACTTTGACGCGATCCACCTGGTCAACAGCACACCATCACTTTTACATGCCCTTCCTACCCAGTGTATCTTATTCTGCGCCAGTTGGCGACCGAGGCGACACTCCCACATTAGCTGACCGACCGAAGCCGTTGCTTTTCAGCCCCTCCATTTTCTGGCCTTTTGGTGGATGGCGGAGCGGCCAGTTGCACAAATGTGAATGAGCATCCAATCACCAACTCAGACAAACTCACCAACCACAGCCAGAGCCAGCCCGCAGAAGCTCTGACCAGCCCGAGAACCTTGTTTCATCATTACCAGCATCTAAAGAGGTTATTGAGATGGCAAACAGCGATGAAAGAGCTCAAATCGATGCTCCGGTGGAAAGCTTGCCGCCTGAAGTTCGGCGTCGTATCTTATCTATGGCTACACTAGGGGGAATAAAGGCCCTCGTCCACGCCTCTCCAGTCTATTATCAGCAGTTTCGGCTCGATCGCCAGCTTCTCATCCGCGACCCGCTGGTGAGAACATTGGGCCCCATTTTCATTGACGCATATACGGTCTATCGATCAGGCACAGTTGATTTGCGGGAGACGCGCACCAGCCATACCATCACCTCAATGCGCGAGCTTTACAGGTGCCATCAATTTGAAGCAAATCATTTCAAGTTAAGTGAACTGTGCACAAAGGATGATATCACTGGAATATTGCGCTTTCACCTCCTTATCGTTGCACCCATTGCGCGTCGCTATTCTCAATGGGCACTTGGGAATCTCGCCAAAGAGGAAGGTGCTTCCAGCATTATCAGGCCTACGAGTGAGGTTGAGGAGATGCGAATACTGCGCGCCTTGTATCGCTTTCAGCTGTGCTGTAACCTCTACAGTGCCCACTGTCATGAATCTCCACGCCAGGTCTCCCCAGAATTCAATCTTCTAGAAGTGTTGAACTTGTGCATAGCCTTGCTTGAACCCTGGGAAGCGGAAGAAATCTGCTGTATCAATACTTTTTTCAAGGAGAAGTACCACCAAATCTTTCAAGATATTGGCCCGGAGGTCAACCACAACAACCTGAACAACATCGTGCAGGACCAACGTGGAGGGATATTCCAACTAGCAGCCCCATGTCAGTATCATTCTAGCTTCTCACTCTCTTTCCGGATCCCTAGCTAACACTTCACGCCGCCGAATAGCAACAAGAGATATTCACGCCTATGTCCCTGGAATGATCTCTCACGGTCTTCCTCTACTGCATACCATCTTCTACAGGATCGAGAACCGCGCAAACCTTGTCTCAACAATCGAAGAACATATGAGGCCCCCACCGAGCGGCATCTTCGTGGAAAAAGAATGGGGAGACGCCATGAACGACGATGCCCATTTTGGTCGACTCAGCGAAGGCCTATACATACGGGATCTTAAGCAGAACAGGTGCGACCCATTACTCTTCCAGGGGGACAGAATACCAGATTCAACCGGAACACATCCACCACTGGCGTGGATTCTGATGTGGAAAGGGACCTACAGTAACCTGTTTGGCGGTTTCATTGACGATACCTTTCGTCGCTGGGGATATGTTATGTGGGACGCGGAGAGGATCCAGAGCACGGGCGCGGAAGAAGTGCTGAAGAGGCAGGTGAAAGCCATATGGCCTCATTCCGATCCGAGGCAGGGCATGCGCTGAACTCGGGTTGAGCTACTATTAGTACCAGCTGCTATTAGTAACCAAGGCGCTTCTCTTGGCATTTCGACATACAACAGTGGCGCTGCGAGACTAAGGACATAAGAGCCAAAGACCCGGTTAAGGCAGATAGTCCAAACCCCGGTGTCTCATCCCTACATCAAGTCCCAGCATAGTGCTCTGTTGGCTCTAAACAGGGACAATATAAATGAGCCTACCTTGAGGATGCGGCACGCAAACCGCCAACTTCCCTCGGCCTACGCAGAATCTTTCCACGTTCATGCTTAATACAAAGCTGGTCAGTGCAGACGAACATGGGACTTTTAAAGCAGCAGCCGTGTCTTGCTGCTACATTCAAACTTCACTCAAGTGGACGGCAGTCAGTCGTGCACCAGAAACAAAGCCTGAAATCACCCACTGCGCTAAACGGAATCGGGTCTTCGCTCATGAGCTTGCTAAGATGTGATCCCGCTGCTTAATAGAGGTCTACCATGCTTGGTTCCGCAACACAAACCTCTGACCCTTTGTAGCTGAGGAAGCAAGATATCTGCAAATTGACCCCTCACCAGAGCGTATACTAAATTTCAGCCCTCCGCTAAACTCGTTCCAGGGTATTCACGCCATGCGTGATGTTCTTGCTGGATGCTAAAGGGCCAGGAATAGATGATTCGTTGCGATTTCTTCCTTCTTGACAGTTTCGTGGTCCTTAGCAATTGATGGCTACAGGAATTTTTCTCTCTTGCAGTACTATACCGTACGTGTGGCATTAGATAGACTGATCCACGGGCTTTCAATCTAATCGTGAATCCTGCGGATAGCATAGGCAATGCAGCCTTTTGATAGGTACTAGTACGCTATAGAAGGAGGGATCCTCAGCTTTGTTGTCAGCAAACATACAAAGGGGCGCTACTGGCCTGCTGGTGTTTCGGTAGGCATTGCAGCATGGTCAGGTCCACGGGTATAGCAAGAGTTGTCCATCCTGGCCCTTAAGTCCGGCTGACTGACTCGACTGCCATTTTGGACTTCGAGGCGGTAGGCATTCAATTGACCAGGGCTTTGTCGTATTTTCTGGGTCATCGTGGTGACTGTTTTCTTTTCGCGACACTGAACAGGGCATCGACTTGGTTGAACTCCGCCAGAATATTGGATAATTTACGCGGCGAGTATATCATACATGAGGTAATATTCCTTGCTATCAACAGGATACTTGGGCTACTAGAGCACAAAGTATAGAGTCACAATCCTCTGGACATGACGAAGAACAAGCAGAAAGGAAAAACACTGGGGCTTAGCGCCATTGCTAATTTGAACAAGTAGCCATTCGCAAACCAATTTACGAAAAGTCGAAAGCAAGCTGATAGACAAGCTAGTCTAAAAGACCCAAGACCTGGAACTTCTGGCAATCGTCCTGCGCACCTCTTTCGACAATCTACCCACAAATCAGCACCGGTCAGCGTCCATGACTTAAACAAGCTAGAGGGTATAGAAGTAAGAACTCACCGGCATAACCACAGGCTGATGGTTACTAGCCACAGCCATCGTACAAACCCGGTAGAAGCCAACCGGCAGACCATCCGGCACAGTAACCGAATACTCGCACTGTGCATTCTCTTCATTAAAGACGGTCTTGAAGAAGACGAATTCGGCCGGGTCAGGAGGAACCCCGTACCCCTCAAACTGGTCGTTTCTAAAGTCAAATAAAGATTGTATGGTGACGTGGACATGGCCGACGATGTTTCCATCCTGCAGGAACTGGGGAGCGGAGTAGAGGGTTGAGTTAGGGTTTGTGACTGATCCTGCAGCGAGGTTCGAGGTCCGGAAGTTGACGAGGAAGGATTTGTGGGCTAGGAGGGTCTGGCCGGGGAGCGGGTAGGTGATGATTGTTGAGACCATGTTCTTGTCCGAGGGGATGTCGCCCATTACTGAGTAGAGAAAGGGTCAGTATTGGTTTGGAAGGCAGGGAGAGTAGAAGGGGGGTTAATGTACCAATTCCATTGCATGAGCTCTGTCTGGAGAATCGGCCGTTCGTCAGGACTCTTCTGCTGCAGTAGTTGATGAAGTTCGCGGGGTCCCTATGGAGGATGAATGTCAGTGCAGGCACGAGAAGTCACATTTCCGGTCAACGTACGTAGCAGAAGGGGCATAGCCGACTGAGTTGTTGCTCGGGAGGCCATCTTGCTGGCTGGCGGTTTGGATGTTGTCCGACTCGAGAACCGCCCAGCTGCGTTTGTAGCCGCTGTTGATGGCGGAGGAGAAGGAGATGAGTAGGGTGAAGAGAAAGAGGAGGTAGCCTAGCAGCATCTTGATGAATAAAAGGGGTTTCGATGAGACTGGTCAATGGATCAAGGCAGCTGGCGGCTAAGAGTTGTTGAGAGTTTGGAAAGAAAGAGGGGAGTAGAGGTGTTGATAACGTCCTGGTACCCAGGTGGAAGGGGAAATGAGCTGCTTTTCTAGGTCACTAATGGAACACCTGCAATTCTCACACCTAGTTACTGCAACAATCTATCTATTGACTTTCTGAGAATATTCACAGTTTTGTCATCTCCTCAAGTATCTCCTCTAGTATGTTCTATGTACATAATTACATGTTACCAATATCTATACCAGTCTTGTTAACCAAACAATACACCTCCATAAATCTTCCTAAAGGCGCCATAACTGCTACATTCTTATCTCTCTAGAAAGTCGCCAACTCCTCCAATGCAATGCATAGGTAATCGATGCCACCCGCGCAAGTACGTTGTAAGTGATAATCAATCAAGCCATACTCAGTTTAGTCACCATGTTTTGGTTATGAATGCATAAAGTATGGCAGCGCAATATACGTACCTTGAAGATTGGATGAGCCACTTTCGGAGCTAGAACTTTGTCAAGACCGGTGGCTCATAACCCTATGCTCTTTTGAGTGCCGCTGCGTCATCACAGCTTGACGGTCATGAGAGCAACAGAGATTATCAATGTAGGCGTCTGAGTGCCCAGAGATAAAAGGCTTATGATTGCAAGTCATGCGCTCGCAGCTAGAGCCGTAGCCACTGAGCTCCAGCTTGTGAAGTATCTGGCCGCACCATTCGCACATTTCGCGACGAGGATTTCCGCGATCCTGGCGCGGGACCGGCTAGACAGTGGAAAGAACAGACAATTGGCATTCCACTCTTGCAAAGGAAAACACGTCTTAGATGATGGATCCTCGGCGGTGCTCCGCAAGGAGAGCTCTCGCGGCCGTTGCACCTGGCATATCAGCCCTAAGTGGGCCTCCTCCGTACACTCGGGGTGATCTCCGCAAATCGGAGGGTACAAAACCTGGATCTCGTCCGTCAATCGGATCGCGGGATAGACCGAAGCTTAACTCTGTTTCAACTTCCTCGATCTTGACGCAGAACCGCTTCTGGTGCGCTTCGTTATCGACTAGACTGCAATGCCCTCCAGGAACATAAGTGCAGATGTGAATGTGCACGACGATCGACAGCCAAGGCAAGCCCCAAATCCGTATGAAAGTACCCGTACCCGGTAAAACTGGATAAAGAAGCGCACGTTCTCGAAGAATCTTGGGGCCTGGCTTGAGAGGGGAGAATCAGCACCGAGCGTCGAAGATAGGCGCTACTTACCGACAGAGTACACAGATGATGCAGACCATCGTTCGTTGTCCTTGGGGGTAGAAGAGGGAGGTCAAGCGGAGCGAGTCTGGATCTTGACACCATTGCGATCACCTCCTTTGTACTGAACTGCACTCCTGCTATCAACTGCTCGAGTGGAGTGGTGGTAAGTTGGTACCGGAAAGCTTGGAAAGGCTCATTCCTACCACTAAGCATGGAGGGCGTTGCAATAAGGATAGTTAGCAAGAGAGCCCGGACATAAGCAGGACCGGGAGTTCTGTGCGGAGTCCGAATGGGGAAGGAAGGCCCTCCTGCCCTCTACGTCTTCCGTCAACCCGATCTCACTTACACTTTAACACAATGGAGGTTACCGACTAACAACTTTGCGGTCAGCCTCCCTATCATTATCAGAATGACTGCCTTGTTGTGTGACTTTACATCCCTCAGATGGCACCTTTCCCTTACCGAACTCTCCCGACGCCTCTGATTCAACAACAACCGCTTATAGCTCCTCCGTTTACGCCTGTTCGGCCGGCTTCGTTCATTCCTTGGAAGCTTTTTCTCCAGCTCCTTGCAGGGACTGTCTGCATCTTTATCCTTAGCGTTGTACTCTGGAGACTGCCTCGATTTCTGCGTTCTTTCACCAAGGGCAGGGTTTTGCGAGAGGGTAACGCCCCTTCGTCCCGTTACGCCAAAACCTGGTACGGCTGGGTGCCTGCTCAACGGCACGAGGCCAGAAAAAGGGCCCTTCTCGACCTTGGGGCAAGAATACGCAGCCGAAATCCGTGGAAATCAACGAGCGCGGACTACGACTGGGTTTGGCAGTACGCGGGGCAAAAGGAACCGGCCATGTACAACAAGAGACCAGGTCCACGAATGCCTCGAGCCATACCCGTTGGCTCTGAGACCAATGGTGGCAGGTGGAGCAGTTCCTATCCTCATAGTTATGGCCGCATGACCCCTGTCGCCTTGGGACCCGTCTCGCCTCCTTTGGCAACTGGTGCACTTCAAACACCTGACACGACGCGGCCTATATCAACCCCGATTCGAGATCCTACGCGCACAGTACATGTACGAAAGGGCGTAGGGGGTAGCCATTCATCGGGATATTCGGCATATCCGCAGATGTGCCGTGGTGGGACTCTGCATGGGGTTCATTCAAATGCAAGCTCCCAGGCCATGCCCTATGTGCGGAAGACATTCACATCGCCCCCAGAACTTCCATTTTCTCGGGCCTCGAGCCGTCCGCCGCTGGGATATTCAAACCACACGCAGTCATCCCCGCACAGCTATTCTATGCCGTGTCTTTCACAGCCGACACGATATCCTATATATCAACATGCACGGTCAAGCATAATCTCCAAATCCAGGAAAACCGGGACTGATGAATTATCACCGAGCTTGAGTGCGGCATATTGTTGCTCTCGAAAATACCAAGTGTGGTCTGCTCGAATGGGATTGCAAACTCTCAAATGTCTTGGATACAGCACTCGTACTTTGCCGATAGGTCCTCCAGGGAGTCCCAGGACCGCATTTCTCGGAAGTATTTCGTTCGAAAGTGCTACAATCGGGCCAGTACACCAATATCGGCAGGGTCCGAACTGGACATCTTCTTCCGACATCAGTGACCTTTTTCTCTGCAGCAGCGATCAACAGCATAATATCAGACGACCTGCGTCCTTGGCCTTGCCCAAATCCGAAATCAATATGCAGAAGGAAGGGCACACTTTATCCCTGTTGCGAAGTCATATGGCTCCGTCTCATCGACCAACACTCCTAACTTGGTATGAAAACTCACTACCAAGCCAGAAGACTTCAGTGACCAGGGTAAACCGCGAGGGCAAACAGGTGAAGCGGGGACTATTGAGATACCCAAGCGCTGGCAAGCTGCCACATATGGCAACGCAGCCTAAAAACTGGAGCAACTGGGAGGTGCGGCTGATAGAGAATTTGGATAGAAAACTCGGCTGGATCTCAGATCAATTGACTCCGGGACAACGACCTTTTCATTTCGCACTGCTTGCGAACCATTGGTTGAACCGAGAGACTTGGATCGTGTATGACCCAGTCTCACGCGTCGATACAAAGAAACGACGTATCTGGGGAGATCCACGATTCAATGTCCCATATCCCAAGCCAACATTGGCTCCCACTCCGAGGTTTCTCGCACCAAATCGTCGGTTGGCACACCCTCCTAAGATCAAATCATGGAGACTTGCAGTGAATCGACATAGAAAGGTATCTGGGCTGAAAGCATTCTTACACTCAATCGAGCACTGCGGTAGCTCAGCCGATGAGCCTCCAGATGGCGAGATAGACCCATCGAGCTGGGTTCTTCGAAAACCACCGCAAGGAGTCGGTCTCTCTGCTCGGCACGGGGAAAAGTATTACGAGGGTGGAGCAGGCTGGCAAGAGAAGCTGAGCGACTGGCAAAGAATCAGGCGCGGATATCGAATCCGCAAGGCAATATACGAAGGTCGGGTAAATAGGAAAAGGGCCAAGGAGATTGTTTATGGCATCACTCGTTACTACCGACAAGCTACCAAGCATCTTATGTCTAATGCGGATCGCTACCACGACGAGTCTTGGGAGCTATCGATAGACGAGTCGTGCTGAAATATATATACTCAAAAAGTAAATAAACCCGCAGCCTTTACCCAACATTTGACTATGTCATTCTATATTTTTTGCTTGAAAGAATAGAGCGCAGCACATAGTATACTGACCAAGCGTAGCCCCGTTTGACTTAATCGGGTGATTGGCAACGCATTTCTGGAGTTATGCTTCTAAATAGTGATATTGTTGATATGCTAGACTGCATATTTCAAGCTAGCAGCATTCTAGCCAGGCCGACTATAGGGAGAGATGGCGAGCATGCCCTACCAAGAAGCATCGTAGATATCAGGTACATGATGCATACAGGAAATGATTCCCCATATCCGAAAACTCCGTAGATCCCAAGTTGTTCTTCATACCCGACTGCTTGTCCCTGAAAGCCGCTCGTATCGTGGTACGGAAGAGGTGTATAATACAATGATGGTTAATTCGATGGCGAATGACCGGTACTGAATGGGTAGACAGGCACGTAGGGGGCAGCCGAGTACCGTCTCAACAAATCCCCCGGAAAAAGACGAAAATGACAGACCGAGAACCCATTTAGAAACCGGGGGGGTTAACGCGCTGGCTGACTCTCGTCCACTTCGGTAGCTCTGTCGGAAAAGAAACCAGTTAGATCCGACGCAAGCAATCAACGCGGTAGAATCCGCGGGGGATAGGTCCCGATTCAACACAGAATGCCGGGTCAACTCACTGTGAATACCCTTACGGTACGTCTTCTCCTTCTTATCGAAGAGTGTGTATTTGTCGCGGGGCAGCATCTCTTCCTCCCGGGGCATCTCCTTGAACCATCGGTCGACTGCTTTCGTGGACTGGCCATTCCGGGCGAGGGCTGCGCTGACGACGTCGACGACCTTGTCGACGGCTCGGAGGCGCTTACGCTGGCGGGCTTTCTGGGGCTGCGAGATGCGCCATGGAATCTTCCTGTTAAGGCGAGGGATTAGCTCTGGGTTCATGTTGCTTGGGATAAACGGGGTTGCGTGACGGGGCGGGTTCAATCGATTGAGCACTATCCGGACAGGAATGGGGATACACGGGAAGAAACATACCAGAGAAGACCCGAGAATAACGGCGATGAAGGCTTGAACATCATTGTGCTATGACGCGAACGCAAGAGTGTCCAGATGTCTGTTAATGGAAGTCCTGCTGAGACCGGACGGAAAATCCCGTCGAGGTTGCGCAGTGGTCCGTGCGCCGACAACCTCCGCGGCGCAACAAAATCCAACTTGCTAAGACTGCTAAGTAGCTAGGCCAATAAAGTTGCCAACTGCCCTCACGCCGTTCATCCGGCCCTGCATTTCATTCCATTCCTTCTCTTCTCCTCCATGCTCTGTCTCCGGGCATCCTTTCCAATTGCGCCGTTCGTTTCTTGACTTCGATTTATGGATTTCCGATAGAACCGACACCATGTCGCAGCCTACTGATTCCGGCGCCACCGGCGAAAGTCCCTCGCTGTTTTGGAGGTCCCTCTCCTCCACTACGATTCTGGGCGTCGCTGCGCTATGCCGAGGTTTTCTTTATGCGTGTAGCCGACCTCAGACGCATGGGATGGAGGAGTTTCTTGAGCTCTTAGATTCCAGGAAGGATCCGTCGCAACGGAAGAAGGGATTGCTTACAGGTATGGTTGGATTCTGCTTATTTCATCGGATGGGCGAGCTGGCTAACGTGATGCTTGATTGTAGTTTCCAACCATATTAGCGTGTACGTACGTACAGTGCGCCTCGACGATTGAGGCCTCGTTTCTTAATCCTTCCGCGACGCTGACCGACTCTCGACAGTATGGATGATCCGTTGGTATGGGGGTTTCTCCCCTTGAAGTACAACTTTGGGTTGTCTTCGTCAAATAGGCGATGGGGAATGGCCAGTCATGATATCTGCTACCAGACTCGGTATGCTTCGGTGCAGGCACGCGCGTTCTACGCTTGACTGACCTTAGGGTTCTAGACCACTGGCCTTTTTCTTCACCATGGGCCAGCTTCTGCCTACGCATAGATCCGCTCACTCTCAGTTCGGCGGTATCGCCCAACCAGCTGTGACACAAGCGATCCGACTACTGTCGAAGGGACCTTTCCCCGCCGAGCCGCACCTTGCGAAACCCGAGCGCCAGTGCTTCAGTTTGCAGAATGTTTGCGTCGACCCTTTCTCTGACCTGCCTACCGCGTATACGACCGACGGTCAAGATTCCCACCTCGCGCCATCTGCATACGCCTGCAACTCATACTCATGGGTCCATATCTTCCCCGAAGGAAAGATCCACCAAACCCCGAACAAGATCATGCGGTACTTCAAGTGGGGTGTTGCGAGACTGATTTTGGAGGCCAGCGAATGCCCGGACATTGTCCCCATGTGGTTGGAGGGGTTTGATCAGGTCATGCATGAGAGCCGTGAATTCCCGCGATTCCTCCCACGGCCAGGGAAGGAAGTCAGTGTGACCTTTGGCAAGAAGGTGGATACTGAAGCGGTGTTCGGAGAGGTGCGAAGTCGATGGCAGAAACTCAAGGCGAAGGCCGAGCTAGCTTCGCCAGAGACGCGCGATCTCCCCCTCGGTGCTTTGAGCGACGAGCTTCTGTACGGGAAAGAAGCCGTCGAGCTGCGCATGGAGGTCACAAAGAAAGTGAGGGACCTAGTCCTCGACGTGCGACGGTCTCGGGGCCATTCCGACGAAGACCCCAAGGCGGGTCTTGCGGAAACATGGAATATTGAAGGTGGTAAAGGTGAGGGAAAGATGGCCGATGAATCGTGGGTCCGCGATCTATAAGCTCGATATACTCGACATACTGTAAATTATGTAACCTCATAGACCTGTACAAAATGAAGCAACCTTAAGAACCGCAGCTCCTTTGAAAGTCTAGACTCAGAGTGACTCATGAAGTACTCCATAAAGTCGTGGCCGTGGATTGGGTGGCTCGGTCTGCTCTGCAGGGGATGACTCCGCCCACGCCTCAGCCTCATTTCTGACGTTAGCCTCAGTTAGTATATACCCCTCACCATCCCCTCACTCCTCCTCACTCTTCCTTTTTATTTCTCTTATATACCACACGCACTTATGCCAAAGAAACACCACAAACCAATTTTCGCAAAGCCCACCAGCACCCCGCACCACAGCCTAGCTTCAAGCTCTCGAAGCAGCCAGAATGACCGGTTCCGATCGTCTGCTTCTCCGAGCGGAGACCAACCCTCAGTCAACGACCTGATCAGCCACCTGCGCCGGACGCAACTCTCACCCGCAGCAGATAACAATCGCGGCACGCCTCGGCATATCGCCCCGCGATCTGTGCATCCCTCATTACGGAACCTCCTCGAGCTCCCCGAGACCCCGCCGCCACGGCCTCGTCCAGATGCTCGGCGTACCGGGCTCGGGCAGCGGCGACCTCGGAGGACGCCTGGACCACCGCCGCCGGATAGCTGGCTCGCCGGAAATAACTCTGAGGATGAGGCCGAGGATGCGGAGTTGGCTGCTAGCGAGACGGCGAAGCTAATTTATCGCCTAGAGCGCCTGCCCGGGCGGAAGTTTCCTGCGAAGGACAGTTTCCTTTACATGCTGTTGAAGTCGATGGCTATGCATTGGGCCTGGCATGTTGCCTATGACGGCAATTTCCTTGGCATGTTGCCGACGCATATCAAGGTCTTGTTGCTGAGCTATGTTGGGCATTATGCTACGGTGCAGTCGCTCAAGATTCCGATGCGCGGGTTGAAGCCGCTGTTTGATAGCTCGACAGCTGTTGATGATGATGGGCATAATCGCTCAGCAGACGGTGATACTGACGTTATGCATCTGGATCTGAGCGGAGCATTGGGGCGATGGATATCCTTCAAGCAGCTCTCCACTGAGTTGTTTCTATCGAAGAAGGCTGCTGCTGCTCGAAATGACGCTTCTAAAGCCGTACCCCTGTCTTGGGAAGATGAGGATGCGAATGAAGCAGAACCCAGTCGAAGCAACCCAATTCCGAGATCTCTCCAACATATACGTTTTGAAAACCTACAGTATCTCTCTCTAGCGCATCCTCACCCAGCAGCAGTGAGCTGGAACTCACTGATCAACTTACTCTCTCGCCTCTCCACGATCACACATCTCTCCCTAGCACACTGGCCTGTCCCAACGGTGACACCGAATGCCATGCATACCAGCATCAGACACCCTACGCAGCGGTCCCTGATCTTCTCATACGGCGGCACAGACTCCTACTCCGCAATGGAAAACAACTGGGCCGAGTCCGCCGGTATACTACGCAGGCTATCACGGGCGACATACTGCCTGAAGTGGCTGGACCTCGAAGGCTGCGGCGACTGGATCCCAGCTTTGAACTGGGAAGGTGTAGGCCCCCACGGCGAAAAGGTCACAGCAGGACCTGAATGGAACGGTTCATGGAGGGACATTGAGTGGATTCGTCTTGGGCCGGGGTGGCTCCCTCAACCTGATGATGTGGAATACGTCACTAAAAGCTCAGGGACGCTGACGCCGGTAACGGGCGCTTCGAATCGCTCTCTGGCCTTTTCTGTCCATGCTCCCGCGCCGTCTTCTGATTCGACTGAAACGTGGGATGTCGATGAAGAACGTCGGAAGTATAGACTTGCAAAGGAGCTAGAGAGATTCCGGGACCGCATGCGCGCTGCTAAGGAGGTTCAGCAGAAGGTGTTGCGGGTTAGGAAAGGTGCTCGGGGTAAATGGGTCTATTTCTCGTTTGGCTTGGAGGAGTTGGAGGGTGGTGTGAGGGATAAGCTCCTGGGAGAAGAGTTGAGGGATAAGTTCTTATAGACGGTTGGTGATACCCGTTGGGACATATATACCTGAAGGGGAGCATGGAGTTGGTTATACTTACATGATAGCAAAAGCATACATAGCGATCCCAATATACATAGCTTAGTTATTCTTCTACTAACTTTAAGAGAGAAACGGCGATGACAAGTGCCAATACCAGACTTGATTCCTATATGCACAAAATGATATCATGTGCAGATTTTCCGCTTCTATAAAGCACTCCCCACGGCAACCCCAGTCCATCCACGATCATCCAAAAAGATAACTTATTTCCTCCCCCGGTTAAACGTCTTCAACGGATCAACCTTCCTGCCCCCCGTCTTCCCACGACCCCTATTCTTCTCTCGCGCCTTGCGAATCCGATTCCCAGGCCCCGTCTTCCTAAGTGCCACAAAGCCCACATCCTCATTGGAGATCCCCTTCTTCCCCTTCGCTGGCATGAGATACTCAGGGATATGCTTAAGATGCGGCTGGATGCGCGCCGCGCGCAACTCGCCATCATGACGCAACTGCCTTAGTTCCTCGGGGTTCTCCTCGAAATGGCGCTTCAGCTTCTCCGACTTCACGAGCTCCTGGCGGATTTCACGCGCGCGCGCTTCCTGGATCGCGAGGCGGGTGATGGCGCGTAGTGCGTCGGACATTCGGTACCGGAAGGCGTCAACCTGCGTCATGTCGAAGTGGTAGGGTTTAACCTCGTGGCCGAGCTTTGTCTGGCGCTTGATGATTTTTTTCAGGACGGTCTCGTCGTGTTTTGCGGAGGGGATGGAGGTGGGTTTGTGTTTTGCGTAGAGGTCGGAGGGGATCACGAAGGAGAGGGCCATTCCTGTTTTGCCGCCGCGGCCGGTTCGGCCGATGCGGTGGGTGTAGGATTTTGAGGAGGTCGGGAGGTCGAAGTTGAGCACGCACGCGACGTTCTGGAAGTCGATGCCGCGGGAGATGCCGTAGTCTTTTTGCTTGGTGGTGATCTTGCGGCGTTTGTCGGTGGTGGTGGGTTTTGGAGAGGATGCGTCTTCGTCTTCGTCGCTTAGGGCTTCTTCTTCGTTGTCTTCGGGGGCGTCTTTGGATTTGCGGGAAGATTTTGAGACGCCGAGGACTTCTTGTTCGTCGGCGGCGATGATGATGTCGTAGACGCCCTTGTTGAACTCTTCGACGACGTGGATTCGAGAGTTGACAGGTAACTCGGAGTTGAGGATACAACTTTTGATGCCGAATTGCTCCAGGAACAGCTTCAGACGGTAACTTCGGTCAATGTCTCCGACGAATATGATGACTTTGCCCTTGATCAAGTGCAGCTTGAAAATGACATATGTGAGAAGGAATTTCTCGTCCTCCGCACATCTATAGTACTAGTTAGCGCCTATGGCCAAAAAAATACCGAGTAATACTGACCTGACGACGAACTGGTTAATACCAGCACCATGGTCGTCCTTATCCTCCAGCTTCAGTGTCACAGGGTTGCGACAGAACAATCCCTTCAGTGTATCAACCTCCGCAGTGAGCGTTGCACTCATAAGGAATGTCTGTACACCGCGCGGAATAGCCTTCGACAAAGCATTGATGTCATCTTCGTATCCGTATGAAAGCACCAAGTCCGCCTCATCGATGACCAGATGCGTAAGCTGCTCTAGGGACAGGGCCGAGGTACCAAGATTGGCAATGACACGGGCGGGCGTCGATACGACAATATCAGGGTAATCTGCGAGCATCGACCGTTGTACCGCATCCGAGACCTTCTGTGTCAGGTTGACCGAGCGAACATCCTTTCCGCAGAATGCAGCGAACGTAGTGATGACTTTCTGGACTTGCTCCGCGAGCTCTCGAGTGGGAACAAGGACTAGACCGGTTGTCGCCTTCAAAGAGGGGTCGATCTAGAGAGCGCACAGTTAGCACATGCTGACAGTACGTGTAGAATTTGAGCGAAAGGTGACGCACCGTCTTCTTTTGGATAATTGTTTGTAGGATGGGGAGGACATATGCGGCCGTCTTGCCGGAGCCGGTCTTTGCGCGAGCTGCACCTGTCAGTAACCCGGCTACATTCCCGCATAATGGCCAACATACCTAAGATATCCTTTCCTTCAAGAGCTAGAGGAATGGCCTTCGCTTGGACTGGCGTTGGCTTGCTGAACTTCTCTTTAACCAGGGCTTGGCGCAATCGAGGATCAAGACCGAGGCTCTCAAAGTTTTCTGCGTTGTCGACATTCTTCTGGTCCCCCGCTTCAGTAGGCTCCGGTGAGGGCACGTCGTTTGCGTCGAGCTTTCTCTTCATTTTCGTGATTGTTGAAAAAAATGCAATGGTACGCTTCTAGATTCCTAGAATCGAACTTTTGGACTGAGTGAGTTTGCGTCCAGAAAATCTGTAGGGCGGTGAAGAGACCCGCGGCAGTATATCTTAGCGTCCCCACCGAGCCATCTCTACTGGATTAGGATTAGTGGCAGAAGTATATCTAGTGCAGTAGAAGTAAACAACCAATTTCATTTTAATCACTGGATCAATCTGGGTGGTTAAGACTAACGGACATGATTTTAATAAGCAGAATAACAAAAAGGCATATCAGAGCGAGAGTTGTGACGGCCGTTTCGTAGTATAGTGGCAACGTATCTGTAGCTTTGCGTATTTGGATTAGGTGCAGCTGTTGCACATATTCTGTCGTTTAAATAGTCCTTATCGTATCTTCATGGATGGAGTTGGAGAGTATAATGTTGGACTTCCTGACCCTTCGCGTATTTGGTTGTGGGCCTAAAGAGTGTTGGATGAACATCCGCCAGAGTCATCACAGCATCACAGCGCGAGTTCGGTTCTGGCGTATTGGCGGAACCTGGTCATTGACCCGGACGTAATTCTACCGATAGGGAGCACTTTGACATTATGCTCTACGGTGTAGATCTTGCTGAAGTTTAGCCTCGACATGAGGGCTAGCCTTTCACCAGGGTTTTCCGGGGCGACTTCTAGAGGCTCCTTTCTCATGCGTGGCTCCCTAGGGTCTGGGGTCGATCTTGTGCCTCGCATGTAAACAATAGCGTGCTTTTCTGGGTCAACGCCGCGCTTCGCAACACCACGGTTACCGTAAGTGGTTATCGCGCTGAGTAGGGCACTCAGATTTAGCGGGATGGTACAGAACGATCATAACGGAACACTTACAAGCACCATGAACACTGATCAAAACCCTTGATTACGACCATGCGGCGAATAGTGCTATAAATCGGTTCGCCGAAGCGACCTCTAAACTGTGGACCTTGGCTAACAAGGGTAGCATTGTTGATTCCACGCCCGTCGTTCTCATGCCACAGGATCGAAAAGACCTAGCCGGGTTACTCAAAGGGATAAAAGCACACGTAACGTAGTAAAGGTTGTCAATTGGGAACTATGCCTGAGATACATACCTTACCCTCACGGAAGTACTGAGGCGACTGTAACGTATATCCTGTTTGGTTAGCGATGATATTTCTGCTGTAAAGCAATATAATGGCAAACTCACGACGATCTAGTACCGGTTCCATTGGCAAGTCAATGGGATGCTATTTGCCAATTAGAAGGCATTAACCAAATTCAGCAAAGAGTTCCAGCTTACTCCGAGGGGTGGCCCGGTTGGTTCTTCTTCTTCCTCCTCAGGGTAGCTGGCATGTTGAGGAGCAAATTGTGCCATAGGCGGTTCGTACCCGGGGTGTGTGTTGACATGCAGTCGGCCAGGTTGAGGCTGGTAACTTTCAAGCGGATAACTGCCATGCTGATAACCTTCAGGGGCGTCGTAGCGCCGTGCATCCTCTTGGCCATGGTATGGATCCTCATAGACAGGTTCCTGGCGGCCGTCAAAGGTTTGACCTGCATATTCGGGTGCATAACCGCGACCAAACGCTTGATTGTGGGGCCAGCCTGAAGAGTGAGTATAGTTGGATCCTTCCTGGCTGTGTACATTGGCTCAAGCATTAGCACTTAGATGACCGAGCCAGCACGCACTCAGGGTATCTCACTGGCCAGATAGCTCCCAAGGAGCTGTTGACTGTGGAGGCACATTTCGCGGTACCTCGTCGGCAAACCTCGCGCTCGGATGATAAGGGTATTGGTCGTGTGGATCGTAGTCCCGTCCATGACGGGGTCGGCCCTGGCGCGGGTCTATCAGGAGGTAAGAATAGTCCCTTAGCACGGAAGTACCGCTTCCTTACCTGACTGGTAGCGACGAGATCCCTCAGCAAAGGCCTCGGCCTCGGAGTCATACTCGTCAGACATGATTAGAGCAGCTGCTTAGGTCTCACAGGCAAGCCGAGCGACAAATTGGAACGAGCCGAGATGCCGTTGCACCAACCCTCGATTCAGGATGGATTGAGCGTGAGTTCGCGACGAGAAAGAGTCCAGCTTTTCTGACAAACTCATGGCTTATAATCTGGTTCTCAGCTGGCAAAGCCATGGCCTGCCAGAAGGGGCCGGGATGAGGCTCTTCAAGAGACCATCCACCCCCGCTTTTTGAAGACGTGACTGCAAGTTCTTGAGCTGGCCGACACATGACACCGCCATGGTCCTCTTAGCCCGATCAGCTCGACCCCGGCGAGTGTCGCGACTGGAGCCATCGGGTGGTTGTGGAGGGTGGAAGAGCTGGGATTCGAATCGCCCTTGTGTGCGCTAGGCCCGGCACGATCCAACCAGACGGGGCCACCCCACGACTTTCTTCTCTCGCTTCCATCCCATCTCATCCCTCCTCCTTCTCAGCCCGCTCGGATTCCCGGATAAATATCGAAGTCATCTCGCTTCTTCCTGCTTGGTTCGCTGCAGCCTGTCGTCATCCCTTGCGCTGATACTCTGATTCTGACCTGCTCGGTCGTGGTCGGCTCCTCCCGTGTTTCGCGATATGAGACGGCCCTATTGACGGTCGACTCCCTGCGGTCTTCCTTCCCAGTCCGGATCCTAGCTCCTAGAGGCCTCCGACGGTCCTCATCGAATATGTGACTGGTCTTTCTATCCACCTATCAGGGTCCGAGCTTCTCCGGCCTTTGAAGTGCAGGGCGACCAAACGACGTGTCCCAATCCAGTCCTTGGGGTTACGCAGCAACTCGCAGTGATTCTTGTGCAGCCGTAGATGCGACACTATTTGCCATTATCCATCTTATTTATCGGTTTTGGCGTTGGGTTGCCAATTTCCAGTGTCAGCCTGATTTTAACCCCAAACGAAAGCGACACTGCAGATGTCCGCTATCTGTTGGTCCCGCGGAAATGAGTGTCGCCCTCATCGGGGAGCTTTCGTTAACACCTCGACGCCGCCCACCCGGGGTTTTGAGCCACCCCTTGAAAGCTTCCCCCCCTTGATTTCCCAGTTCACGTGGGTTCGCCTCTTCGGTTCTGTCACCCCACGGTGATGGCCCCATGGCTACAAGGGCGCGAGAACCATGGTTGAATTTAAAGCCCTCGAGAATGCATTGCTGCAGTACTGGCGCAGGGCAACAAAAGTTAAACGTGGATGGGTAAGGCGGCTTACTTGAACACGTCTTTGCCACCGGTTCTCACCCTGTGCACTAGCGCGATAGCATAGCTAACGATGCCCTTGGTCGCCCTACAGAATCGGCGAAGCAGCAAAACAGACTCTACGCCACAGCCTGAAAGTCTACTAGACCAATCGCTCCCTCATCCAAATGCCGTACCTCAACATTCGTCGGCTCCATTTCCCTCACCTGGGATCTCGCTGGACCTCGGCGGGCCATACCATCATATAGACGCCTTCGATGCACAGGAGATTCCTATCCAGGCCACGCGTCTCTCCAAACAACATCCGCCCGGTCCCGAGTCCTTCCAGTCAACACAACCGAGCCCTAAGAACCGAGCTTATAATGAGGGACACAATGAACGCGAAAGACACGCCGTGCCTACTGTGGATACAGGCGATAGTTCGAGAGACCCTCGGGAGCTTGAACTCCTGAAACTTTACCAAGAGTTTAACGACCTCTCCGCCAAAAGGGTCCAAGTCCGACAGTCACGTATGGCTCTCCGATACAAGCGGGAGGACGAGCTGGAGCTTCGGGTTAAGTTCATGAAGCACCTCAACTCCTTCTTTGCGGACATGGATCTTCCCGATGTGAAGCCCATTATGGAGGAGTACGAGCTTCTCCAGGTAGCCGCGGAGAATTACTTGAGTTCGGAGAATAGCTATCGACAGGAGGAAGATGACCTAGAAGAGCTAGAGTATATGCTGTCTGTGTCGATGGAGTCCTTGACCGGATTTCCAGACAAAGAACTCGCACCCATTGGGGGACCTCCGCCAAATATGCATACAATTACTGGAACGTGGAGCCCAGTCTCCAGTAGTGAAGCGTCCATCCGCGAGCTGCCTTGCATCGTAAGTGCTTACTTGTCGCGTATAGCTGATGAGCGCATACTTCGTGAGCGCCTTGCCGAGCTTGATTCTGAATGGTTCATTACGATGGAAAGACGGACCGAAAGGGAACATTATAACTTATCTCTGGATGAGGATTCGGTTGAGTTTCTTCAGACATTTGAGGAGGAAAGAGCTCTAATCTGGAAGGATCTCAACAATGCACAAATGGATGTGATCTCTCTCCACGCGATCTGCCTTGGAGAAGGGCATCGCGGCTTCGACTATGAGGACCTCACATCACTTGATTCTCATCACCACTATGTCAACGACACCTGGGACGAGCATGGAAACCCTTTAAGGCTCCCACCTCAGGAGCATTCTATGCTCCAAGAAGCCCAAGCCACGGAATCAAATGGAACCGGCTCAATTTCTCTGGAACCTAGCAGCGATGCGCTCAAACAATCCCCAATGAGAGGTCCTGAGTTCTCCGATGCCCTACACCAAATATCCTCAATCCGCTCTAACGAGTTCATCAACAAATGGCGCCTCCACCAACTGCGCATTTCTTCCATGGGGATATGGCGCCTCCAGCGCTCCCCTCTTTGGCGAGCTCTTCGCGAACAGGGCTGGAACGATCACGAGATTAGCCAAACCATTATCAACAGATTGTTGTCCAATGAAGCGGCGCAGGCGCCTGCGTCTGATACCTCCTCTCTGGACGCCGACAAGGGTGCTGGTGCTGACAACGGCGACGCTGACGTTGATACCGTGAAAGGGGATGCCCAAGGGCTCGAGGCAAGTGGAAAGATGAAGAAAGCACCATCACAGTCTCTGCCATCTTCACCGCGCACCTCGGGTCCAAAGCTCGATCTTCGCCGTAACTCGCAGCCTTGACATTGCTGGAGTTCAGCGCATGTTTTGTTACTCTCTCACCATGCTTCTTGCCTATTGTCTTTTTCCCCATTCTTCACTTCCGTCTTGACCTTTTGGCGAGTAATCGCATATCACTTGCATGGAGTGCACAGTCTGCATAAGCGTCCCGCACTATAGACCAATTGCTTCTTTCCTATCTCATCCATCTCGACTATATATAAGCTCTTCTCGTCTCGGTTCTTCTTCAATTTATATGTATTACTATACCAATTAGCAATGCTCGGACTTTCCATCCGACCTCGTCCTCCTCTCCTCATCATTAGCTTCAGGCAAGTCAAGTTTAGTCATTAAGAGGCAATGCCACCGAATGCTTCCGACACCGGAATTTTAAAGGGTTTGTTTGAGTATGTATCCATTTGACTAACTACATGAAAAAGAAGGGCGATTCGTCGTGCTATACAAATAATACAAGCCCACGAGGTCCTATCCCGGTTTCCATTTCCATCCCATAGTTCATTCCATATCCATATCCATTGCTTCATTAACTACGTAAACAAATGAAAGAAAAACGCAACTCCAAAGGTATCAATCTCATGTCGTGAGTAATCAGTAGTCCATATCATTCCAGTGCTTTCCAGGCGCTTCGTGTAGTTCCAAGCTTCGTATTTACAAACCATCCCATTTCGCTCATGAGTATCTCGTTTCTTCGCCGTCGCTATCACTCAGACTATCCCTTCGTCGGCTCCGAGCTCCGTCACGACGGTAGCCCTTGCTCAGGCCGGGGATCGGATGGTGGTAGCTAATAGTGCCTAAATCTTCCTCCTCTGTGCCGACATTCGAGTATTGGTAATCGGAACGAGCCTGGGAGTTTGACGAGAAGTCGAGCGGTTCGGTGTAATGGCCGCGTGATTCACGTTTGCGAGGGCTGCTCTGGCGGGACGACGACGTAGGAGGGGGTCGGCTGCGTCTGTCGCGACGGCGGTTGTGTCTGCGGGCGGAAGGCTCACGGAGCATGTGTTCTGTTGTGGTCTGGGACATTGTTTCCTCGGTGCCCGGGATGAAGGAGAAGTCACGGCGGCTCTTGTGACGTGATGATTCGTAGGCGTAGTCGCGGACTTCGCTCATCTCGCTCTGGTTATAGTGTGTCGGAGGAGCAGAAGTGTCGTAGTCGCTGCCGTAGTAGGTACCGTCTGCTTCGCGGTTGATACCACCGATCTGGGCTGGCTTTTCCTGGCGGTATGCACGCACATCCTCATCTGCTTCTCCTTCGTATTTCTCCCGTCGGTGTTTGCGGCGGAATTTATCGCGGAGGTTGTGTTTTCGCTTGGGTTCTTTCTCGGTGATGGTTGTGGCCGTTTCGTCGCTGTATGTGGGTGCCGTGTCGGCGACGGTGTATCCGTCATCATCGCCAGAGAAGAAGCTCTTGCCGTTGATACTGCCGCCGCCTAGTCTTGTGCTTCGTGTTGCGGCACTGAGTGTTCGACCATCCGGACCCTTTCGTCGGAGAACAGTTGATTTGTAATCTTCCCAATCGCCCTCCTTCCATACAAATCCGCCATCCTTCGCCCAGAAGAAGAACCAAATAGTTGCAAGGACCAATGCCGCGCCTAAAAGAGCGAAGAGGGCGTACAGTCCGCGCATGTTGATACTGCTTGGGTTTATCGAGCCTTCTCCCGGGTGATATGTTTTATCTGCGCGTGCGACTAGGGTGTGGGTTTTGTGGACTGGGGTTGGTGCGAGGGTGATGTCTCTCTCCGAAGCTTGGAGACTCTGGTGGATTCGCATGGTACTGCTGAGAATAGATCGACCAAGAATGCTGGGGAACCACCCCGCATGCTGGGCTGGAGGCATGATGGATAGAGCTGTCAAGAGCACGAAGCCCAAGACTAGTCTCTATATCTCAGTTGGTAGCAGTGGTAGTGAGTGCGTAGTAGAGATGTCAGGTGCTGATCCAATTCGAGGTTTTCTTTTCGTTATTCGTAACTCAAGAGTCGGCCCCGTTGGTATAGTTCGGCTGAGTGGATAAGACGGCCGAATTCAATGCAGCGACCGGTCGAATACTAGGTCAGTATGTTGGACAACGAAAGATATCAGTACGGGATAAGTGAGTCTGGATATACATTCAAGGAATGAATGCAGTCAGAACGATCGAGAGATCGAGACCCAGCCCGAAAAATGCGGTGGTTGGAGAAATGGAGAGGCTGGGATGACGCTTTGTTTGGGTAAGCCCGTGGCCGGGGTAACTGCTTACTCATCGCGCTTATCGCCCCGCTAATCCCGAACGGGTCTACCCGGCCCCCCCGGCGATATACTCCATGAACTATTGTATGTGTGCTGTTTCATTTTGATTTATCTCGACGCTGATATCTACGATGTCGAGCTCTATAAGATGGTTAGCTAAGTACTAAAGTCGGCTCAACCAAGAAGCGCGAGGTGCGCCAGGCTTAACGATCCGATGTGCTTGCATGCAGCAGTCCATGTTCATATGACAAGAATCAGAAGCACGACTCCGTAAGGGTATCAATGGTTCATATTGGGACGGATGAGAATCCGACTGCGTCCTGCGACGTTTAGTGTTGCACTGCGTGAATGTTAAGTCTGCCTGCATGGAGTAGAGAAAGGCGACACCTAAGCCTCGGCAAGCCTATTGATAGCAATATGTATGGAGGCGCGGACTGCTCCGGGACGCATGCTCAATCCGAAACACTGACAGCGACCAAGTTGGTCAGAAGGATCTCCTGATCCGTGAGCTATCAAGCGCGAAGGTAAGGCTCGTCCCGCCTAGCGGTTCGGGAGACGGCATGAGGACAGGGTCTGAACGGGAGTTACTGTTTCACTGCGGCATGGGGATATAAGCCTCGTCTTTTTCGAGTGGCGATATCGACAGACAGCAAGAGCCAGAGTACAGATGCGTGAGTCACGTCGACACCTGTTTGGCGGGTATTGGGCAGAAATCCGGAAAATCATGAAGCAGGATCATGGGGGGAAGCTGAGCACGGAGCATGCGGGATGAACGCTCACTGAGCTTCTTCTCCTCTCTGAATCTGTCATGGTTGGAAGATAACCAGATTGTTGATGTTGAATGACGTAAAGACACTTGGGGAATGGAAGCAATCAATTATGAGCCTCAGAGAGGGGTCATGGCTATCACGCTAGTTTTCTCATTGCTTTTGCGATCTGCCCCGCATGGCGCGAAGAGCTGTTGAGAGAAGGCCGAGTGGTCTTGCCTCGAAGTACACCGTAGGATTCAGTCCGACTTTCGCACTGTGGTGAGAATTGTATTCATCGCCCTCGCGAGGCGGAAAAAGCAATATTCAGCGCCCGTACGGGCTAGGTAGGAGGCTTTCGAAAATCACTGCGGTGTAATCCAATAACAACAAGCATCCCTTGTCTTAACGAACAAATGGAGGGGAAGTCCGTCTGAATCGGAGCAATTGAGAGCAGCATCGGGTTTGTAGTTTTCTAGCGTTCTTCTCCGACTTCTATGGGGTTCCCTTCACCGAATTCCCCTCCACTCCAGTCGACAATGTGGAGGCAAATGTTATTGGGCCGCAACTGTCAGTCGTGCATATTATTTAAGGTTGGGCAGCGAGCGGGCGACGATACCGGAGGCTGGAGTGGCGGATCTTGATTGAAGGCTGATCTGATGATGCTGAGCTGGAGGTGTTTCATCAAGAATAATGGGAGAAAGAGAGGTCAGGAGGCAGAAGAAAACAATCTCATAGTGACCGTGGGCGACGAACGGTGAGGTTGAGCTAAGAATATTGGTTGACTCCAGGGTCAGCCAAAGAGTTTCCATGGTTTGTCTCAGAAGTCCGATCCACGAGCCGTGTTGATCCAGCGGGGTATGGGTATTGCCACGCCCCATCTAAACCGTAAGTGAGGGTTAGATCTTGCAGAACTGTACCCTCAGATATACTTGCATCGATATCTCCGAGAAGCTTCGCAGTTACGTGCGTCAAACTTTGTCTAGACTATAAGTGTACACGTCTCACTAGAGTCCTACCTACTGTATACCACATTGTACGAACCGGGCCAGTGGTCCTGGGACCGTTAGTATGGATATCCACTCCTGCTGGTGAGAAATAGAGGCGTCTTTAGGACACCTAGGATCGAAAATGGAGCATAAAGCTTTCCTTCTGCCTGAATTGTCACATGTTCGAATCAGAAGCTGGAGCACGAGCCGTTTGCAGAGTTTCACAATTTCCATAGAAGCCCTGCCCATCGAGTAGTCCGCCAGCAGTTGACCCGATATACTTTTGTCCTACCAACCGTTCGGAACGGTGTTCGTGTGAAGGAGAACCCGTGGGTAGAATCATCGTTTCTAGACAGTGGACGTGCTCCATAGTGAAGCAAATGTCCCTCGTCGAGTCCGAGTCTCGATCACGACTCACAGACTGCTGAGGGTCAAGCGGCTGAGTCGGTGACTCCTTGCGTTGTAGGTTCGTCCCTGCTGCAACGGCAAGTCCTATCAGACGTGCGTAGATAGCGGAGTATTGCCACCGCCGGTTGTGCAAAGGCCACACCCTTCCGGGGTATCGCAGGCCGTGGGTGATTTATCCACCGATGAAGAATTATATCACGATGGAAGAAGACATCTGCCTGCTGAGAGACGGGTGCCTGGATGACTCTGGCAGTCCAGCCAGCTTCGATTCGACCACGACGACGGAGGTATATATAGCTGCAGGTAATGGCGAAGCGGCGGAAAGCAAAAGCATTCAACATCTGTTCAGACAAGACATGACAGTTAGCGGGCGATCAGGCATCGGTCGTCAGCCACTCGCCTCTGCGCCCATCCCCACCTCCTCTGTCGCTCTTCCGGCTTTACTCGAAAATTGCAGGAAAAAAATTATATTCGTCATCTCGATCGAGGATTCGACCCGGCAAGGGATAGAGACGAGATAGAAAACATTACTCCGGCTGGGTGCGACGACTTAAAACTCTGCTATCTGCGCGTGCCCTGGCCGCCTCGCATCTCGTCTGCCTCTGCCTCTGCCTTTCCCCTCCTCTCCTCTCACTGCCTCCGAGTCCGATCGGCCAGTCATCCAGCAGCCACCACTACCACTGGGTGCTTTATAACAGTAGCTATCCTCTCCCGTCTGCTCGCATTCTTCCTTCCTCCCATCTCCACACCCGAACCCCACCTGGCCCTGGCTCTCCCCTCTGTCAGGCCCAGATCCGGTCTCAGTGTCCCAAAACCCCTCCAACAACCGTCGTCTGTTACACTCTGCTGCAGCCTCTCGACTTTTTCCTCTTTAGTCCTCCACTCACCGTCTGCCAGCCGGCTTCTGCAGAACAAGCGCGCTTCCTCGCCCTTCTTTCCTTTTCGCCTGATCCGTTGGTGGATTCGTCCCTGTCTTGTCTGTTCCCGATTCTCTTTCCCACCACCCACTTCGTCGCTAGTCCTGCGCCAAACTCTTTTGACCAAACACCTCTCTTTTTCCGATGGAGATACTGCTATCTATGGACGACGCTGCATCCACTGCTCATCGCTGACAATCAACGATCTAGACGCCCTCTCTACCCACGTCTGTTGTGTCGATCTGCGCCTGTGGGCTTTTTACCTTGCGACTTGTCTGAACAAGTGGGCTTCTGGATTGGACCTTTTCAACCAGAAAGGGGGAGAAAAATATCGAGTGGGCATCGGTTGGGAAAAAACAAAAAAAAAGAAACGAGAAGGAGAAAATTTTTCCTTTGAGTCATTTGGATGAGCAGCAGCAGCGCTAGCTGCTGTGAGTGACCAAAACCCCCCGAAGCCCTGTCGGGTCAACACGTTTCACGTCATCCACAGTGCCTTCACCAAACCCAGCACCCCCTCCCGCTTGGGGACCCAACTTGGGCCTTGGCCGCCGCCAAAAAGTCATGTCGAGGAAAGTTCCTCGCGCCGCCTTCGTCGAGGAATATGATGAAGACGCCGATGTTAGCCTCCCCGAAACCCGTCAATCTGCCAACGTCACTGCCAAACGATCCAAGTCTGACTTGAGGAAGCCCGCCAGGGAGCCTTTCGTCGAGGCTGCCAGTGACTCGGGCTATTCTAGCCGCACTGCTGCCACCGTCAACAGCACCCAATCCGCCCCGTCGGGCTCGAGACATCCGCCCCTCCCTCTTAAAGTCGAGACTTCGCACAAAAGAGGTGATCTTGAGCGAGTTCGCTCAAGAACAAAAGAACGCCCACGCGACCGTACCGCTCGTCCATCACGAGAGGAAAAGATGCACGCCGGGCCTTATTCGGCCGGGTACCCCCCGCCCCATCTTCCTCGTTCTCCCTCGGTATCCCACAGGCCTGAACAGATGTATCCCCGAAACTATCCCAGCAACTATTGGGATGCTGAGCGGAATGCGTACCATGCATCTACGCCTGTTGAACCTCGACAAAGAGAATACCGGTATCACTCCTCGCAAGCGTCTTCCTACGATTACCCGCCCCCGTCGCCGTCGCCGCAGACATCGCGCTATCCTCCCGCAGCCGTCGTCCAGGTTTCGTCCAGTCGCCCCCAAGGCCGACCTGCTCGGTCCAACTCCTATCATGCGAACAACCGACCCGTGAGCTTCCACGGACAGATGCCGCCGATGAACGGGATGATGTACAGTAGCTCTCCGGTCGGTCGATTTGAACATGGCCCGCCTCTGTCCTCCTCAGCCTACGTCAACACGCCGGCATACCCACCTGGTCCTCCTTCCATCTACGCTCAACAGGCACAGTACTATCCCTACCCTGATGCTGCCAGTCCGCCCGAACGTCTGGATCGCTCAATGTCTCGGCCCAGGGAGCACCCTCGTCAACGCCGACCGTCCGCCTTTGAACCTCCGGCGATGGACTTCGATTCATCCGAGGAAGAAGAAGAGGAAGAGGAAGATGAGGCGGAGGAGGAGTTGATGGGTCCCTCTCCACCACCCCCACCGCCCGGACCGCCCCGTCAAGCACGGCCACGGATGCCGTCCCATCACATCGATCGTAGGGAAGAAGACTTCTACCAATCGATGCCACCGCCGCCGCTCAAGCAGAGAGTTCCGCCCCAGATCATACATCAGAAGCGCCCTGAGCTACACCGCAAGTCAGCAACTACACCCTCCGTCGTGTCTGAGCGCCGTGGTTCGCGGTCTCTTGATCTGTCTGAACTCCAAGATGTACTCCCGCCGTACGTATACTACCGAGATTCGAGCGGCCCTACCATCATCCCTGAGCGAAACCGGAGCCTTAGACGCCCTTCGGTCTATCACGAACCATCTCGATCTAGCCACCGAATCGCCGTGGAGAACTCTAGTCGGCGGCGTAGGCCTACGGTCTATGACTTTGGTGGTCCGGGCGATGAAATCGAAGAGAAGCTGGGAGGCGCAGAGGAATACCAGGCGTCGCAATCAAGCAAGTCTGCAGCACCGCCGATCTCTATCAGTGATGCTCTACTCAAGGCCAAAGCAAGCTCTCAGGTTGGAAGCGATAGCGGGAGCCAGAAGAGCCGGTCGGCCAGCAGCCGGGGTAGCGGAAGCGAGGCTCGTACTCGGTCTGGAAGTGGCGCGTTGACTACTACCCGTGCGGAAGACGACGATAACATTGTCATGACGCTCAACGGGGTGACCATGAACTTTACCCAGGAATCTCTGGGAGGAAAACGAATCAGCGTACGGAGTGGCAACACTGGAGCCGTTGAGTTGAATATCGAAGGAAAACGCCCGAAGAAGTACTTGACAGGCGGTTCCGAATATACAGCTGCAAGCGGCAGTTCCAGAAAAGGCGACCGCAAGTCGGACCGCGCCAGCCGCCGCTCTAGCCGATCAACTTATGTTCCTCCTCGATGAGAGTTTATCGCCCCAGTTCCTGGCTTCGCGCCCGATGAGACCCATTCCGATGTCTGAGCGAAAATGATGGAAGCGAACTGCTTGCTTGGTCGGTCTAGTACCTCTGCTCTCAACTGGATACATGTTTGGGACAATAGAGCAGGGAACATTGCAAAGCATCAGTACCTACCCTTATTACTCGACTCAATCCTGCCTGAGAACTTAGGGAAAGGCGATCAAAGCAGACAGTGCGCTTACAATCCTTAGTAGCTTTGGGCTCGGTTGGGTACAATCTGGACGATGAGCCGACGAAAGCGAACCAGATGCGCACAGTTCTTCTGTTCTTTTTTCTTTGGGCACAGCAAAAGTTTTATGGTTTTGGGTACTAAAAGACTGGCTTTTGAATGGGCAGGCTTTTTCGATTTCTATTCTAGCGTCGACTCGATTATCCTTACGGGTTTCATATAGCGTCTGTCATGTTTAGCATGATTGTATGATTCTTGATGACCTGCAACGATTCACCTTACGCCTGATGTTCAGTTGATGCTCATGTCCGTCATGTCATATGATGTTTATGTTTATGGATACGGTTATGTTTTATGTCCAGGTGTCATGCCACCATGTTATACGCTCGATATACCTGCATCTATCTGCCTGTCTGTATAATTTTCTTCTGGATCACCCAACTTGTTTCTTCATCGTTGTTTTGCGTTTTGATCATGGTCAGTCAGCATGTTTGAAGAAATGAGCCGGGAGCTGGAGGAAAAGATATACCCCTTGTTCTTTTTTTTTTTTTTTTTTTGGTTTCGATTCTTGATAAGCAAGATGCATCTATCTCATTTCTACTCCTACATACCTTGCGCCCGATTCCACTTGCTGATTCCTAATATCAAATCCCCACTCGCACCCTTGACTTTCTTAGATACAGTTACCTTGTAGTCGGATGTTGCTGGCTCAGCAAATCACCTCCGACATTGCTCACTTCATGTACTTATTAGCGACCCTTTCTGTTTCCATACCTTCTACCTATTCTTCTATTGCCATATGACTAGTTGATGTCTTTTAGCTTGCTGTTTCACGAGTACTCATACCTCTACCTATCACCTCATAGACATGCAATCTACTCAGCATTTCTGGTTTACTCGGTGTCCTTGGCAACTCACTCAGTACTCCTAACTCCTCACTCCTGGTTCATACACCGAGTATCGTGCTACGTATTCTCATCCCACCCTCAAGCTCAATGCGATCGTACTTCCCAAACACGAAATCACAAGTCTTGGCGAGGCCTGCGCTGCCCTACGCCGAAGCTCTCTGGCGAGGATCTACTGGGTGTAGAGAGGCGCTTGCTGGCCGGGCGTTAATCACAGATCCCACGATGGTAATTCAGATTCGTGGTCACAACCTCCTCACTCTAGGCAAGTCCACCTGAGCTGAGCCGAGCCCTTGGCTCAGCTCGTCGGATATATGGCACGTCTTCCTTTAACCTCGCGAATAGAAGTTATTGCTTTCACGGGCTACTCTGCGCGAGTTTGCTTCCCCTACTATATGAGGTAGCTGCAAATGGGACTTTGGACGGATTAGCAAAGCACGACCCCTATGGATCCAGCGCTGCTTATGAGCGCCACTTCTGGGGGCAATGGGGTGTTGGAGGCATCTATCAGGGTTTGACTGCTTAGAGTTGTACTGAGTCTTGGGAGTACTTACATTCGAGGTGAGCGCGGTGCATAGTTTGTATGGATGGCGTATATTGCAGAAAGTGATTATATATGTTTGTTGACCTTAGTCTCCATCTATAACTATACTATCAAGGCGTCTCTGTTCTTTTGTATCTCGATTTATACAATCCTCCCTTCCTGCCGACGAAAAGAAAAACATAATCTAGTATATATATAATAAACAAGGTTCCAACCTCAACATCCTCAAGTCATATCCGCAGCTATAAATGTCAATCCAGAGAGAAAGTCCACGACTAGGACCTCCTCAAAACCAATACAATGTACCCCAGCACTCTATACCCAACAATAATCCCCAGGAGGATACCCACCCACTTTCCCGTCCTTCCAGTGGCATACCCATAACTCTCCAACACGCCCGTCCCTCGAATTAAACACTGATCCGCGATATCGGTAACGTACATGCAATTACACCCAGACCCCGCGCCAGCACCAGCCCCATGTCCAGTGCCAGCACTCGAGGCAGGGGCGCACTCATAAACCCTCCCCGCAAACTCATTAACCATCATGCCCTGAAACACATACGCCTGGTAATCAATATAATGAAACACATACTTCCAAAACGGATTGAGGATGTTGGGGGACACCAAAAACCCGCCAACGCTCATCCACAGCCCATTCGCGAACGCAACGAGCGCCAACGCGATCACGAAGTTCGGGAACATGGACGTTACCAGCACGACGAGGGATTCGGCGGCCACGAGGTCGAGGAATAGCCACATGACCCAGGTGAAGAACGCGTCGCCGCTGTGGCGGAAGTTGGAGAGCCAGTAGGAGACGATGGAGAAGAGGAGGGAGATCAGGACTGCCACGTGTTAGTGAGAATGATATGGTGGGGTGGGAGAACATACAAAGGAACGGCAGGCCGATTATGAAGTTTGAGATGAGGAATGGGAGGGCGCCGTAGAGGCCGTTTGCGCGCTCCTTTGCGAATGTTGCGCGGTCCTCGAGGAAGGCGGGGACGTAGGCAACGGCCATGAAGCTCATGAAGGCTGAGCCGAAGAACTGCAGCATTTTGTTAGTTGGGTTGAGCTGGAGGGAGGTAGGTTGGACGTACGATAGCATTGATGAATGGCTGAATGTATTCCTGCTCCGTACCTAGACGTAGCCAGACGGTGCCCATCATGATTGCGAGACCTGTACAGGTTAGTTGAGAAACCAATAGGCCCGGGGCGAGAAGCGCTTGACGTACCCATATACATGACAATTCGGATGCCGTATGCTACGACGTCGCGATAGCTCTTGATGAGCAAGCGATGCAGGAGCGAAGTGGTGATACTGAACAGACCAGGGCGGCTGGCCTCATCCACAACAACTCTCTCACTCCCCTTCTCGATGAGCTCCGCACTCTGTTCCGCCAACCGATTGCTCTCGTGAGATTGCGTCCACGCAGACTGAATCTTCTCCACGTCTTCAAGCATCATTGTCTTATCGGAGACAAAGTCCGAGCTCACGATATCGAGGATGTACTCCGCGGGATTGGTCTGAGTAGGAATCGGGTATCCGATGCTACCGAAGTACGACGGGACGTCTTTAACGGAGCCATAGTAGCACGTTTTCCCTCCGGAGAGTAGAAGGAGCTTGTCGAAGAGCTGGAATGTTGCGGTTGATGGTTGATGGATGCTAGCTATAATGATGAGCTTCGCGAGTCAGCCATGCACCAGCTATCTATTTTGCGGAACCCACCTTGTTGGCGCGCGCCAGCTTCTTGACGTACGAGATAACCTCATAGCTTGCCGTTGAGTCGAGTCCACTGGTAGGTTCGTCGAGGAACAGGATTTTGGGACAGGTGATAAGCTGACTTGCGACGCTGACTCGCCTCTTCTGGCCGCCGCTGAGGCCCTTCCTAATCGGTGTTCCGACTAGTGTCGAAGCCTGATTCTGAATACCGAAAGCTTCGAGAAGGGTGTTGATCCTTTTAGCACGCTCTGACCTACTCAAAAACCTAGTCGAGTCTTGTTAGCCGTATTCAAGGTTGTGTTCTAAAGTCCATACCCCGGCAGAGACAAATCAGCCGCAAACTTCAATGTCTCGCGCACAGTCAAACTCCCAATAAGCGCATCCTCCTGCTCAACATACGACGCAATCCGACCGAAGGCCGCATTATCAATCTCGCCACCATTAACAAAGCAATGACCAGACGACTTAGCGCCCGACGACGCAGCACGGCGCGCAAGGACGTTGAGAAGAGTTGTTTTGCCGCAGCCTGAGGGTCCCATAAGCGCGACGAATTCCCCTATGCAGGTTGTTAGGCATAACCTTACAGCGTGAACGCCATTTATGACGCGCTTGATCCACATGTCTTGCAGGTGCGGGATGCGGGATGCAGCGATAACGTACCTTGCTGCACGCTGCCACTGATCTTCTCGATCAGGTTCCGAGGCTGCTTCGTTCTCCGATCTTTCACGGAGACAGTGAGGTCGGTCCATGAGAAACTCTGGACAAAGTGGTTCATGAGAAAGTCATGGCTATTGCCGTCTCGCTCTAGATCGCGGGCGTTCAGCCCGTCGCTGCTGGAGGAGCTGGAGCTGTATGCCATGATGCTATATTCCGGGCGGGGATTAACAGTTGAGCAAGTATCGGGGAATCACTTCAAGGCAGATGTTTGTCCTTGAGTGCGAGCACTCCATGTAAACGTGGTCGTGGTCGTGGACGTGAGCGCGAACGGACTGGACTCGAATTCGAGCACAGAGTAGCAGAACCCTGCCGCGTAGGTACTCGTTCGCAAGGACCAGGGAATGCGCATTTTATCTGCCGTGTAACGGCGACTGGGAACCCCCGTTTACATGAGAGAAAAAATTGCTAGACGGCGACAGGGACCGGATGGAGTAAGGAATGTCCAGCTAGGAGCTGAACCAGGCGCAAGGAGTGGCCGAGGACTGAGGGCCCTACCAAGCCGCAATCAATAATGGTCCCCGAAAGGCCCGTGCCGCCTGAGGGCTGAGGCAGCGATAGTCAGCCCTAGTTGGCGCTGGTCCCCGCTACTCTTCAGGCGTCCTTGTCCCATCAGGTTCCATCATTCTTCTGGAAACTCGATGAGGGAGCAGGCGTTACTTTGTCGATGCATGTAGATTGCCCGACTCGTGTGAGGTCAGTTTCAAAGCTATGTTTGGCAGGTGTCTTACTCTTGGTGCCACCACAGCCGTTTCGAAGGCAGGCGGAGTCCAACGTCACGATAATGCGCGTTAGGATTATCGTTGTCAGCGGGACACTGTACGCAGGGTTCTCATGCGCTCTACTAACGTCCCATGTTATCGAGCTGAACGGATCTGCGGTCCTGGTTGGTGGAGACTTTTAGGCCCGCACCAGAGCAGACGCCGTGCTCGGGGTTTACCTAACTACAGTTCGCCGATTTAAAGACTAGCCAAGCCAACTTATGGATTAGACTGGGTTATCTGATGCCCGAACCCTGAATATTCGGCCGAGAGTTTTGGTGACTGGCCGGATTTACTGGTGTGCTATTGACTTGAGTCGGAATTTTGTATTGCGCTGTCTGAGATCTAGAAAATGGATATCCTGCTTTTTTATATGTCGTACGTCGTTTACATGCTGGAAGGAGTTAGCATTCGCGGCATCTTTTCTAGTTCGGACGACTTACCGGTTGACGGGGGTGAGACCGAGAATCCGCATACCGTTGTTGAGGACCTGTCGGGCAGCCTCATACAGAGCGAGACGGGCCTTCTTGACCTCAGGCTCGCTGCCAATGACCTGCAGGTGGTCGTAACTAGAGCTGACCATGTGAGTCATACGGAAGAGGTAGGTGATAATAGTGGTGGGTTCAAGAGTCTTGTTGGTCATCATGACAATGTCGGGCCATGAGGAGAGAAGGCGGATAAGGTTGATGGCGTGGGATTCGGTGAGGAGGTCGAGGTTGGCGGTGGGCAGCTCTTCGACGTTGGCCTCCGACTTGCGGATGATGGAGGAGAGACGGGAGTTGGCGTATTGCAGGTAAGGACCGGTGTCTCCTTCGAACGACGTCATGGCGTCGAGATTGAAATCATAACCGTTGATACTGTGCTAGCGTTAGACGATGAAAGTATACAAAGAGCAAGATACGTACCGCTTTCCAGACATGTCTTGAACCATGACAGAGGTGATACCCAGGATATCAGCCGTGGCTTCGGGGTCCTCAATCTGAGCGTACTTCTCGGGGTTCTTCTTCATGGTCTCGTGCATCTTGTCGGCAACGTCCCGCAGGATATCGTCCAAGAACTTGACGGTACCCTTACGGGTACTCATGCCGCGGACCATACCAAAGTTGATGTGCTGGCAGCGGCTGGCCAGGTCCTTGAAGCCCATGAGCTCGACAATCTTGAACAGCTGAGCCAAGTGAAGATCCTGCTGAGCAGCGACAACGTAGATCATCTTGTCGAACTTGTAAGCTTCCTCACGCTCAAAAATAGCACCAATGTCACGGGTCAGGTACAGAGGAGTACCATCCTTGCGGACAATGACGGCCTTTCCAAGCTTCTTGGCACCGTGCTTGACGAAGTCAACAATGGTAGCACCCTCAGAGTTCTCAGAGACACCAGACGACTGCAGAATCTCGTTGGCCTTGGACATGCTCTCCTGCTTGATTTGCGACTCGCCAGAGTACACGTCGTAGTCGATGTTGAGACGGGCATAGGTTTGGCGGTACTTTGTGATACTGAGGTCACGGAATCGGCGCCAGAGGCTCAGGGCATCGGGATCACCATCCTCCATGCTCTTGAAGTAGCGACGAGCCTTCTCGTCCTCACTGACATCAACAAGCTTCGCGAGTTCCTGCTCAAGCTCTGCAACATCCTCGTCCTTTTCCTTCTTCGCCTTGATCTGCTCCTTGAGCTCCTTGATGGGACCCTCCTGCGCTCCGACAATGGCGTTGACCTTAACGTAAACCTCGAACAGGTGGTTGATGGGATCCTGCAGCAGCTTCTGCTCATCACCAAACATCTTGTATCCGTTCGCAAGCAGACCGTACTGCTTACCCCAGTCACCGAGGTAGTTCATCTTGACGACATCCCATCCCATAACAGTGTAGAGGTTGGCCAGGAAACCACCGATAATGGTACTCCGCAGGTGACCGGCGTGGAAGGGCTTCGCGATGTTGGGCGACGAGAACTCGATGATGATCTTCTTGCGGCCCTTGCTGGGGTCCTTGGGGTCGCGCAGACCCTGGTTTCCATTTGATCCGAACGCGGCCTTGTCCTTGAGAATCTGGCCGATGACGCGCTGCGCAAGAGGCTTCTCCTTGAAGTAGAATTGGAGGTGGATGCCGCCGGGGCCACCGGCGACAGGGGGGTGGACGAGGTCGGACGCGGGGAACTTCTCGGCGAGTTCCTTGCTCAGATCGGCCGGGCTCTTGCCCTTGATTCGGAGAGAGGGGACCTAGGACAATTCAAGCATCAGCATTTTGGGGTTTCGCATACATGATCACGGATCGCATACCGGCAGAAGAAGATCACCCTTGTCAAGGGTGTTGGTGAACTGCAGACGCTGATAGATCTCGGTGGCATCGATACCGGTAATTGAGCTCAAGCCCTCGGAGATGTGCTCCCTGTACAGATCGACGGGGTTAAGGGTAGGAAAGCTGTTCGGGAACCTGGAGGTCTCCGCGGTAGTCTGCAGAGAGAGCGACTGGACCGCCTCAGGAAGGGTATCAACAGACGCCATGGCTGCAAAGCGCAATGCTTGGGCAGAGTCGAAAATGGTTTGACGAGAGGGGATAGATGGGTGAGAGGAATAAGGGCAAGTCCGTAGTGAACCAAAACGACTCTGTGGACGGTAGGACAGGATACTTCTGCACAGGATAGTGGAAAATCGTTGAGCCCCGCTAACCAGACTGCGGCCCATAGAGGGGTTTGTTTTAAGCTCCTATCAAGAGGGGACTTTTTTTCTCGTCCGATGACTCAAAGAAACCGGCAGTTCTTTGGTCCATCTTTGCTCCGGGCTGGGCGGTGAGAGCACCACAAGAAGATCTCAGGCGTGACTAGGTCAGCCCTAGCCCTGGCTCCGGCCGATTCAGGAAAGCTTGAGATAAGGCGTCTCTGACGTCAACGCTCCAGGCCTGTTTGCGAGACCATCTATACAACTGACGCCCCTCTCTTTCCTACAAGATGGACCTCCTCAGACCCACCATAAACAATGGCTAGCCGTCAGAAAGCTATCGCTCGCGCAGTTCAGCGCGCCGTGCTCCGCTCAGGACCAGCTCGACTCTCCATCATCCAGCGCATCTTCGCCTTCTTCCGCATCTTCTACCTAACCCTGATCCGCTACGAGCAGGAGCTATTCTACAACCTCCGGAAGGAAATATGGAAGCTACCAGAGGAGGAATACCTAGCTTGCTTCAAGAATGACAGAAAATCTCCTGCTCTGGAGCAGATGGGTGATCTGGGGTACTCCGGGTCGGTACGTTATCACCATCGCGCTCTATCCGTTCCGGACGAGGTCTAACATTAAGGACTGAACATAGACATTCTTCCGCACCTCCAACTCCGCATTCCTCGTAAAGAGCGTCCCCCGACACTTCGAACACTCGTTTTTCCGCAATGACCTCCTGAGGCCATATTACGAGTACATGCTCAAATACCCGGAGTCCCTGCTAGTCTGGATAACGGACTACATCTATGCCCCCTACAGCTCAATCGGGAGCATTCTGCGCACGTCGCCTGCGCACCATATAATCATGGAGAACCTGCTGTATGGGAAAGACGAGGACGACAACTCGGATAAGTGGGAAACGTACGACCTCAAGCCCATCGACTACTTCTATCCGGAGCGCGATCTAGTTCCCGAGCCGCTCGTTAGCGAAGAAATTATCTCACGACTGGCCGATAAGTTCGAGGATAAAGTTCGGTTGACAAGGAAGAACTACGAGGCTGTCAAGCGGACGTTGGACAAGGATACGGCGTTCCTTGCGTCGGCTAACATCGTGGACTACTCATTGTTCATGGTGCGCTTTCCGGCGTCGTCGAACCCTGGGAGTTTGGGGAGGAAGACGCAGTGGCGCGTTGGCGTAACTTCTGCGGATGGGAAGTGGAAGTATCGCGCCGTGGTGCTGGACTTTTTCTGGGCAAAGCATACATTCCATGCGCAGGCGATGACGGGCGCTGTGCAAACGTTCAATCTGATAGGCCGGCAGGGTCCGATGAGCATCACTACCACGGCGGAAGAGTACCGAGAGAAATTCTTGACCATGGTGGAAGAGATGCTGGAGGTGTATGTGCCACAAGAGTAATGACTGATGAATTCGTGATTAGCTTTTCCATTGATGATGTCTATACAACACATCTAATATCTTATCGAGCGAACATTAGATAAATCACATCTGACGTTTTCCATTCCCGTAATAACATGACAGTGTCGTTATATTCAGATAGGGATCAAATGTTGGGCTGGCGCCAAGTATAGCGCCTCGCATCGGTTCGAAGGTATTCGAAATTGATCCAATCAGATATGCAGGCTGAGCATAAATTGTCATGACATTCGCGTCATCGCTTAGAAGCAGAAGACCTGGTCCTCGAGCTTGCTGACTGGGCGGGCCTTGGTGTAACCAAGAGACTCGGTGGCCTTCTTCATGGCGCTAACCATGGGAGGAGGTCCGCAGAGGAGGATCTTGATGTCGCTAGCGGGAGCAGGGAGGCGTTCCTGAATTCTCGTTAGCTAGCGCGCAACTAAAAACTAAAGTAAATATACTCACGGTGATCATGTCAGGGGTAACGAAGCCAACACCGCCAGTCCAGCCCTCAGGGGGGTTGTTGAGGACGTAGTAGACGCGGAATCCATCATCCTCGGCAATCAGCTTCTCGAGCTCGTCCTTGAGCAGAATGTCATCGGGGTTAACGTTGGCGAAAATCAGGTCGACCTGGGTGGTGTCGTTTCCACCGTTGCGGGGACGGTTGCGGACAATGGCCTTGATAATCTGGAGCATGGGGGTGATACCAGTTCCACCAGCAATCATACCGAAGTGGCGGCACATGTTGGGGGTGTAGACGAAGGCGCCCTTGGGGCCGCGGACCTTCATGGTCTGGCCGACCTCCAGGGTGGTCAGGTACTTGGAGATGTTACCCTGGGGGTAAGCCTTGACGAGGAGGTCGAAGTAGCCGGCCTCATTGTCGGAGGAGATGGGGGTGTAGGAGCGGACAACCTCCTTGGGCTGGCCCTCGATGGTGGCGGCGAGAGAGATGTGCTGGCCGATGGGGAGGCCGAGGATATCGGTGGGGCGAGGGAGAGCGAAGCGGTAGATGGTCACGTTGTGGGAGATGTCGTTCTTCTCCTGCAGGACGAAGTTCTGGAACTCGTTGGGGTTGAGCACCTTTCTAGCCTCTGCAAGAATGTCGTGTCAGCCCACATGCGACATACCCTCAACAATTGCTGTACTTACTGGGGTTGGCACCGGCAAACAGCTTGTATGCGATGTAACTAGCGGCCAGGGCGACGGCGAAGGGAGCCCATTCCCTCTTGAGAATGAAGGCACCCACGACCAGGGCAGCGGAGGGGATGTAGACCCCGGAGATGTTTTCGGGCGACAGAGCACTGCGACGAGCGCGCATTGGTTAGCTAACAATTCAAAAACCGCGCAAAAAAGGTTAAGACATACCTCATTTTGACGATTGATGAGTTCCCCGGCTGTCAGATGAAAAAGGAAGAAGCAAGCAAGGGGAATAAGAAGAGTGAGAGGCCGGTGCGGAATTGCAGAAAAGCTTCAGGAGCGAGCTCGGGCTGGGGATTTGGCGTCGGTATTTGTGACGGTAATTACGGTACGTGGCTCCCTACGCTCCCCTCACGCAACCCGCCGCCACTCTTTTCCGAACCGTTCTGTATCTATGCTCGCAACGGTGACGGCCTTTGCAAAATATAAAGATATTCTAGACTAGTATTATCGGAAAATTGTCGACATCACCAGTTAAATATGAAATACTCAAAGTCAGAGTGCGGAATTCAAATCTCATCTGTTGGGACTGGGACGCTGACCTCAGGGACAGCACATGCGCTCTGTGCTCTCCGTGTTTGTGACTCCAACTCCCCGCAGGAGGGGACAGAATCATCGCGTTTGCTTGTCCTGACAGAGGCCTTATTTCCGCGATCCTCCTAAGTCCCCTGCCTATCTCGACCAAGATTTCCGAGTCCCGGTACCCATCACTGATCACCATCCACCCACCATGACGTTCTCCATCGACGAAGAGCCAGCCTTCAACCTAACAGACGTAGACCGCGCCGTCCTCGCCCAAACAGACGAGGAATTTCAATACCACGACTGGGAAGACCTGAAAGATGTCATTGGTATGGCACCTGTATCTCCGACGCCCCTCCCTGCTCCAACTCCAATATTCCAGCAGAGATACCGTACGGAGAAGAGCTAACCCCGCACAGCACGAGGCGATCTCGGCATCCTGAAGCGGAAGCCCTCCGACCTAATCCGATACCTGGCCTGGAGCAAAGAGACCAAAGCCGCGTATGGCACGATCACAAACTACATCTGCCTGCGGCGGCTGGGGTGGCCACTGCCGACGGAAGCGCCGGGGCCTAGCTTCAACAACCCGATCCCTTTTGCCGACCCCGCAGACTACAAGATTCTCCGCAACGACTGGCCCTACGGCTTGGTTAAGGGGATCACACATCTGGTCGTGTGGTCGCAGACGCCGATCCCCGTGCAGGATGCGGACGGGGTTATTACGGCGGAGAGCCACGCGCTGATTGAGGAGTTTGTGCAGCGGACGTTTGTAGACAGGCTTGCGGGCAAGGATGGGATGAAGGATCCGCAGGATCGGGTTTTGTGGTTCAAGAATTACACCGCCCTTCAGAGCGTTAGGGGGCTGGAGCATGTTCATATCCTGCTTAGGGATGTTCCTGATCGGTTTGTGCGGGAATGGACGGGGGAATAGTGGTGTCTACAGCGTATAGAGTACCTAGACTAAACAGATGCGACGGAGTGGAATGCCTCAAACGTGCTAGATTGGGAATCCTGAACCTGACACAATGCAGAGAAATAACACATAAATGGCGAAGAAATAGAGTGAGTTGCAAACCTTCCCGTTATAAAACAATCATTACCATCACAGCGCCTACGTCTTCTGCTCCTCGACGAACTTCAGCGCCTCTTCCCTTGACACGACGTCAATCGTACTAGCCTTCTGTCTGAAGCTGACTCCGTAGCACTTCTCAGCTACGTGTAGCATCTCTGGTCGGAAGGTTGTGCAAATGAATTGCCCGTTCGTCGAGTCGGAGATGGTCCTCAACATCTGCGCAACGGCGGTTCTATACTGGGCATCCAAGTTCGCGTCGATCTCATCGAAAAGGTAGAATGGCGCGGGGTCGCAGGCTTGGATAGCGAAGACCAAAGCAAGCGCGCAAAGACCTATCTTCGTTAGAGCGATAAAAATAAATGCAGGATTGGATACCTACTCTTTTGTCCACCACTGAGTTGCTGAATGCGCTGCTGGTCATCGTGCTTGCTGTTGAAACTGACGCTGATGCCGACTCCAACATAGTTCTCGACGCTTTGCTTCGCTTCCTCGTCCTCTGACTCGAGATCGTCCTCGGCCCGCTGAGTACGGTCTGTCTTACGCTGGATGACCAAACGTCCGCGGCCTGCCGGAACAAGCTTCTCAAAGATGGTAGCAAACTCACGAGAGACCTGCTTGAAGGTTCTCTCAATGGCCTCATCCTTGCGCTGATCGAGCACTGAGATCAGGTCATCAATAGACTTTTGCGAAGCGTCAAGCTCTTCCCGTCGACTTGTAAGCGTTTCTCGTTGCTTGGTGAAGTTGTTGTACTGCTCAAACGCCTTCTTGTTGACATGTGAGTACTTCTTGAGTGCCTCGTTGGCTTTGTGAAGCTTTTTGACAACCGTCTCGGAGTCTGTGTTCTTGTACTTGGTGAAAGCTTCGTCCGGTAGAACTCCGAGGTTGCGGATATTGGCGGCACATTCAGCTGCTCGTTTTGTCAAGGCGGCCTTCTTCTGCATGCTCTTCTCCATGCGCCGTTGATGTTTCTCAATCGACTTGGCAAGCTCCTCCAACTCGCGCCGAGACTCGGCGTTGCGTTGGCTGAGCTCAGTTACGCGTGCGTTCGCTTGTTCGATAGATTCTTCCACCTGTTCAAGTCTCTGACCGAGTTTCTCCAGAACCTTGTTCAGGCGCTTCTGCTCACGCTGGGTTTCCTTAATGTTCCCTTGACCACCTTCGTCGGCCATATCAGCGTCCTGGCTAACAAGTTGATCGAGACGGGGGTTTAAGTTCTCCCGCAGCTCAACCTCCAGGACTGACTTTCGAGTCTCCAGCTCACTGCGCTGACTGGAAAGCTCTTGGTATTGCTGACGGTACTCCGTGACTTCCGAGCTCAAAGATTCCAGTCGTGCCTCTTCTTCGTCGGTAAGCGCCTTCTGGAACGGCGAGGATAATTCAGCTTCGAATGCGTCGACCTGGTCCTTGAGGGCTGCTAGATTGCCTTCGATGTTACGGAGAGCTCGTCGTTTGGCATCCAAGTTGTCGTTCTGCTTCTGCAGGAGGTCGCGCTTGCTCTTGAGTTCTTGCCGTAGCGGCCCGCTGCTGTTCTGTACCTGGTGTCTTTGTTGTTCGAGCTTCTGCAGTTCACCAACAGCTCGGGTGATAAGCTGATCGAGTTTCTCGAGCTCTTTGCGGATTTCGCTCCCGCGGTTCTTCTGTGTCTCGTACTCATCTCTCCACTTTGCGAGCTTCTTAACCGCGTCCAGACGAGATTGCCGTGAGTCGTGGAAACCACCAGTAAGAGCACCTCTCTTGTCAGATCGGTCTCCCTCAGGGGTGATGGCGTTGACTCCGTGACTTCGCGCATATTGCGAAGCAACCTGAAGGTTAGGGCAAATGATGGTTTTGCCAAATACATGTTGGAAAGCCTTCTCGTAGGCGCGGTCATATTGCAGCTTCTCAATCATCGGGATTGTATCGCTAGCTTTGGGCATGTTGAGTGGCTTGCTCCTCAGCCGGTTCAAAGGCATAAACGTGACTCTTCCAGCCTTTTCGTGTTGAAGGATTTCGAGAACTTTAGTGGCAGTGTCGTCTGTATCAACGATGTAGTGGAATAGACTCTGGCCGGCCGTGACTTCAACGGCAGTACGGTATCTGTCGTTGACTTCAAAGAGCTCCGCAAGCGTTCCGTAAACGCCATCGAGGTTATGCTGGCGCTTGATCCTTCGCACCGCAGCAATACCGCGACTGGTGTTATGGTCCATCATGTGAGACAGATTGCGCTCTGCGCGGTCAACTTCATTCGATGCATTGGTCAGAATGGAGTCAAGCTTCGCTTCTTCTCGCCACAGTTCCCTATACTCGTCAGCATACAAATCCAGAGCCAAGCCAGTCTGAACTTACTTTCTCTGATCCATCAGCTTGTCCCTCTCATCCTTCGCATTCTGAACTTGCTGTTCTACTGTATGGATAGTATCACCTCTGCCGTCAATTTGCTGGCGCAGACGTTCCGTTTCTGGCTCCAGGAGGGCAATGTCATTTTCGATCTCTTGGATGTCCTCCTGTGTTTGCGAGATGACGGACTGCACGCTCGAGATAGAAGTGTTGTTGTTCCTGATCTCCGCCTGCAACCACTTATCTCGCTCGGACTTGTTCTTGAAGCGCGAGTTCCGGCCTTGCTTAGCATACAGTCTTTGCCGAGCCGTTTCCGCTTCAGTGTATTTCGCTCGTGCGGCATCTTCTTGATCCTTTGCAGCATTGAAGCGAGGAATGAGTTCTTCGAGCTCCGTCTGACGCTCTTGAATGGCTGATTGGACGGTTTTGAGATCTTCATCGTGACGCGATTTTTGCTCTTTCGCGGCGACCTGGTTGTCTGCGAGCGACTTGGCTTGTAATTCGACCTGGGCAAGGGCTTTGGAGGCTTCACGTCGTTCGTCTTCCAGCTGCGCCTTGTCGACTTTCAGGAACTCAATCTGCTGTTTGCACTCGGCGATCTCAGCGTCAACCTGGGCCATTTCTTTCTCTCCCTGGATGAAGCGTTCGCGATTGATGTCGGTATCTTCCACACCGGTTTGTCGCTGCTCCTCGAGACTGTCAAGGAAGCTGGAAATCTCTTGCTGTTCGCGAGAATAGATCGTGTACTCCAAGCACCGTCGCTCTTTATCCTTATCCTGGAAATTTCTCAGCTCGTCCTTTTCTTCCTCAAGCTCTGCCAGTCGTTCGTTGATGAAATCCAAGAGTTCGTCAATTTTCTCCCGTTTGCTGTTCGTCTCGTGCATAATCTTGAGGGACTCGGCACGGCGCGCCTCGTAAACCTGGGTACCCGCTACTTCTTTCAATAGGTTCAACCTTTCGGAATCCTTCATGTTTGTAAGCGCGGTAACTCGACCCTGGGGTACGATATAGTAAGGGTTGGATCGCGAGAAACCGGCCGACTCCAGTAGATTCATCACATCGTTTTTCGTCGCATTCTTTCGGTCGAGGGTGTATTCATCTTTCTTGAGGCCAATTGTTCGACGGAGGACAAGTTCAGGTTTTCCCGTAGGGAATCGCTCGTCGGAGTTATCGAAAATGATCTCAACGTATGCCGACATGACTGCGGAACCGGAACCTTCCTACTGGGTGTAAGCTTTGGTGCGCAACGGCGGGGCCTCACATACGTGCAAAAGAGCCTGTCGCTCTTCCCTGCCTAGATGGGTGTAGGCATCGCTGAGGACGAAACGAATGGCCGCGAAGAAGTTACTCTTCCCGGAGCCATTGCGACCGACAATGACATTGTGTTTTGGTGAGAACGGTTCAATGACCGTCTGGTCCTTATAGCTGGATTGAGTAAAAAGCATCAGCTTCAAGCCAGCAGCCGATGTCCAATGCGCTAGGGCACTTACCTCTTGAAGCCCTGGATAATAATCTGCTTGACATACATCTTGACCGACAAACGCGAAAACTCAGGAACCGCGGTGTCTACAGCATCAGGCGGGCGAGACCGCCAGTTTCAATGCCCACTCACCCAGAGGGTATGCCGCAGAGCAATCGCAAGTCTCAACGATAACGGCAAGGGTCTTTCGTCGGATCAAGTGTCGGTACCTTGACATGCGACAGCCAGACGCGACCAACGCGTTTCTCTTCCGCCAGCGGGGTTCTGCCGGGCGGTCAACGCCGTCTTATCCACACTCAGTCCGCCCAATCAGAATTGTCGATCCGATAAGGCACTTTTTTCTACCCAAATTTCTTGATCACAGTTGATGCCTCTACAATTATCGATTTGGAGGTGATCGGACTGTACCGCCATCATGTCTTCGGATCCGAAAATTCAGGTCGCGTCGCCTGCCGATGGCATTGCCCCCTCTCACACATACGTTCCCAACCAAGGCTATGCCGATGCTGAAGGCACAACCCCCGCCATGGAGGGGCAAGACCTGACTCCCGAAGACGAAGATTACGGAGACGACGAATATTACGATGATATTTTCGAGGAGGAGCTGGATGAGGGTGACTTCAGCTCATCAAATCCGGTCGACCTCACAAAAGCCTACAACCGCCAACGGAAGACCAACGAGCTGGCCGCCGATCCGAACGCTCCTAAGTGGACGTACCCAAAAACGAACACGCAGAAGCCTACCGTCAACACATACGCATCTGTCGATGACGAAGTGAAGTCGCTGACTCGACATGCTGCGAAGATCAAGCTCGACAATGTGCAGTCTGGACTGGCGGTGCGTGGTGGGAGCGGTACTGATAGGGCGGACAGGGCCACGTCTGAGCAGGTGTTGGATCCCCGAACCCGCATGATCCTCCTGCAGATGATCAACCGCAACATCGTTTCCGAGATTCACGGATGCCTTTCCACCGGTAAAGAGGCCAACGTATACCACGCCATGCTGCAACCCGAAGATGACTTCGACGCCCCGCCGATCCACCGTGCCATCAAGGTATACAAGACGAGCATTCTGGTTTTCAAGGACAGAGACAAGTACGTTACTGGAGAGTTCCGATTCCGTTCCGGATACAACAAGAGCAACAACCGAGCGATGGTCAAGCTGTGGGCGGAAAAGGAAATGCGCAACTTGCGGAGAATATACGCCGCGGGCATCCCTTGTCCTGAACCTATCAACCTGCGGCTCCACGTCCTCGTCATGGGCTTCGTCGGAAACTCCAAGGGAATTGCCGCTCCCCGGTTGAAGGATGTCGAGTTTAGCATTCCCGAGCCTGAAACAAGATGGCGCGAGCTGTACGTTGATATGCTGGGATACATGCGAGTGATGTACCAGACTTGCCACTTGGTGCACGCCGATCTTAGCGAGTACAACACCCTCTACCACAACAACAAGCTCTACGTTATCGATGTCAGTCAGAGTGTAGAGCACGACCACCCGCGCAGTTTGGAATTCCTGCGCATGGATATCAAGAACGTCAGCGACTTCTTCCGCCGCAAGGGCGTTGAGACCATTTCCGAGCGCGTTGTTTTCGAGTTCATCATTTCTGCCGAAGGTCCGGCCGTCGTTTCGGACGAGCTGACCGAGGCTGTGGAGAAGCTTTTCTCAATCGAGGTCGAGGGCGGAAACGAAGTCGACACTGCTGTCTTCCGTCAGCAGTACATTCCCCAGACGCTGGAACAAGTCTACGATTATGAACGTGATGCGGAGAAGGTCCATGCCGGTGAGGGAGATAACCTTGTGTACAAGGATCTCCTCGCCAGTGGTAAGCCTTCTGCTCCCGCAGACGACGATGCCGAGTCCGACTCTGAGGTCAGCGGCGGTGTCTCGGTTGAGGGCTCTGACTCTGAAGATGATGAAGAAAAGGATCCATTCGAGAAGAAGGCCCCTCGAGGAAAGCGTTTCGAGGACAAAGAATCCAAGAAGGAGCATAAGAACAGGGTCAAGGAGGAGAAGCGCGAAAAGCGGGCCAACAAGATGCCCAAGCATCTTAAGAAGCGCCTTGTTTCTTCGTCCTCCAGGAAGCACAAGTGAACGATGCCCACTATTTCTTACCATTACGACTTCGCGGCAACGCTGTTACTAGCAGCTTTGATCTTACATGGGTGCCACTCGCGCACCCGAATCTCTGAACCGCAACCACTATCTTTGACTCGGTAGTCCGGTTGGTTCCCCACACGGCGGACGCCGTCAGTCCCACGGGGAGGGTAATATACCAACATACCCTCAAAGCCTCTTCAAGGCGCATCCTCAAAACACAATAGATCTCATGGGTTACGATATAGAAGACAAATATGACATGAACCATAAGAGTACATAACAAAGCTCCCGATCATGAGGTCATCACCAAAAGTAAACGCACGACACCTACTTCTCCCAATGAGTCCTATCGAAACCTTCCATCAAACTCGTACACTCCTCCCCATCCTTAACCCACCCCTTGATCCCGCCCTCCAACTTCCAACTCTTGATCTCATTCTCCTCAACCCCTTGCTCTTTCAGATAATCCGCAAACCATCCCGCCGCGCGCGTTCCGCGTCCCTGCGAGGATCCTACCACCAAAAACAAAACCCGTCAGGAATTCTCTCAACAATTATCTTGACATTCCAATCTCAATCTAAGCAACGAGAAATGATAGACATACCGCAATAAAAGATAACATCTTTTACCCCCGCCCCCCTAACAAGCGCAAACAGCGTCGGCAGCGACGGGTAAAGGCTCTGCGCGGGGAGATTCAGACTGCCCTTAATCGTGCCACCTTCGAAGTCGTTTCTGCGTAGGTCGATGACCAGGAAATCGGCTCCGGGTTTCCTGGTGCTCGAGCTGTCTGGCTGAAGCCATGAGAGGAGTGTTGCGCGGGCGAGCGACGCGGGGTCAGTGGTTTTGGGGGCCGGGAAGGACGCGTGCCAGGGTTGGTCTTGGATTTCGGGCATGGTGGGTTGATAAGAGGGATGATGAGGAAATGGAGTTTGGATTCGGGAACACAGGGGGGGGGGGGGGGGGGGGGGGGGGGGGGGGTGAGGCGCTTAGATGTGGTTCTATACCTGATGGTGATCGCGTTGCTGGGGATGTCACTGCGGGGTTGTTTTTGGTGGTGGATCTTGTGGGGAGAGCCCGAGAGAGAGGGAGATCGCCAGCCTTCAACTGACGACAACTCCATGACGATATCCATGATACTAAGGGACTGACAGAAAACATAATCAACACTCTTGCCTTCAAAGCTCTAGAGCCAGTACGTATAACTCCACTATCCTAATCATCGTCTCTGATCCAGTTCCAAGCTCACTATTGCGCAGCCCTGCGGCAGAACTATATTCTAACGACTGCGACTACCTCAGCCGCACAGCTTCTGTCAAGGCAACCACGACCAGCAAAGTACCTCGACACTGCCTTCCTCCTGTATCTAGAGCGTATATAAGAAAGAATCAACCCTTCTTCGAAATCATCAAAACATCACTTCAAAAAAATCAATATCCTCACTCAATATTTTACCAATGACATGCAATAGCGTGGTTATGACAACCAACATCCCGCACATCAACCTCCTCTGTATGGAAGGCGAATACATCACGGCCTTCCAGAAAGCTCTCACCACCGTGCGACCCCCAATCCAGCACATCTCCGCCAACGTCGGTGCCAACAACACCAAGTACAGCATCGGCTCCGTATCCATAACGATCCACAACACTTCCCTCTCCCAAGTCCCGAGCAGCATAGAATATGACCTGATCGTCTCTCCCGCCAATTCCTACGGTCGCCTCGATGGCACCTTCGACGCCGCCATCTCGCGAACGTTCTGTCTGCCTGATCATCCCTTCGATACACTCACAAAGGCTGCACAGGGCGTGCTGTACGATAGATACCGCGGCTTTGCACCACCAGGGACCTGTACGCTCGTGTCTTTCCCCCGTCCCCTCCTGAACAGCACAGGCGGCGGCGCGAATCCCTGGGGATGCAAGTGGATAGCCATCTGCCCGACGATGCGAGTCCCCGGCGACGTCCGCTGGGACCGCGAGGTTGTGTACGAGTGTACCTGGAGCTTGCTTTGCGCTATTGAAGGGTGGAATCGGGATCAATGGTCTGACAGTGGCGAGCGGATCAGAAGTATCCTTATGACGCCGATGGCGACGGGGTGTGGTAAAGTTACGCCGACGCGGTGGGCGGAGCAGTTTGTGCTTGCGCTGGCACATTTTGATGATGCGGTGGCTAGACCGCAGAAGTGGGAGGCTCTGGAGTGGGATCACATTCATCGCAATGCTTGGGCGGTGCAGAGGACTTGGAAGGAGAAAGAAGGGGAGGGGAAGGGAGAGGGGAAGGGAGAGGGGAAGGAGGAAACGGAATGAAAAGAGGATTCCGGGTGATATGGATTGGATGTGTTGATCTTGAAGGTATTGCTAGGACTCGAATGAGTAGTAGGTAGATTATAGGTTCTGTGTGTTGAAGGTATTGCTATTGCTAGGTTTCAATTTAGGGACCCATCAGAGCTCTCTTTTGATCATCATTTCAGAATGAATGCATCCGCAGCGTTTACATCAGGCCGGGGCCGAGTATACATCAGCGTCTGCATAGACTGGATCAGTACAGGCGAAGCCTGAGGTGATTGTTCATCATATAGGTCAGAAGATAAAAAACTAGGCACTGGACATGGTCAAGCACAATGAGGTACGTAGATAAGATAAATAGTCAATCTAGGCCTGCTGGGCAAGCGCGCTCTGGCGTTTGCTCTTCAGCCGAACAAGCGCCTGCTCAACAAGCGCTTTAGGTAACTCAGGGATAACTTCACCGGAACTGGAACTGGTATGCACGTGGTCATGGCCGGGCTCCGACTGATCATGGTCCCGCGCGCCCTTATCTGATTGGGGATGCTGACCCTGCTCAGACTCAAGCACACCTTTCAGCAAACCGCCCGAGATCCGACAGAACTCAACGCGCATCGGCTCCCGGCTCAAACCCGGCCAGATATCCGACGGGAGAAAATCGCCCTGCTCGACGCGGAACGTCTCGCGGGCATGGACGTCCTCATCATACAGTACATCGAGTTTAGCCCGCGCCTCACGGAGGATCTTCTCAACGCGGTGCCGCACATGTCGCCGTCTCGCAACCTCAATAATGAGTCCATCGTACGCGTCCAGAAACCCATCGTACAGCGAACTCAGATCCGACAGGTCCGCCAGCCCGCCCTTAATGCGGTCGTGCTCGTCGTTCCAGACGGCGGTGAAGGCGTGCGCCTGCGCAATGTACCCCGGCAGCCGGGACGCCGCGAGGGACGACAAGTGCGCGAAGACCTGTTTTGTCGCGGCGTAAATAGCGGCGAGCGAATCGCGCTGCACGGCGAGCGTCTCCAGCCCGGCCTCCATTTCGCTGATGCGGTCTTGGATCTCCAGCACGACATCGTCGGCCTCGGCGGCGTCGTTGAGGATCACGTTGGCCATTTCGCGGTACTCCGAGTCGCTGAGGTGGTCGAGTGGGGCGTTGAGGTTGGCGTTGAGGTCTTCTGAGATGTGCGGGCCTGGAACCGGGCCTAAACCTGGGCCAGGACCGGGGCGGCTGCCCATTACGCCCGCTGGCATGTCGCCTGTGATGGATTGGGCGGCGGCGCCGCCGCCTTCGGTGTGTTTTACTGCTGTGACGCAGAGGTCGAAATGGCGGACGAGGGATTCGAGGAGGTTGGCCATTTCTTGCGCGTGCATTTCTAGAGAATGCACCATGGATGGCATGGATGATAGGGATGGTAAGCTGGTGCTAGACGCTGACTGGGAGCCTGATGAGGAGACCGAGCCGCGGGAGGAGGCTAGCTTCGTCGTCGCCCGGTACGTGCCTAACGCCTGTTTGATGGACTGCAGCTCGTCATCGAAGGCGTGATTGGAAGAGTCCAGTTCCGCCTGCGCGGCATTGGTACGATCGATGGAGCTTTTCAGCGTCGAGTGCAGCTCCTCTACACCTCGTTCATCCACGAAATCATGGAGACTCTTTGGTTCTTCGCCCTCTGGCCGGAAGGAAGCATGCACGATTGTCTCGCGGAGCAAGCCGAGGGTCTTTCTGAGCCGGGCGTCTGCTGCATCGAGGCTTTTCAGCGCGCCTGCGAATTCCGAGCGCCCTCTGAGGGATATTTCTTCTACCTCGGCTCGGACGTTGTATAGCAGTCTGAGCTGGTTGTTGAGGCCGCTGCGGAGGAAGCCAGTGCGTGCTGAGACCACGACGCTTTCTTCTAGTGTTGAGCGGGCAGACGTGACAATCTCGTTTGCGCGCCATACATGGTTTATGGATGATAATGACCTCTTTGCTGCGACGAGATGAGAGATCAATGTTTCCAATGTAGGCGGGCTAGTCTCGTGCTGCATCTCCCGCTGAGCAGGAAGAGCGCCGCTTGATGCTGACGAGTCTAACGCTGACATGTTGATTGCTCTTGATTCGATGAGATAGACTCATTCGGCGATAGAATAACCGGCCTTGTTGATGAGATCCAATGAGTCCGACAAGAAAGTCGAGAGTGAGATCCGATGGGAGCCAAGCTTGACCGCCGCATCACGAGACCTGTCAGTCTCAGATATGCGCACTCCCGTGCTGGCCTCTACGCCTACGCATACTACACATCACAGCTGGATGACTCTGCTCGAGCTTGCAACGCCGACGAGGTGCTCTCGACTTATGAAAGGCTTTCGGCTTCCTTCGTCTGGTCCCCCTTAATATCCCTGACTCGTCCAATATTTGGATGTAACTGTCTCAGAGTTCGAGAGCATCACTCGCAACTTTAGCCGCAATCAAACCATCAGTGGCGAATCGGATATGCTGGCTGTCAATTGCTGCTTGCGGACTCACGGTCAACATTGAGACCACGGTCTACAGATCATCCCGTCGACTTGCGGTGAGACTGATGTGCATGGGTCTCTGCATGGGGCCCTGATCCATGCCGACGCGGGAATGCGCAATGGACAGTCGAGACCTTTGCGCAATCCCGTGTGCGAGCACGACTGTCAGAGGCTGTCTCAAGTGTACTCCGTAGATAGCTGTAAATAGCGTGATCCCAGACGAAGGGGAGAGCTGGGGTTTAGTCTGAAGCCGTAAACGGTGGGCCGTGGAGCTGGCTGAGGAAAGGTGGAATCGCTGGAGTCTCGCGGGGGATCTGAGGATTGCGACAGACATCTTGGGCCAGACTGTCATACCGTAGTGCAATGGCGCAGGCGAATGGTGTCAGTCCGGGCAAAGATTTCCTTTGTTGTCGACATGCCAAACCTCGATGGCGCCATTGTTCACGTGACTTTGCCCAGGACCCCGGAGCCCGAGTGGAGCAAGCGACGCAGCACGAGAGGCGGATCCTCACTTGCGTGATCGATGAGCCATCTTCGCCCAGCTCTAACCAGACAGGGACTTTCGTTGACTCTTATCTACTACTGCTACTGCTTACACCGTACCTCCCAGCGTCAGACAGATAAACTCGCCGACCCCGACCCCGACCCCTGAATCTCCCCGTTGCTAAGCGTTCCTCTCCTCTTTCGATCTCCTTCGGTCGCAATACCACTGTGTTCCCTCTCGACTTCGCCACCAACCACCAAGTTCCTCGATTGCATCACGATTCCACAATAGATAAGGACCGGACTCCCTCGATTGCCCTCTCCCTGCGCACCTGTCGGCGGATACAGACCTAGAACCGTGGTGAGGTCCTGGCCGACAGCTACAAACAAAATGTCTACCGAGAATAACCACACCCCTCACATTTTGACGGAGCGACATCGCTCGGACGCCAGCGACCCCCAGGACTCCGGATCATTCAAATCCCTCTTCGGCGGCCCTTCTAGCGAAAATGGAAAGGAGACGGAGCTCGATACCCACGATCACACCCATGGCTTCAGCAGCGTCAAAGCGCCCGCAAAGCTTGCAAGCCAGAATGTCGCGCCCTTCCTCGCCAGACACATCCCCGAACAGTATGCCCCTTTAGGCGCCCAGTCGATCCTACCGGCCGAGCTTAGCAGCGCAAACTCCAAATACTGTTATCGCCATCGCCCTGACCAGAAATGCAGACGACAAGCCGACGAGCCGTCCATGGATAAGCTACAGCGGGTGAGTTCCTGTCATCTGTCCATCTCCACTTTACGCCGTGCTAATGAGTTAGGAATTGGAATCGCTCCCGCAGGGCGACCAGCAGAGTATTTCCCACGTCTGGTCGATGTTCTCCGCAGCGCCTGCGAAACACCGAAAACTCATTCTCCAAGGCATCATGGCTCAATGTTGTTTCCCCCAACTCTCGTACATCTCCGCCACCGTCCGCGACCTCATCCGAATCGACTTCATCACCGCCCTTCCTCCCGAGATCTCGTTCAAAATCCTGTGCTACTTGGATACAACGTCACTGTGCAAGGCTGCTCAGGTCTCGCGCGGATGGCGGGCGCTGGCGGATGATGATGTCGTTTGGCACAGGATGTGTGAACAACATATTCATCGCAAGTGCAAGAAGTGTGGCTGGGGGTTGCCGTTGCTGGACCGAAAACGACTGCGCGAGTCGAAGCGTGAAATTGAACTCCGTGCTACGACATGGGACAAGGAATCTGTGGAGCCACAGTCGCCGGAAGTTCCGACCGAGCCGACTCCTTCTAGCAAACGGAAGGCAGAAGACGACGAGGTCGCGGTTGTCAAGCGCCAGTGCTCGTCGCTCGGGCCGGAGTCTGGTGAAATCGAGAAAGCCAGCGACTTTTACAAGACGCGGTATCGACCGTGGAAAGAAGTGTACAAAGATCGCTTCAAGGTGGGCACGAATTGGAAGTACGGACGATGCTCGATCAAATCATTCAAAGGTCATACCAACGGGGTGATGTGCCTGCAGTTTGAGGATAACATCCTTGCCACCGGCTCCTACGACACGACCATCAAGATTTGGGACACCGACACGGGCGAGGAACTGCGTACGCTCCGTGGACACGAGTCTGGGATTCGTTGCCTCCAGTTCGATGATACCAAATTGATCAGTGGCAGCATGGACCGCACGATTAAGGTGTGGAACTGGCGGACCGGCGAGTGCATTTCTACCTACACTGGTCACCGCGGTGGAATTATTGGACTGCACTTTGATGCTTCCATTCTCGCGTCTGGTTCTGTCGACAAGACGGTCAAGATCTGGAACTTTGAAGACAAGTCGACTTTCCTGTTGCGAGGACATACCGACTGGGTCAACGCCGTCAGAGTTGACACCTCATCTCGCACCGTTTTCTCTGCGTCCGATGACTGCACCGTCCGCCTCTGGGACTTGGACTCCAAGATCTGCATCCGGACTTTCCACGGGCATGTTGGTCAAGTGCAGCAGGTTGTTCCTCTACCGCGCGAGTTTGAATTTGAAGACCACGATGCGGAGTGCGAGAACGACGCCGTCAGCACAACATCGAGAGATGCCGACCCCCCGTCCATGCAGGCTTCTATGGGCTTAGAGTCGAACGCGGCTTACGACCAATCGTCTGCCTTTGGGCCATCGTTTGACAATGGTCGCGCTGCACCGCCCCGCTATATGGTCACGAGTGCGCTGGATTCGACGATTCGCCTCTGGGAGACGACCACCGGCCGATGCCTGCGGACGTTCTTCGGACATCTCGAAGGTGTCTGGGCGCTTGGGGCTGACACTCTGCGGATTGTCTCTGGTGCTGAAGACCGGATGATTAAGATCTGGGATCCCAGAACCGGCAAATGCGAGCGAACCTTTACTGGTCACTCTGGACCTGTGACTTGCATCGGCCTGGGCGACAGTCGGTTCGCCACTGGCAGCGAGGACTGCGAGGTGCGGATGTACAGCTTTCAGAGCTAATCTTGTTTCTGCGATTTTTTACTTTAATGATTTGTATTTATTCCGGGCGGATACCCTTTAGCTGGCGTTTGATTTTACTGGGTTGGTCCGTTTAGCAGCGATCTGGCGTTGGAGGGAAAAGAGGCTCGGAGTTATTCCTCAACGCATGGTAGGGAAATACTCATGGGTCAATTAGCCGGTTTGAGATTGAATGAATTTATTTATGATTTACCAAAGCGGAGACCTGGGGACCCGGAATTCGGATCATGCGAGTAAGCGACGAAGCGTGGCTGGCTGGCTGCATGGCCCCATGTGTTCCTGATCGCGGATCCACATCCACGCCAAGCCCAGGCCCTGATCTAGCCCTAACTTTGTCCCAATCCAGCACCACCACCACCACTGTCTGGGGATGCACGTCTGGTTCGAGATTCGCTTGCTGAAGAGTCATGGCGGACGATACTTCCGCTGTCATGTAGGCTTAGGCTTCTCTGTAATCATTGCCTTGTGTCTCGCCTTTACCATCCTGCTCAATTCTATCTCGAAATCGCTCTGCCTGCTTACCATCCTTCCATCTCATCTCATCTACAATCACCATTCTTTCATCCATCAGTCAATTACCGAATAATGGCTCAAATCTACCGCTCAGCCCCAGTCTCATCCTCATATACCGCACCATCTTCAACAATCATCGTCCCAACCACAATCCTCAACCTCGACGCCCTCCTCCGCAGCCCCTCCTCCGTAAATCACAACGACACAATCCTCCGCATCGACAGCCTGATAGCAAGCCACCATAATATCTCCACTATCAGCCGCATCACGTCTACTGTCTGTCACACCAGATGTCCTCTAAATCTAGAAGAGACACCATCCCAACTCATCATCGCCGCCCCAGAACCAGCTCTATCTCTCTCTCAATCTCCGAGTCTCTACCGCACCCACGCCCGCGCCCACAGCAATCCCCCGCCATACCCATTCATCAACACACTCAGCTTCGAATTTGAACCTCAAGACCCAAATATCAACTCCCTCGACATGGAATCCCAGTCCCAGTCCCAGTCTCAACCCCAACACCAACCCACACCCCAAACCCAAGAAGAACAAGAAAACGACGCACCCCCAACCTACCCCCAACACCTAACAACCGGAACAAACCCCCCCTCCCCACGGTACACAAAGTCCGACCGCCGGCGGGGCCGCAAGATCCGGGTTATGGATGTGCTGCGCGGCAGACGGCGCTCGGAAAAGGTGTACTGGACCATCGTGGGGGTTTTGGTTGCGCTTGCGCTGGGGATTCCGTGTTTTGCGGTTGTGCTGGGGGCGTTGGGGGAGGAGGAGGTGGGGAAGCATTAAATAGATAGCCCTGTTCTGTATTGATTCTGCATTGTGGGGAGGGGTGGGTGTGAACTTGACTTGGCTTGACTTGGCTTGACTGGAATTGGAATTGGAATTGGAATTGGGGTGTGGTTTTTTAGTTGATCTCTTGCTGGAGTTGGGATGCTGGGCTTTCTGTATCTCTTGGGATTGCGGCTTTGGGTTACGCGCTTTGGATGGATTGTCTATCTACAGGCTGTGTCTCTTTGGAAATTGTGAATAGCCCCGTCTACTCCGTACGGTCTTTATTGTGGAGTTTGGAGTTTTAATAGCAGTGACCATGTCATGTATTTTCTTCGTTTCCTTTTATCCATCAATCTACTTCTACTACTTTCTCATCAGATCAGCCTTTATCCTTCTCACTGTAGGCTAGGCTAGGCTCCCACTTTCATGACGTCGTCTCACCATACCAGCTCAAGAGTCTAATCTTCAGACAACTTTCGTCATCTGCCGTCATCCGGGTCATTATCCCGACCCATTGAGCTGGTTCGGGGTTTCGGGCTTTTCTCAAGATAGAGGATGCGTCATCTAAAGCAACATCGTAAAACTTAGCAAGTAGGACAGTTTTTCCGGCTTGTCAAGCGTATAAGCATTTGAGCCCTGGAAGGACGGCAGACTTAGGGCACGGAGTCTTGGCATTCGCACCCTCCCCAATAACATGCAACTCGTTGTTGAGAATACCACTGGGTACTGCCGAACGACGACTTAGTTTTATTCATGTATTCGGTGCTTGGAAACACCATGACGTGATCAGGCCATGCAGCTACTGTGTGGGAGCACGTGAAGCGTGGTGGGTTGGCGGAGTTTACCGTAAGTTAGGGCTGGGTGTTTGAGTTTGGGGTTGGGCTCCGGGGCGGAACGTAGGAATCAAGCCTATGATGCATGCTTGTACAAGCTTATCGACTATTAGAGGTGTCACTCTGTAGAGGGTATCGAGAATGGTGGTTATGGACATGGTCTAATTAATTGAAGTGGTGCCTACGCCGATCAAAGCAAATCACTAGAACGGTTAGGGTAGTCTAGCTACCTAGTCAGGTCGGTTTAGGGCGTAATGACCTTGGCCGAAAACTCAGGATTGAGTCAGAGGACTCTACTGGCTAGGAACCGCATTCACTGCTCTCCATCTCCAGAACTCCCAGCTCGTGCGGCGTCTGGCTCCGGGCGAGTCATAGGTAAGCTTTGGTCATGGCCTATATCTTTATCCCTTCACTCACTTTCTCTCTTCTTCTTCTCATCTCTTATTCCATCCCATCTTTACCTACCATCAAACCAGTCAAGCCAACATCCATATCAAAATACCTAAATCAACCATGTCCGACACCGACCTAACCATCCAAATCCGCTACGCCGCGACCCCCCTCGCCACCCCAAACCCAAACACGCCAACCCCAACGCCATCTCGACCATGGCCACGACCACTGCCCTATCAACCGTCTCCGAAAAACACGTCACCTTTGCCTGCAACCTCCGGGCCCGAGCCACCGAGACCGCGCTCCCAAAGCGTCTCAAGTCGCCTCCTCCCCCTCCAACGACCGCCGCCATGGCCATGGCCATGGTCGATATACCCACGCCTCCGCTTACACCCGTCAGCCACGTCCACTTTGCGTCTGGTGTTGTTGATGATAATACTGTCGTGCATAAGCGGTTTGTGTCGCCGCCGCCGCCGCTGAAGTGGTATCGTGGTGCTGGGGAGGGGGTGTCAACACTATGGCCATACCTGCAATCATAATATGAACAACGACGAAGACGACGACGATCACGACGACGATCACGACGACGACAACCATCATCACCATCATCATAGCTTTACCCCGAAGAAGATGAGGGATTTTTTCCATAGGAGGTAGATAGCGAGAGGATGCCCTTTTTTCTACAACTGGATTTTATGCTGCATGTCCTACCTACCGGCCATTGTTTCCAGTTGCTCATATCGAGATTATCTATTTTATTTTACTCATTCCTGTCTTAACTTGTACTGGAATGTGTGTATGTTTCTAGTGACAAGCAAATGGATACCTATTCATTCATGAAGTAAATGAAGTTCACAAGAACCACTATCATACCATCCTAGAGTGTTGAAATATATCCTCCGAGCAAAACTCCCATAGCAACCACTTGTAATCTAGGAAAGCGAGATGAATATTGCCCTCCTACGATAACTTGATGGCTATCGTCACAGCAACAACAGCAACTAGACACAGAATGATCACCCAGATAATCTTTGGCCGAGTGAGTTTCTGAATGAAGATCTCCCAGCGGATCTTCTCGGGCGCGAGGGTGGCAATTGGCGGCTCATACTTGGACTCGTACCCGGACCCTTGCTTGGGGTTCTGGGTGTACGGAGACCTGGTGGTATGCGCGGTCAAGGGCCCCCCGGTATTCGAGAGCCGGATGTATGCGCCCTTTGGGAGGATGGGCATGTTGGAGGTGCTGCAGGGTTGGGGGTCCATTTTGGTGGGATTGTTATGGGAGAAAGGCTAGGTAGGTAGATAGTTATGTAGGTAGGAAGCTGGGGTGAGGAAGGCCAAGATAGTTAGGAGATGATTAGATGAGATGAGATGGGATGAGGGTATAAAGTGTGTAAGGGAGATGAGATGAGTGAAAGAAAAAGGGAAAAAAAAAAGAAAAGAAAACGTCATGGACAGTACCATAGGCAGGAATCATCTCGTTCGGAAATGAAGGCCGTTCTTCGCGTGAGATTATGGGTGCTTGTTGATGGCTGAGGTCGTGAGAGGGCATTTCCGGAAGCATATTTCTTTGATTATGGAAGCCTGGTACAGTACCTGGCTGGCACAAAACAACAACAACAACAACAACAACAACAACAACAACGGCGATGCGGTGATACGGTATAAGGGTAAGTACCATAGTCCAAATCAGGCATAGCTCTGGGGTGGCTTGGGGATGGCTGCCAAGGACGTTTGGACGTTCTCCTTCCTTCCACTCTTTCCAGTCACCGATTCCTTCCATCTCCCAGTTTCCACTACAATCATGCAATCCCTCGAAGCACTCCATATTGAGATCCTCAGTCTGATTGTATATCATCTGCGTGATCTGCCCCCTCCCCATACCCCCCACTTTTCCGACCAGCCACCCCCTAGCCAAGCACTCGCCAGTTACGCGACAGTCTCACGAAAATGGCAAGCTGTCGTCGAGCAATATAGCTTCGCCGCCGTAAAAACAACTAGCAGCAACCTTGCCCAGCTCAAAGAAGTTATAGCCGGCTGTGCTCGCAGAAGAGACAATCTCCGAGCCCTCTTCTACCAGATCGATCTCCCGGCCTATACCAAAAACCAAAACCACCGCTTCGAGCGCCGGCAGGATCACGAGGCCAACGTCGTTGCCTTTCAAGCCGGGATCCAGGAGCTCTGGGCGGAGCTCTCGCGCTGGGGCCTCGGCGAGAACCCTGCCTCTGGCCTACGTCTGGTGCTTACGGCCGAGGCCGCGGTCCCCTTTCCGGTCTGGGAGGACCGCTGGGTATACCCCAAGCACAGTCTCACACTTGACGCACCTTCAGTGGACCCGGGACTTCCTATGCTCCCGTGCGTCTCCTTATTCCAGCTCGCAGAAACAGGTCGGAGCGTCCATCCAGCCGCGATACGTACTCTGCTGGATACGTTGGTGAACCTGCGAGATCTGCATTTGAAGATCTGGCCAATTCGACGCAGGCATAGGGCTCTCGTTGCGGAGCATATGACAGCGCTGGCGCAGGCTCTCGAGTCACCTGCGTTATCTCGTCTGCGCATCCTCCGCATCTGGGCCGGGCAGCACACGCCCCTCGACCACAGTTACGACACAGCCTTGGGTCGCGATCCAGACTACCCAGATGGAGACGTGCTGAACCAAGCCGTGTACAAGCTAATGCAGCAGAGCCTCCAGGAGCTCTACCTCGAAGAAGCCTGGATGATCTCGCCGGCACTATGGGGCGCGAATGACCAGGGAGTTGCCAACAAAGGCGAAGACAGCACCTTGCTCCCCTATTTAAGGATCGTGAGCGTCAGGTTCCCCCTGATGGCCTACGATGGCCGATGGTTCTACACGGGTGATCCGCGTGAGATCCCCCCGTTAGAAGGCGACACCCCACCCCCCGACTGGGAAGAATCAGACTCAGATGCAGCTTCCAGTTTCGGCGGCTTTCCGGATGAGATTCCGTACTACCGCGACGGCGTCCTCAACGGGGACCAGCCGGAACACCCGTGGATGGTACGCCCTGACCCCAGCACCTTCCACCCGGTTGCCCGCGCAATCACCAGCGCCGTGCTGAAGATGCCGCAGCTCCAACACCTGCGCGTGGGCACCACGGAAACTGGCGGTGAAGGGTACGAGATCGACCTCGAGTATGTCCAACCGGGCATCAAAGCAGACAGCATCCCGTCGGCGCACCAGACACCAGAGCAGCGCGGGAGACGGAGGTATGTGGTGTCGCTGGGTTTAGACGCGCAGTGGGATGTTCCGGACGACATTCGCGAGCCGATGGAGCGCCGTATCAGCGCGGATAGGGGTGGAGAGGTTATCTTCTACAAGATGTAGCTTCTGATACTGTTATCTATGTATTCCATTATTATACGGGGTGGCTTGGCCGCTAGCACGCGTTGATAGCGGACCTAGCTTAGGTATGGTAGCTAAGACGCAGGACGGAGCAACGCCCTTTACCTAGGCTAATGCTATTGTTCAAACATAATACCTACTGCAGTAACGTACAACGTCATTGTAGAGACCAAGGTCCGACCGGGGAAAGGTATGGTGTTAAAAGTCTGGATGGTACTATATCTACAGGCATTGGAAGATGGCTAAAGCTGGTCACACACGTCCTCCGAAGTGTCCCGTGCTCTCCCGCCATGGGATGGTCAAGCTACCGCTACGGCAACTGGGTAGCCTTTTCCAGCCAGTATCCCTGATACACCGGAGTTCCATCTTCACGAACGAAATCTCGAATGACGGCTAGTAGCTACTCTTACCCTGCTGCAACTTCCGCAGCGCAATCCAACGGCCAAGTCATCGACGCCCGGGGTACGGTAAGTGCCGAGGAAAACAAAACAAACCCCTTACCGGAAACCAGCCCTACCGCCGGGCCAAGAAGGGCTTGCTACGCTGGGATGGGATGGAACGTTCCTGATGCGGCGCGGTGTTGTGTGTGAACCGAATCTGTGGGGTCTTTGAGTCGGTCCGAGGAACATTGGCCTTACATTGCATTGCATTGCAGCTTCAGCTTCCAAGGTTTGAGATGCGTACTTTCCACTATTCAGCTCGGCTGGATACGGGGTTGGGGTTGGCGGGAGGTCTGGACCCCGGTTGGGCGCTTGCTTGTATTGTGCTTTGGCCGGTTACGGGACTTGTGGTTAGGTCAGGAGATGGCTGATCGCAGATTTGGCCTTGTATATGGTAGTGTAGTGATTTGCTCCTTTTGTTGCTGGGAGGAATCATGGGGTAGGTACCTAAGGTAGGTAGGGATAGAGATAGGGATGGGGGTAGGGGAGTGGGAAGGACTTACCTCAGCTGGGTACTTATATTTACCTCGCGACCTAGCTTAGCTTAGCTAGTAGGGCAGGGCAGCAGACTTCGAGGGGTGGATGCCAGAGAGCAAGATACGGAAAAATATGGCAAGTGGACAATCAGGGCAGGTTCAAGAAAGAGAGAGAGGGTGGGGAGGGCGGGGGGAGGTGCGAGAACAAAGAAAGAAAAGCAGATTCAGTGGCAGAACAAAGAGCAAAGGCAAGTCAAGGGAGCAGGGGAACAGTAACATGGACATAAAGGCAAAGATATTGGGGCAGGAGCAAAGGAAACGTTGACAGGAACAAGGAGACAGATGGAAGTAGAAGCAAAAAGGGAAAAGCACCAGGAGAAACAAAGGCGCACTTACCGTACCGCAAAGGACTCCAACCACTGGCTTCAGCCATGCAAACCCAAGACCGGATCTGTCAGAATATAAAAGGAACCTGACCCTCACAGACCCTGCCATAACTTCCAGAACTCCCATCCCCTCTGCGGCCCCAACGGACCCAATTCATCCCACCCCCGAAGGCGAGAACAATGAAACCGGGGCAATGTCATCGGAAGCGCGCCGGTCTCAATCAGATCCTCGCGCAACCTGTAAAGCCCAATCCAGTCCCAGTGGTTCTGGGGTCCCCCGGCTGCAGAGGTAGTTCCAGGCAACCTGGAACTCCGGCCGCAGACGCCTCCTGTAGACAGGGGTATTAGGCCGGTTATTGTCGTCCAACTCCGACCGCATGAGAACAGGCATGCCTTGCTCAAGGCAGAACAACAAGTTGCAGTGAGTCCTTTATGCAGTGCTTGAGAACTCTTTGTTCATGATTTCACGGACTTCCAGAATCATGGTCGAAATTCATGCACCTGAAAGATACCATAGGAACAAAGAGCGTAGAGCCCAGTCAAAAGTCGATAGATGGGATGAAACTACGACGGGGGATGATTGCGTGGGTGAGGCACTACGGTAGTACAAGTGCAATTTGGATCAATAGTAAATAACCTAAAGTAAACCAGTGAAACTCGGCATCGCCGCACATCGCTCTCACCATGCCTCTTGCGTTGGTCAAGCCAGCGTCTAGTGGCTCCTTCTGGTCACCGTCTGCAGGAGAATCACCCCGGCAAGGCCGGTCAAGCATCCAGCGAAGAATAGTCCAGTACCTCTTGCACTCGCTTCCCCCGGAAGGCCAATCCCTAGTCGTTTCCACTATTCAGCTTCCTTGTCGGTGCGATTAGCAAGCTCCTCAATAGTCCGGCGTACAAGTGCCTGCTGGTCTTCCGTAAGCGGCAGGGGTCCGCACTGGCGCACGAGCGTCGCCGCCTTCTCAGCGAACTGCTTTCGCACCTCGTCCGGGGCTGGTGCCATAGCTCGCTGTAGGTACTCGCTTGACTCTGGCTGCAAGATGGCTTGGGACCAAGGGCAAGCCAGCACCGGATGAGTATGCATCTATCCTGCTCCGACAAAACGACGTGACCGTGGATAAAGACTGAGACATCGAGCTTGGGTAGAAACCGGACCTCAGGAAACGATGTTGTCGGGGAAGCCCAAGCGGGCGACAGGTTGCTCTCTATCTCGGCAGTCAGATAGGTAGACCTTGAATCGTGTCACTCCTCAAGCAGGCCGGGCGGACTCAGGCTCCGAAGCTCCAACTCTTTCGAGCCGTGATATAAATAGTTAATCTTGGTTTATTATGCTTCTACCGTGGCCCTATAAGCTGCGTTACACCCTTGGTCCTTGTATGATAGATATATCAAGTATATAAGATGCTTGGTGGAACCCTTATACTGCATTTCTGCTGCCCGAACCCCCCAGTTTTGGTATATCCCCTAGTCTTCGAACTGCTAGTACTGATAAGTAGTCGCTCCACATCAAATGCCCAGTGCACCCTTCGAGTCCTGGGCTATCTCTTTTCTGGGGCCTTTTCCTCTCGAGCTCGGTGTATACCACCGGAGGGTTTTCACTTTGAAGTCATCCACATCGAACAGGGAGAGTCCTTCAATCCGATCATGTCATGGGTGGCTCAGAATACTACGAAGAAGAAAGTATTGGTCCCGGAGCCAGGCACCCGTCCCCGATGCAGGTGCCAATTAAGCTCTGTGTGCATGGCGTTGTCGTGGCACCTAGGGCCCACATAACAGGAACAACGAATCAGGAAAAGACTGGCCAATCTCAAAACAAAAAGTCAGACACCCTGTCCGTTTAGAATCGACGCCTCAAGAGCCCGAGCATGATGAGGTGAAGACTGTAGAAGTGATTAGTGGAAACGCGATTGTGTTGAATGAGCAAGTTCACACATACCAAGTGGAAACCCACTGTGAGTTTAGCAAAAGGACTATTCAAATCCCCATTGCGCCTTGTCCAGCCCCCACTCCTCACACAGACTCCCTAGCCACTTAGACGGCGTAATCAGCACCTCTTCTCCGTTCTCGCCTATCACAGGGATAAGCCTTTTCCATGCGCGGACATACTTCTGTGTCGTCCACGGCTCCAGCGTCCACCAATCATGCGAGCTGCCACAAACAAGGATCTTCTCTTTCGCTTTTTCTTCTCCAGGCTCCCTCTCGTCCGGTTTCCCTGTCAACCCCCGCCAGCACACTTCACACAAATCCATATTGTAGCAAAACTTGCACGCATGGAATGTAGTCTTGTAGTCCCACCGTCGGTAGCAGCCGTTGCAGTAGAAATGCCTGGCTGCCAACCAATCGAATTGCTTAAGGATCTCGCAGGCTTTGGTCCATGCGGCCGGGGTCGCAGTGGCAGTGATCGTGGTCGTGGTTGTAGCCGCGGCGTCTTCTGCCTCAGCAGTACTGCTGCTCTCAGGCTCCTGAGCCAAGGCTAATAGTCTTTCAGCTTCGGTGAGGATTCTGGGAAAGTCGCTCTCTGGCATGTTGTTATCTGGGAACTCTGCTTGGTAGAACTTGAGCAGCTCCGCGGTGACCGGTTCGAACGCAGGGCCGTCGTCGGCGAACAAGGTCTTGAGCACTTCTTCGTTAAACCTCCGCGGTGGATCGAGCAGGCAGGCTCGGCGGGAATTCTCAAAGTCCCCGGTGTGATTGAAGAGGATGCGAAGGGTGGTGAAGCCCCGGACGTCGTTGCCGATGTCACCGTCGGAAAGGATGTTAAATACGTCTATGATTTCTGGTCGAAGAATGTCACGGGATTTGTCGCGTTGTCCCTGCACTGTGTACAGCGACGCGAGCATGTACTTGATGTCTGGCGACCGTTTATCGCGCTCCACATCATAAAGTTGCTGCAACCTTCCCGCATGGTTGTTCTCAGATTCATGCTCTTTGATCGTCAATTCAAAGTAAATGGTGGCAAGGGAAGTGAGCGCCTGACTCTCAACATAACTCAGTGAGTTTCGCTCCTCTGGGGATACCCTTTCACGCAGGGTGGTGAGACATTCGCTCAAGTACTCCCCACCCTTGCGCAAGTCTTTGAGATTATCCCGGTGAAGGTAGACTAGGGCGCTTCCCAGCTGACATAGAACCGTCGCGAGTTTATTATAGTTGCTGTCCGCGCGGGCATTGTCAATGGCAGCCTCCCATTCCTGCTCAAAGACAGTCCAGTACTCGGGGGAGGAGGAAATGAGTGACGAGATGACCTTGAACACATTTATCAAGATGACTTCCGTTTCCGTGCGAACCACCGAGTCCAACAGTGGGACCAGGAGAGTACAGCCTGTCTCCGGATTTTTTACGGTCACAGCCTGTTCGATGATATATCTGTCCTCCGTTGGGCTCCAAGTAGTCCTTCTCAAGTAGGCGATCAATATATCGATGTTTCCTTGATCTTGCTCATACGCCTTCTTCAGGTAGCCCAATGAGGTCTCACTCGTGGATGCGTATTTTCCCTGAGCGAGGTAGACCTCTGCTAGCTTGGTGGCGTCGACCGGATCCTGAGCTTCTAACATGGCAGCAGCCTAGTATCAAATCAGCCAAACCAAGGGTTAATGCGGTTGGAATTCGTACCTTCGCATATTGCTCTACTGCGGCCTCGGTTTCTCCTATTACCAGATATGTCCGAGCTAGCCGGGTACATCGGGTGGAATTTGATTCGCTTCCATTCAAAAGGCTTTGGCACCATTGTTCGGCTGCGATGACCATCTCAATATTGTAGTCATCAGGGTAGAGGGACCCATCGCCCTCTGCCTCGTCATGGTCGTCGTCGCCTTCGCCGCCGCCGTCGCCTTCGCCGCCGCCGTCGCCGTCCTTTGCATCGTCAATTGTCTCGGTCTTCTCAGGTTCTCCGTAAGTTTCGGTTTCTTCAATTGCAGGTGCTGCACCCTACCAGCATCAATTAGTTAGCCAGATGTTCGTTACGATGATGGCAATGAACTCACCAGACTGAGGAAGCCGCTGATCCACTTGAACGCGTCAAAGGGCTCCCATTCGCTGTCTTGCAGCCAGTTTTGCGCAACCTCGGTCATGATCTTGATTAGAAGGCTTTGGTTACGGTTTTTGGCCCCGCGCGTTCTTGCCAACCATCTCTTGTCCTGGGGTCTCAAGCGGCTGACAGCTACGGGGTCATCCAACCATGTCCAGAAGACCTCCACCTCCTTGTCATCCCTGTACCACTGCACCATCTCGCGAAACTCCCAGTTCCTGACAATAAAGTAGCCTTCGTTAAACATCTCACAGATATGCGAAGCAATGTACTGCTTGTCAGAATCCAAGAGTTGGTCGGGCCCAGACGCCTTGCGCAATACCGCGAGATGATCTGTGATGTACGCCATCAAGTACTTTCCCATAGCCTTGGCTCTGTCGTCGACGTCGACAGATAGTTGCAGTAAGAGGTCGAAGGCGCGTTTAACAATTTCATAGTGGGCATCAACCTCATAAAGTTGGATCTTTCTAGTGGCCGCGTTGTGGAGCACTGACCCTGGTCGGAAATCAAAGCCATTGACATACTGATGATGGTTCAGATCCCAGAAGAAGCGCTGCACCGCCTTCACCCTCGCATTTGTGATGGTGATCTTGGCCGTAATCTTCGTGTCTTCCGCGAATTGTCGAGGGTGCTCTCGTCTGACCACAACGCAGTCCTTCACATAATCATCCTTGAGGGCTAGGTACTCATCCTCGGAACTGAAGGAGAATATCTTCGAATATTTGTCGGCAACCCTTCGTGCAAGGGGCTGAAGAGAAACGGCGTTGAAGCGAAGGAACAAAGCGGCGGTAAGCTCCTCAAGATCAAACCATTTAAGCCCAGCGACAACCCATATCAGCAGCTCATTGATTTCCTCCACTTCTTTGGGCTTCAGCACAGCCTCCAGTGCGCTGAGGTCTGACTGCATCCGCGCTGTGGGATCCGTGCCAGACCCTTCCAGCACGTGGATGAGGTCTTCATCTGTGCCTCCGGAAGCGATAATCTCTTTGATCTTGACCAGGTCCTGCTGGACCACTGAGTAGCTATTGCTGGAACGTTGCAAAAGGCGTTCCTTCATCATCTTTATTCGCCGTTGTGAGTCGTCGTCGTCTCCCAGGAACAAATCAGCCTTGAACTTTTCCAGCTCACGGGCAATAAATGCACGAATGTCCTCGGAGTTGTGGTTGGTAATATCGATACTTGGCGAGCCCTGCTGCCACGAATCTACGCCGAGGAGTATCCGGACACGATCAGAGTTTTCCTGCTGGAAAGCAACGGTTTGAACTAGTCGCGCATACTCTGGCTTTTCGAGAGCACTGACAGAGTCCAGGACGATATAATGCGTCACATTTTTAGCCGGGAGTCCGATGCCCAGCGTGGTCCAAAGATCCTGAAAGCTCGCGTCACGAAAATACTTATCGTCACGATGCGTACTCGCCACCAGCTTCGTATACGCCGGATCCTGCTCCGCCATTTGGACACAGATCGATTTGAGTGCCGCCTCCGGCCGCTTTTTGTCACTACCGTCCTTTCCGGTCACGGAGAAGGAGTAATAGCCCATCAAGGTACGCTCAGCCACTGTCGCCAAATGCCCCGGCTTGATCTCCTGGGCAATTGCGGCCATCAAGAATGATTTGCCTGTCCCTGACGATCCGGTGATCACCAAAAGCGGGTCAACTTTGCTGCGCCTGTCAACCCACTGCTTGTATTCAGCGACATCCTGCAACCATTTACCACTCTCCTCCAGCGAGGTGCTCCACATCTTGTTGCGGGCGTCGATCATACTAGCAATCTCCTCATCCTTTTGGCCAAGCTTTGTTTTGATGGTCTTCAGATTTTCCTTTCGAGCGTCCTCAAGAGTTCGCTTGCGCTCCACCCGAACCAGCTCAGAGACATCGGCCTTTATCCCCTTCGCATTTGATTCCAGCTCTTTTGTTATGGTTAGCATCACGCCGGCATACTGATTCGTTTCCAGTGCCACCTCCAAGGTTAGGGTCGCTTGGATGCTGGACTGGTTTTGCGTGAGTTTCTTGAAGTTCTCCAAGTCATCCTTGACAGAAGCGTCATCCAGCAGGATCCGCTTGGCGTTGCGCTTGAAGCTCTTCCACCGGCCCTGGACCTGAATATTGATACAGTTTGCGCACAAATTCACAAAGCTCGTCATAACCTGATAGATGCACAATCGCAGAGCCTCATCGACCTGGGTTTGTTCCTCCATTCGTTGATAAATTCGGAATTGGGCAAGGGCCGGTCCCACTTCAGCGAAAATAGCGTTGATTTCGCCATGGAACTCATGGACCTTTTGGGGGATGTCGAGAAGAAAAGACAGGGCGTTGAAACAGACCCCGACTGGAGCAAATGCCTGTTCATTCTCATTAGTCCAGGTGTGAGAAAAGCCCAGTCCCGCCGTACCATTGACGCCCCCTCCGCGGCAACGCCCCCAAGCAGCTGAATGCAATTGATCACCTGCAGGCCAACCTCCTTTGCCCGGGAAACATTCTCGCCGTCCTTCTGCGCCTCGACGTGGTCGTTCAGCGCCCTTTTCAGATCATCGACACTCCTCACGGGGCCGTCAAGGCGTAGGCTCGTTCGTCGGTGGAACTGGATGATTGCTTCCTCCCAGATCTCCTTGACCGAGGTCGGGGCGTTTTCTTGGGCCTCCACGCCCATTACGGAGTATGACGACTTGCGGTTCGACTCGGTGGATTGCTGATCTCCTAGCGGAAACTGATCGCTTTATCTTTGGGCGGTTTCCGGGCAACTTGGGCTCACGTCAGCCCCCGCCCAGACTCAACACAACGAGCCTCATCTGTCCGACGAAGCGCCGCGCTAATGCACGGTGGCCAATGATAGTCACGCCGATGCATCGCTGCGGACCAAGATGGGACGGCCCGACTGTCAAGGACAAAGTGGGCCGTGATCAATTGATAGGCAATAGGCATGCACCGCGTCGCGCAAGCGAGGAGAGCCAGCGAAATACCTGGGCAGGATGCGGAGTCGACGGAGGTGGTTGCGACTGGCCGAGGAAGGAGCTGTCAGCTGAGGTGGAGAATTCTTAGTAATTGAAGGCCTCCAACTACCGAACTCGTGAGCCAGACGAATTTGAATATAGCCATTCTCCTGAAGGGTGAATGGAGGATTTGGCTATATAAACTCCTTGCAGAACTTCTACATTTGCATATAAAAACCCTTAAGAATTTTTAGAATTAGAAGAATTTAGCATGCTTTTTATTTTTTATATAATACCTAGTATTTAATTGGTATTCCTAGCTAGTATGGTTTAAAGGCATTATAATTATGAGCCTGGAGTTTAATTTAATAACTAGCTTATGTTAAATTCTTACCTTTTTTAGACCTTGTGAAGCTATTCCCTGTCAGATAAAGCCTGCCGATCCGTCTTAAACCGGTGGGATTTAAGGATATTCTGTGCGCAAGAGTAGAAGGTACAAGTCTTAAGGTTAAAGAGCTTATATAAAAGACTAAATAAAAACTAAAAGGTAGGGTAGCTTGGTTTCTAAAGATAATAAATAGTAACTAAAACTATCTAACATTATAAAGACAGTCCTTTAAATACATGGTTTTTATTAAATTATTTATTTAATATTTTAGACTGGCAATATAATATTTTAAATTAATAATGCAATAATATTATATTACTAATATAACTATAATTCTCTCCTAGACTAGCATTATACCTTTAATATAATTAAAGTAAATTATTCTATGACTCTGGTTCCTAATATAATAACTAGTTACACTGTATTATTATAATAAATTTATTAGTTAATATTAATCCACGCTGGCCGTGTTCCCTAATAATCCTTTTTTTTAGGTTCTTTATCTTTAAAGATTTTTTAAGTAGCATAACTCCTGTAGGTAAGTTTTATTTAATACTTAGATATATTTTTATGGGCTGCTGCTAACTTTTTTAGCATGGCAGCTTCTTTTAGCATGAAGAAGACCCTTTATAAATAAATTACTAATAATAGTTTTATAATGGTTTTCCCTTGCGCTTGATGTGCTTGTTTATAAAAGTCTTGTATTAAATCTAATCCTAATAGTTATTATAGCGAGTATGTCCATGCTGGGAATTATAAATATGTTAATTCTAACTTAATATTCTTTAATAGCAAGTGGCGGAAGTTGGTCACAGCTTAAAATAAAATTAAGAAAGATAAGGAATAATTACTTAATAAATTAATTTATTTTTAAAAGCAAAAGTAATTACTAAAGCAGCGCGCAGGCAACTTTATTATTTATAATTATAAAGAAATTATAAAGCTTAAAAAGCTTGAGGAGGAGGAGTAAAAATAAAAGGAATTTAAAGAGTTATTAGTGCAGAGCTGGTTAGCTACTATATTAAGTAGTAAGGGCTCTTTTACACAGGCTTTCCCAGGTAAGGGTTAGGTTGCTAAGGTATTTTCCTTATCTTTACTAAATAGCTCTTTTTTAATTATTTCCTTGCTAAAATTCCTGAATCTTTTTAGGGCAGTCAAGGTTCCTAACTGGTTTTTATAAATTATTTTTTAGTAAGTAACCTTTTTAGTAAACAAAATATTAAATCTAATCCTTGTGTATTTATTAGTCCAGAATTTATTTAACTTTATACTCTTTATCAGTATTAGTTACTTTATTATAGTCATTCTTTAGATTTAGCATTAATTTAAGTAATAAGACATAAAACACTAGGTATACTTGTATTTATGCTGGTAATAATAAGTAATAGTTATTATTAGTAAGTTTTTTTTAATTTTAAATAGTCTATATTTTACTATATTAAGTTTATTACTTAGTTATTTACTCTTAATATTAAAACTTTTCTTTCCTATTATTTATTATAGGAGATAAACTCTTTCTCCCTTTCTTAAAAATAGCATGTCCTCATGCTTCTTATTATAATAAAATTTTTTTTTTAGCCCACCTAATATTTTATGCAAGTAATATAAGTAGTTAAGCAGTGGCTAAGTACTTAGCAAGTACTTATATAAGAAGCTAAGTCTTTATAATTAAAATAGCTAAAATTATTATAGGGGCCCTTAGGATCATGATAGCATAGCTTTTTTATATTACATGCCATGCAAGGCACCTTAATATTTATTTTCTTATATTTTATTATTATATTAGTAATATATACCTAGTAGCGGTTAGCAAGCGCTTAGCTAGTATTTAGCAAGCACTCACAGTTTTTTTAGTATTTAAAGAAAGGGGGGGTTTTAGGAGACTTTTACTAGCCATAGGCAACTACTTTTTAAGTAGTTAGGGAGTGCTTGGGACAGCAGCAGGGGCGGATCTAGGGGCAGGAGTAGGGGTATTACTAGTAAAAAAAAGCCTTGTAAAATACTATAAAAAATATTAGTAGTTAGCAAGCACTTATCTAAAAGTTACTAAGCACTTATATATTATATTATTTACTAGTTTATTTAACTAATGGCCACCCTTTATCTTGCGGACTTTAATTTTATGGGAGTAAATATATATATATAAATTATAACTATCTTTCTTCTTTTAAACAAAGTAGTTAGCAAGCAGTTATATAGCAGTTAGCAAGTACTTATAATAGCCTTTAAGTAATTAGGTAAGTAATAAAATACCTTGTTATAATAAATAATAGCAAAGCTGTCCTTGTCCTGCAAGTAGTTAGTAAATACTTGGCTAGCAGTAGTTAAGTGCTTAAAAAAAAGAGAAAATTAAAATAGCTAAGTTACTAAATAAGTACTAAATAAGTATTTATGTAGTTCTTGCTAAGTGCTTATCTAAGCTAAAACTTAAGCTAAGTAAGAGATAGGAAAGGCCTTGGGGAAGTAATTTCTTAATAAGGTAAAAGAAAAGTTAGGCTAGCAAGCACTTAACAGGTGCTTGTATAATAATTTAGGGAAGGAAAGTAAGCTTACCTTTTTATAAAAGGGAGCTTAAGTTTACCCTTAAAGCCTTGTTTAAGGTACCAGTTATATTACTTTTAAAGCAGTTATAAAGTAGTTAAATTAAATAAAAAATAACTTAAACACTTAAATAGTGCTTGCTAAGTACTTATATATATATTCTTGCTAAGTTAGGCCATGATAGGCGAATGTGGGTGTTCCTTAAAATAACCGGAACGGTGTATTAGGATAAAAGGATTAGTGGGGCGTGTAAAATATTTTGTCAGCTGAGGTGGAGAATTCTTAGTAATTCAAGGCCTCCAACTATCGAATTCGTGAGCCAGACGAATTTGAATATAGCCATTCTCCCGAAGGGTGAATGGAGGATTCAGCTATACAAACTCCTTGCAGAACTTCTATATTTGCATATAAGAACCCTTAAGAATTCTTAGAATTAGAAGAATTTCATCACGCTCTTTACCTTCTATATAATACCTAGTATTCGATCAGTATTCCTAGCTAGTACGGTTCAAAGGCATCATATATTTTTAGTGGGATGTGGGTCACGTGATTGCCAAAACCGGTAATTACATAATAAACGCTCAGGTGAGCGTTTGGAACACCTCGAGTATACAGGTCATCCAAGCTACCCGCGGAGCTTATATGAGCGTCACCCCCACCACGTGATGCCAAGGCCATTATTAAGCAATAATATCTTAAGCAAGGTTAAAAAAAATACTAAAACTCCTTAAAATCTAAGATTCTTTTTTTTTATTATTTTTAAAAACATGAATATCCTAAGCAGTTAATAACCACTTACTAACTACTTTATTATTTCTTTACAAGCATGGAGTCTTATATACCTATAATTAATCTTAATAACTATATTAGCCTAGAGCTCCTTGATAATAAACTAGGTGTTATAAGTATAACTAAAATTAACTGCTTAATAAGTAGTTAAGAACTAATAAGTACCTTAAAAAGAATAAATTCTAATTCCTCTTACCCAGGCTAAGAGTAACCCTCTTATTACTCTTATTTTAAAGTATATTAATAATCTACCTAAGTATCCTACAAGTAATATTCATGGCTATATATATATTATTACTAGTGGGGGCTAATTGCAAGCAGAATTAAAGGTAATAATATATAATATAAGTACTTCTTAAGTAGTTAGTAACTGGTTAGATACTAATAATTACTTAAATATAATATGTAAAGTTCCAGAAATATAAGGCAAAGCAACCAGTATTTTATTTATTTTTAAACTACCAGGTTAGGAAGTTCCCTATAAAATACTCTAGTATTTATTATTATAAATTCCTAGCCCCGCAACTTAAGGCATATTATTATATAGTTATTAATAAGAGGATATAGGAGGAGATTTAAAAGCATTAAAGTAATATATAATTACTTAAAAATAATATAAGTAAAAGAAATACTTATAGGTAAATTACTAGCTAGTAAGTAATTTTTAAGTAGTTACTAATATACTTTAGCTACTATTAGTTAAAGGTTATATTTTTTTAACAGGGCAATATATATATAAATTAGATTTTATATTATAAACCTGTTTTTAAGAGGTATACTTAAATAATAAGTAATTAAGAATCTTAAGTACTTGATAACTACCTACTAACTGCTTATAAAATATAAATAGCATATATACTTTATATATTAAATATATTAATAATACTAGGGGGCCTTTAAGCAAGTATTATTAAATACCTATTCAGGGCCATACTACTTTAGACCTTTAATTCCTTAAGGACCTTTTTAATAATAATACCATACCACCAAGTGAGGAATGTGGTTTATTTAAACTAATGCATTCGCGGAGGCAGTTTTATGGTAAGTGGTTGCCAAGTAATTATAAACCAGTTTCTAACTACTTTATAGCGCGAGATCACCCACAAGGGCCAGGGAAACTAGTATATCTAGGCTATAATATTACTTTTAATGCTTTAGTACCAGTAGATATAAGGTAATATCCTTATATTTTATTTATATCTTATAGGGTTTATAAACATCCTCCACCTCCTTTATTAAAGGCCCTGGAGCGGATCCTTTAACAGGTAAAGGAGGTTATACAGGAGATTAATAATTTAAGTATAATAATAAATAAATAATTACTAAGTGCTTAATAATTACTTACTAACTTTTAAAGTAAAATTTCTTTAAAGTCCCTAGCTTAAGTATTTTTATTTATAATTTAATATATTTACTTTAATAAAAGTTTATACTAGTTTTTATAATAAGGATTATATAGCTGCTGTTATCCAGAAGCAGTAGTTACTTCTTTATTTTACTAAACAGGATATTAATAAAGTAATCTTCCTGTAAAATATAATCCTTATTATTAAGATAAGTAGTTATATACCAGTCCCCAAGCAGTTACTTATTACTAAGTATAATATTAAGAGTATATCCAGGAATATTACCTAAATTCTAAGGGTATTATAATTTTTTATAATTATAAAAACTAGATTTAACTACTAGCCCGCTTATACTCCTTTAAAGTTAATATATTATATAAATAACTTTAAAATAAAAAAATAAACAAGGTTATATTTGCGACCTTCTTCCCAGATTAAGCAAAGGGTAAGTAGTTTTTAAGTAATTAACTAGTAGTTAGTTACTAATACCTTATAGTTATTATACTCCTCTAAGTTTTTACTAATATAAATAGTACAAAGGGCTATTATTTTTTATTTAAGTATATTTTTATATTTTTAAAAAAGGTCTCTGGCTTGCCTATCCTATTTAACTACCTGCATGGGTGTGGTATTTATGGGATTATTATTAACATGAATTCCAAGCAGTATAGTGGTAAGTGCTTGTTAAGCAGTTAAATAACACTTATTAACTTTATTAGGCCTTAGGCAGTATTTGTTAGAGATTAACCCTAATAAGCATGATGTTACATGGTAATTATAACATATTATTATATTTTATAGGGTTTATTTCCAGCGTAATATCCTAAAGGCTATTAGGTTAATAAATAAAGGGTTACCACTATAAAATTAAATAATAAAGTTATTATCATGTTAGTTAAAGGCCCAGTATAATAAGATAGTGAATCTTTTAATAAGTATAATTATTATCTAACTACTTAAGAACTGCTTATTAACTTTATTAAAGTATAAATTACCCGCGGTACAAAATTAGGCTATTTAAAAAAAGGCAGTAATAATTAAGGCAGGACTAAATAAGGCCTGCTTTAAGATTAAGCCTACCTACTTTAATTAGCTTTAAAATTATACTAATATAGTAAAGCAGTCTTACTATAAGGTAAATACTTTAAAAAGATATCTTACTTTAGTTAAAGTAATTAAAAAGTACTTACTAATTACTTAGTTTTATATTTACTAACCTATTAATAATACTATAAAGCTTAATAAAAATAATATTTAATAATATTAAAACTTCCTAGATTTTAATATATATTACTTTTATTAAACCTTAAATATAAAGGCTGCCTACCTTTAAACTTAATAAAGGAAGTATAAGTACTTGCTAAGCACTTGCTAAGTACTAAAGCTTACTTTAATTATAAATAGTTATAAATAATAAAAATCTTTTATAAAAGCTAGATTAAGTAGCTAATCTAGCTCTAGCCAGTAAATATATTTTATATTATAATATTTCTTTTAATATAAAAATATAAAGTAAGTTAAGTACTTGCTAACTACCTAATAACTAGCTAATAAGTACTTAAATTTATAATCTTTACTCCTACCCTTTACTAAATTGCCTTAGCTAATAGCCTATCTCTTAATAATTATTATAAAAAGCTTGAGCTTCGCCAGCTTAAGGCAAGTATTAAAAAGCAAGAGAAGAAGGTATAGTATAAGTAACTTAAGAATAAAAGGTTAAAGCTAGAGCTTATAAAAAGGTAAATAAAAATTTAAGAGGTATAAAAAAGGGGTACCTAAGTAATTAATAAGTAGTTAACAAGTGCTTTTTATAAGTATACTATATATTTTTTTAAGACACTTTAATAACTATATATAATAAAAAATAAAAGACCTAAGTAGTTTCTAACTACTTATTAATTACTTAAAACTTTTTTATTATATATATATATATATATATACTATATTTATAATACTACCTTCGGCTTACTATCTCCTTTATAAGATATATATAAATAATATTATTTAGAAAAAACATTAATTACTTAATAACTATTTATATATTAGCTATTTACTTATTACCTAAGTACAGGGCCTTACTAAATAGTATCTAAATAGTTTTTAAGTGGTTCCTTAGCAGCTGCCTTCTTATTTACCTGGTTCTTAGGCTCCTTAGTTACAGCACGGGGGTACAGGTCACTATAATTAAATAAGATAAAATAATTATATTTATTAATATTCTTACAGTAGTTAACACGGCTACCACAAGACTTATAAAATATAAAGTACCCCATGTAAACCACCTTAGCTCTTATGTTAATAACATAAACCTAAGATTTAAGTAGTTAGTAAGTGATTAAAAAGCAGTTAAAAAGTACTTATAAAACTATTTTTTTTTAAAAGGGCAGGGAGGGCTCCAGGGGCATGATTTAGGCTTATAGTAGCCCTAGTAGTAATATTATTAAGGTTAATACTAGTAAATAGCTCCTTATACTACTTTAAGTAGTTAATAATTAATTATTAAGTAATTAATAAGTAGTTAGGATATATACTAGCCGCCTTATTAATAATCTTTTATAAAGCGCGGCCCCTAGTATTTCCAACTAGCAGCAAGATATCCTTATATAAGGTAATATAAGTGCGCAGGTTATTAGTGAATTTATAGTTATACTAAATAATTCCCAAGCAGTTAGTAAGTAGCTACCAAGTAATAAAAAAGCAGTTTAATAGTAGCCTTGGAGTAATTAAGGATTTTATAAAATATCTTATCATAATAAAAGTAAAGATAGTTATCTTTGTCCTAAGCAGTTCCTAAGTAGTTAGTAAGCGGTTAAAAATATAAAATATAATATAAAAAGACTTACCTTTTTATACTTAGGTAGCTCCAGGCGCCCGGCTTTAACTTCGCGGAGGTACCACTGGTACCACCTTTAAACTAATAAATTAGTAATTAAAAAGCGGGAAAAAGTAATTATAATAAAAAAGGGGCTTAAGATAATAATTATTAAGAAGTTTTAAAGTACTTAACTTATATTCATTAAAAGTGCTGCCATACTAAAGTTAATAATCTTAGTAAGTGTTTTAAAAGAGGTAACTTAAGTTAAAATCTTTCCGGAGCTTAGTTATGGATCACGTGACCGCCAAGACCATTACATAAGCCATATCAACTCGAGCGACCGAAAAGACAACACTGGCTGACCTGCAACCTCGAACACCTCAGCTCACCTGCCCCCTCGTCATAAGCCGAACAGGTTTGGATGTATCCAAACCTCCAAACGGTAAACGAATTCGTCTATGAATGTTGTTTACAGTATCTCTGCTATTACCTATAAAAACTCCAAAGCATTCTTAGAACTAGAAGAATTCATCACGCTCTTTACCTTCAAAATAATCCCTAGTATTCGATCAGTATTCCTAGCTAGTACGGTATTCAATGGGCCTGATACCATACAAGTCCAAGCCCAGAAAATGTGGCCTTAAATACGGACGCTGTATTGGTCTTGTCATATATTTTGGCCTGATTTTGTTGGCCTTAAAAAACCGTGAGGTCATATTCTTAGAGGCAGACGTTAGTGCCGCTTTTGCTGGCTTCGAGCCCGGTCTCACATTGTTCCTATACCCAAACTTGGCTGTTGAAGGCGTTGAAACATTCCGGAAGAATAATCAGAGCAGCACCCTGGGACGCTGCGTGGAGGACTTTTTGCCGGGCATTGGAGAGATTCTGCAGCTTGTCAGGGGCTGCATTGGATCAATCAGTTCATGGATGCCATAAGAGGACTGTGTATGTCTGCCTTACTGCTGGACATCTCGATGCAAGCCACATTGAGTGGCCGCTTAAGAATCGGGTCTCTTGGAGATATATATTGCATGTCGATGGCGGCGAGAGTGACTAGTTGGTTGAGGGAGGAATACAGCAGGCTTGATCAGTAGCAATATTTCACTTAATAATTCAAGTTAATATTTAATGTGCTTATGTAGAATACAGACTCCTGTGGGTACTTCCGGATCGGGTGCGCGAGAGCGAGGGACTGGTCTGAATGGCAAACACTACGCTGAGTAGTCTACTTTATAAAGATAAGGTACCCTTGAAATGTATCTCACTCACATTTTAACGTATACTCATCCTTTCAACATGTCTGTCAACCGTCAAGTCGTTAACAGCGCCCAGGCGCCTCCCCCACGGCCCTTTTACAACCAAGCGGTTATTGCCAATGGCTTCGTCTTTTGCTCTGGCCAGCTCCCAAAAGACTCCTCGGGCAAGATAGTCGAGGGCACCGTCCAGGACCGCGCTGTATGTGTTTCATCATCCCATCGGCTCTACCGATGATTTTTCTAACGCTGTACAACAGCACCAATGCATTCGGAACTTGAAAGCCGTCCTCGAGTCCGCAGGCTCTAATCTTGCAAAAATGGTCGAAGTGAACGTCTTCCTCGCCGATATGGAGGACTTTGAGAAGATGAACGAGGTTTATCTGCAGTGGTTTGGGGAGATTAAGCCTGTTAGAACGTAAGTCCAACCCTGTGTGCATCCAGAAGGATTGAGGATTGCAGACTGATTGCTCCAGCTGCGTTGCCGTCAAGTCCATCCCGGAATATACCGATGTGGAGATGAAGTGCGTGGCGCTCTTGTAGTTGGTGATTCTCAGTATATGCATACACAGATTAAATAATATAGTCTGAAGCCTTCCTGTCAAACACAACAGCCTAAAAATCTGCATACAGCTTATATATGGCTTCAACCGTAGTATTCCCCCCAGAAAAGACGACTCCAACATCCCACCCCTTTTCCCCACCCTCCTTTTCAACGATGGCTCGAAACTCCTCGTCAAACAAGATCACGGCCAGGGGCACGGCAGCACTAGGCTCGATGACAAGTTTCATGCGCTCCAGCACAAGCTTCATGGCCGCCTTGATTTGATCCTCGGTCACAGCAAACAACCCACTCACTTTGTTCTGGTCCGAAATGACGGTCCAGTTGATCTCCCCCACCGGAGTCCGAAGGCCGTCAGCGATAGTGAGTGTCCTGACCTCGCTGATTCGGGAACCAGCCGCAAGCCCGCGCCGGCCATCGTCGCCGCCCTGGAATGAGGGCTCGGCACCAAAGACGCGAGTTGACGGTGTGCCGGAGAAGTACGTGGCAGACCCGGCCAAAAGCCCACCCCCGCCTAGAGGCGTAACCACCGCATCAAGCGGGTGTTCTTTCTTGAGGGTATCAAGATCACGAGACTGATTGGCCAGCAGTTCGACCACCTGCTGTTCGAGCTCTAGACTCGCTGTTCCTTGGCCCAGGATGATATCAGGATGATCATAGGGCGGAACAAGGATGGCGCCGGTTTCTGCGATGACTTCCTGGACTACTGACACACGCTCAGGCTCAGTAGAGCCACTAAATATAACACGGGCGCCATAGGCTTGCGTGCCGTCGATTTTGGAGGGCGTGGATACCGACGGCATCACGATATGGGCGGGGATGCCCAGGGTCGATGCAGCGAGCGCGAGGGCCTGGGCATGATTCCCTTTTGGTTTCAAAATAAGTTAACCCTTTATTGAGCGCTAAGTATAGATTTGGTGTTTCGTACCAGAACTATGCGTTGTCACGCCGCGCTTGCGTACGGCCTCTATCCCCATCTCAGAGCAGAGTCGCAGAAGGGCATGGAATGCACCGCGTGCTTTGAACGCGCCGATCTTCTGCAGATTCTCGCACTTGAAATACAGCCGAAAGACTGGTTTAGCAGCCCTAGCATTATCTGGATTTGGAGTCGAGGCGATCCGGTTCAGGGTTTTGGAGGTGAATACTGGTGTCTGGTAAATGTAGGGTTTGACCACAGAATGAGCTGCGCGGACAGCTTCTGGTGTCAGCGGGGGGCAGGTGCTGGGGTCGGCCATGGAGAGAGGAAGATGCATTGCGAGACAGAAACCTGCTTCATTTCACTTCAATATATAACTCTCCGTCTATAGAAGACCTACTCGCTCTCGCGCACCCCATCGGGAAGGTGGAGCAGCCGCCGTCTGGAAAGGATATCATTGATTGACTGAAGTTTAGTGGATATGACTAGTCTGTTAGCAGTTAGTCCGTACTCAATTACATGGATCAAAGTGGCAAAAAAAGCATCTCCTCGTCAACTTCTTCTCTCTTCTGCACGGCTTGTCAGTCACTCCTCAGAGGATGTACTATGTACAAGGCACCTCCACCGCGTCCAAAGAAGACTGACATTGTTCGCTCTCGGTCGGGATGCCGAGGATGCCGACAGCGCCGGGTCAAGGTTCATTTCGACCGAGCCAGCAAATGAATTGCACCAGCTAACTGCTCTCAGTGCGATGAACAGAAACCGTCATGTCGAGCTTGTGTCCGCCGCGGCATCAGTTGCGAGGCCATTCTGCCGAGTCTAGACTTCCATAATGTCACCCTCTCTGCCATTGAGTCGCCGGGCGGCCGCCATTGCCAGCACTTGAGATTCAAGTACAGCCAAGGGCCACCTAAGATTGATACAAAGAACTCTGAACAGTCCCATCTGGCGGATGAGGATTCCAGAGTAGCCTCCTTAATATCGCCACCGGTACTGGCAACGAGTCCGTCACAGCCGCTCGCTTGCTCAGAACATGAGGCCATGTATCTTACCCACTGGAATGAGGCCTGCGTGCATGCTCTGCAGCATTCGTTGCGTCAAATCTCCCTCGCCACGGACAGCCATGCACCGTTCAAAGCGGCGCTTCTGGCCCTTTCAGCCTGTAATCTCAGTCGCTCCTTGCCCGAGAGGAACGAGCTGGATGCTCAAGTAGCTTACAGGCCAAACCCCCGCCACCTCCTCTCCAGTCAACAGTACTATGTCACCGCCGTCGGCCAAGCGGCGAGGACAATCCTCAGAAGCTCTCTCATGGCGCCATCCCACACTCTGGCGATGTTGGTTTTGTTCTGCAACATTGAAACCGCAATGGGTAATTTCACCGGATTTGGCTGTCATGCTCAAGGAATAATCAACTTTATTCAGACGCATTTTCGAGCAATCACGAAGGATACTCTGGGCCGAGGAGCAATCGCAACCTGGGTGCTGGCAAGGAACCATAACTGGTGGCTGAGGATGAACTTTAGCAGCGCCTCATTCCAGCTCGCTCAGCCTTCGATGTGCCTTCCAATGGATATGTCCAACGTTCTCCACTCAATTGGGTCGAGGCGAGCGACTGTTACATCAATCCTTTGCGAAACCTACCGCCTCAGCACGATTGCGTTCCTGCACTCGACACTGGACGACGCAATTCCTTCCCCGGAAATCGACGACTGTGTCGCCCTGATGCGGGCTGAGTCTACAAGGCTCGATGACTGGCACTCCACGCTCTCCCAGTCGGAGCTCCCCTTTGACTCGTTTGCAGAATTCAATACACACGAGAGCAGTCAGTTCCGTCCCCTTTTATTCACTTCGCATAGGCTTGCAATGAATTACGCGTACTATGTATCCTCGCGCGTCCTGCAGTCCATGTCCCATCCTGGTGCCTCAGAAACTGAGGGATCCACTGGCGACATGGAAATCGCACACTGGTCGACTGCCCTTCTTCGCATCGTAGCCGGTCTTGACAAACAGACTTGCGCCAGAAAAAATGTCTATTCGATCGGTGTCTCGAGTCTTCTTGTCGCCTGTGTGCTCCGCTATCACAGCCTTGCGTTTGGACGCTGGGTCGAGAAATGGCTGCTTGAATGCCATGCGCTGTCTATATTCGAGGAAGGGAGCTTCCCTATTGCTCAGGCTTGGCAGGTCGTTCGTCTTGTCAACGAGGAGAGGGCAGCAGGGAATTATGCTTGTGCCATCGCCTTACCAGAGGATGATGGCGGCGGGGTGGGGAAGTACACATCATATTCGAGTCAGCGGTTTGACCGAGTCTTACTGCTGAGAAGAGAGGGAGGCTCACTCAGGTTGCCCTGGGAGTTCGTTTCAGTCAACATGGTGGAACAGCCGTCCTCTCCCTCTGGCCCTGGACTCATTGGCACATCAAATCTTTATAGACTTAATTATGGACACTAATTCCCACCACATCCGGCGCAAAGCTCGTAAAGCCACCCTCGCCATTATCATTCCCAAGCACAACTCATTAAGACCAACCTTCCACCCCCCGTCAAGAACCCCCAAGCGCGCTGAATCCCAGCACCCCAGCCCCGGTCTAAAAAGCTCACTATGCCTCCCGCTCAGCGGAACCTCCAGCCTGACCGGCTCGGCATCATTCACGCGGATTGTGAGATTGCGCGAGTTGGACCCCCATTCCCAGGCAGAGTCGAATGCGACTTCGTTGTTTATGTAGTCGATTTCGATGTATTTAAAGCCCTGGGCCATGGACGGGATTTGGGTGGTTGCACTGCTGTTGGTGCTGAGGTTAGTGATTTTAGACCCGGTGGGGATGCAGAAGTCATCTAGACAGGTGAAGGTATCTGCGGAGTCGGAGAGAGTAAAGTCTTCGGTACCGGTGTAGTAGGTAGAATTAGGAGGTGTGACTTGGATGGAGGAGATTGCGGGAGCGTTGTGGATTGTGATGGTATTGTTGGAGCTGGTTGCGAGTGAGATATGGGTGGTGATGGAAGAGGATCCCGCTGGAACTGATACAGATACTGGGGCTTTGCTGGAAATTGTGGCGATGGTTATGTTGGCACCTTGCGACGGCTGAGCAAGTGTAACCTTCAGTCCGTAGTTAGGGCTGGATGTCACTCTATAGACTGCCCCAAACGTAGTCGCACCACTAGGATACTGTTAGCATAATCCAGCAATTTCAGTGATAAACTCACACATTCTTTGCAGCAAAGATATCACTCGAATACTCCCCAGCAGGCAGCGTCTCGCTAAGCTCAGCAAGCATCGTCCCATGCGCCGCCACAACCGCCGTATACTTCGTCTTCACATCCTCAGCACTCTCATCAGCCCAAATATCCCTCAACCCTCCAGCAAACTGCAGCCCTACATCCGGCAAATCAAGGGTAATCTCCCTCTCCTCCCCCCTCCAGTTAATCACCGCAACAACCACCCTCCCCCCTTTCAACGGCCCACTCCAAACCTCATACCCCTGGTCACTCTACCTCCTCCTCAACGCCGCACTAACCCCCAACCCATCCTGATTAAACAACATAAAATCCTCATTCCGCAGGATATCAAGCGACCCCTCCCTCATCCCATCCACCTTCGCCCTAATCGTCAGCGGCGCCTTCAAAATCCCCCACAGCGAGAAATGCGTCTGCTCCTCGGGGATTGTAAGCACGTCTTCCAGGCCTACAAGTAGTATATCAGGATCCGGCCACTGGCCCGGTCCCGCAAAATCGGTCTGCGGTACGGCCTGGTTCAGTGTACGGAAGATGGAGCGCCAGTGCGGCGTGATGTCGTTTCTGATCCGCCATAAGTGCCTGATTTCTGGCGCTCATGCTGCTGGGAATAAGATCCCCCGTATAACCTGAGCCACCAGTTCTGATACTTGGCCTGCAGCCATGCTGCGGCCAACTTTGGACCCAGCGAGTCCGAAGAGAGTTGTCCAAGATTCAACTCGACAAATTTGGAAATCCCTTGGGAATGATAAACGAAGGCCTCGAAGTTGCCCATGGCAGACTTCATGTAGCAGAAAAACACCAAAGTAGCCAACATCAGCGAAGGACTCGGGAGGTTTGTCGAATGTCGAATAATCCGGGCAATTTGTCCGACCGCTGACCAGTAGTACCTTTGGCACGCCGTTAGGTGGTCTTGTTTTGGCGAATATACAACTCTCTGTCTTTGGGTCACACTTTGTTCCGGCTATGACCGACTTAGATTACAGGCGGATAATGCAAGTAATGAGTGTTTCAGCGGCCGATACACATCGGCCAGTGTCGTAATGAGGAACGCTTTCTCTAGGGCTCCAATGCATGAAGACTCCCAATGGGTAATGTAGATTTGCTCCTTTTCTGCACAATCAAAGTGCATGAGTATCTCCGTGCCGGGTGACGGCAGGGGTGGGGTCCTTTGCACGGGTGAATTGCTCCTACAATAGACTGCGCTCAGGATCTGCGCATCATCATCGTCGTTCATGAGTGGGGTGTCAGCGCCCAATTCATCGGTATCAATCTGCGTGGGTTCGCTCTCAGACCCTTGACTTGGACTCGCACTTCCCGGAGAGCAGGACGGCTGCACCTCCTTACCAGGCAACGCAGTACGAAACTCAAACTTGGGTTTGCGAGCCTCGCACACTCTGTCAGATTTGAGACACGGTCCACAGGATGGCTTCTGTTCATCACTCTAAATGGCGTCAGTTAGGCCACGGGAAACCAGTCTTGGTGGGCCAACCTTGACTCGGCGCCTACGGCAGGTTAAGCACCCCGCACGCGATCGGGTGATATTCGTCCTCTTCGGTCTTTTCCGAGCTGGTTTGTACATTGTTGGTTGTCATATTGACTGTCGTTGGGAGTGACGAGAGGGAAGAGAAAAGAGGGCGACAGCGCCCGCTGGCCGTTGGAGTTCGCACCCGCGCACCGAATCGGGAAAAGGATCCACTCTGCCAGCTCCAGTACCAGACTTCAGCTCTGGTCGCCACCGTAGGGCTATGGGGTATATATTGTGGATGGCATGGATTCATTCTTACGAGAAATGACAAGCAACCACAATGACGTCTGTTCTCCAAAACAGCCTTCGCGTGGCCTGCATTCAAATTCAAAGTGGTATTGTGATCACCAACCCCTCTGCAGAGACCGCATGCACTAAGCTAGTTCTTCAGTGCCAGACAAGTTAGAAAACATACGGCAAGCTCACGAAAAGGTCCTCGAAGCAGCTTCTACAGGAGCCCAGCTCGTCGTCCTGCCTGAATGTTTCAACTCGCCTTACTCCACAGCAGCGTTTCCGCTCTACGCCGAGCCCTTGCCAGCCATATATAATGCAGAAAATGCTTCAGACTCACCTACCTTCCAAGCCCTATCCCAAATGGCCAAGGATGCAAAGGTGTACCTCGTAGGGGGCACGCTCCCCGAGCGAGATCCGGCAAACGGGAAAATCTACAACACCTGCCCTGTATATTCTCCAAAGGGCGCACTCCTAGCCTTCCACCGCAAAATGCACCTGTTTGACGTCTCCGTTCCTGGTAGAATGGAGTTCCGCGAGTCAGATACGCTTTCAGCAGGCGATAAAATCACCATCGTCGACCTGACGGGGCATGGAAAAATCGGAATCGGTATCTGCTACGACATGCGATTCCCTGAACTAGCCGCCATTGCGTCTCGCCGTGGGGCCTTTGCCTTGGTATACCCGTCTGCCTTCAATACCACAACTGGCCCTTTACACTGGGAGTTACTTGGGAGGAGTCGCGCGGTCGATAATCAGGTGTATACGGTGTTGTGTTCGCAGTCCCGTCCAGTGGGCTCGGGTTATCCGGCATGGGGATTTAGTATGATTACGGACCCAATGGGGAGGATTGTTACGCAGGCACAGGAATCTGATGAGATAGTGTATGCGGATTTGGATGGAGGCGAGATTGTTCGCGCCCGTGCTGCAATCCCTGTTTCTGCGCAGCGACGGTTTGATGTCTATCCGGATGTTAGTCGGGTTGGTTCTGGGGTGTCTGAGTAGTAATGCATGCTGTAGCGTTCTCATGGTATGTGGATTTGAGTGCTAAAAGATACATAGGTCCGCGTACGACTGGGTGCCCGTTAGTTGGAATATAAGACAAGCTTACCTGGCTCTTATACGTTCTGCCACACGAACTAGCCAGCAGAGACCCGGGTGTAAAGACACATGCATTCTAGATGTCTTCGTAATACCCTTGAAGGCTAAATACATAGCATATGGATCAGCTGTGGTGAATAATTGTCATAAGTGTCCGTGGCCGTTGAGCACGATGCTACGGTGTCTGACTCCAAACTACTGGGACCGACGTACGCGGAGACTGCGTGCCGTAAATTCAGACAGCTACGGACTAACGAAGCAAACTACTATTTGATTATACCGCATTACTTGAGGGATGAAGCCTTGCTGGCCGAAATGCAAGAACCGAGCGCGGGCCGCCACCACCTACTTGTTATGCACGCGACTGAGTGGCATCGTGATTTACTACAATTACTCCTGCCTACCCGGGTAAGGCGGTGCAGAAGTTTTTCTAATATGCGTTTGAAGCAGTGTCATTTCTTGGTGATGCATCTTTTGTCGGGGACATCATAGCCGGGAGCTGATATAACAGGCCCATTGAATACCGTACTAGCTAGGAATACTGATCGAATACTAGGGATTATTTTGAAGGTAAAGAGCGTGATGAATTCTTCTAGTTCTAAGAATGCTTTGGAGTTTTTATAGGTAAAAGCAGAGGTACTGTAAATAATATTTATAGCTAAATTTATTTATTATTTAGAGGTTTAGATACATCCAAACCTGTTTAGCTTATAACTTTGGTAGTTAGAGGCCTTAAATTACTAAGAATTCTCTGCCTTAGGTAATACACCCCCTTAAGGCCTATTAACTACTGTTTCAGGAAGAGATGATGCTAGAAATATTTATTATTTTAAGCATCTTAATAAATTCCTGGTGTGATTACTTTATAAGAGGCTTTATAAGGCTATTAGTAATTATTTAGTTTATAGGGGTTTATTTAATATTCAGGTTTTCTTATTAAACCTCCTGGCGTAGCCATGAGTTATGAATATTAACATGGCGTAGTTTAAAATATAGTTAAACATCTTTATTTATAAGTAGATTAATTATTTGCTTGTTATTATATTAAATAAAAAAATAGTATTAAGGATTAAATTATAAAATCCTAAATACTTAGCATTACCAGCATATTACTTTAAAGGCCTTGGTAAGTGCTAAGAGTTTTACTTTAGTAGTTAAAGTTATAATAAAGTATTACTTTATTACTTTTTATTTAATTAGCCTGTTATAAAGCTTGCAGATGTATCCAGCGCTAAAAAAATAATCTAAATAATTTATAAAGGCTATATTTAAATAGGCCTTATAAATCTTAATAAGAATTTTATTAATATTTAAAGCATGCAAGCCGGAGTACTTAATAGCAAGAAAACAGGTATTATAAAGATAGGTAATAAGATAATTTACTGCATGTTAATAATAATCCGCTGGATTAATAAGGTGTTTTAAAAGGCGGCTAACTATATATAAGATATTTAGGCAAGTAAGAGTACTTGTATAACTAATAAATCCTATTTTTAAGTATATTTTATGAATTTATTTTAGTATTACTTTATTTATATTTAAATAAAGCTTGCTGGTAAAGAGTAAAGGGGTTCCAGGAGGTTAAATAGTTATATTTATATAAAAATAGCTTATAATAACTTTAATATAAAAGTCTTAACATAGCTAGACCTTTTATTACTGTTTATCCTAAATAATTTTAACTTTAAGAAACCATTATGCTTTTTTAAGGTATTATAATTTATATTTAGCAGCTAGTTCTTTCTTAAAATACTGCAGCTATAGCTTATGCCTGCTTACTTATGCCTGCTTAATAAAAAATTTATAATAATATTATCATTTACATACACTAGTAGTATTATAAATTTGCTAATAAAAATATTCTTTTTTAAGGACTATATTAAAGCTGTGTTTATAAAAAGTTATAGCTAAATTAAGCTATTAAAAATATAAAAACTTCTTAAGGCTATAAAGGGCCTTGCGAGCCTTTAAAAGCTTCCCTTTTTATTTATATTTATTTAATAAGTGTAGAAATACTAGACTCTGGAGTTCTATATTTAGGAATATATTAACTATATCTTTTTAATTAGTATTAAGGTTAAAGGCTGTAATAAAAATAGCAAGGATTTAAAAGGCACGCGCGGAAGCTATAACAGCTTAGTTTTTTTATTAAAAACTAGTTTAAGGTCTCCGTGTATATAAATTTAAGCCTTTGCTTTAAGAAAGCAGCTATTTATATTAAATTTATAAGTAAGTACTTATAATAAAGGGATTACCTTATTAATCCTAGCCTCTTATTCCTTCACTACTTCCCATGCCTTTATCTTTGCAAGGGTTAATAATTTAAGGTCTGTAGCTTTATAAAATTCTATATATAGCAAATAATCTTTAATATCCTTTTAGCACTTGGGGAGAGGTAATAAATTATCTTAATAAAAATATTTTCTTACTAGGTTTTAGTAAAGCATAGTAAATGTATACTAGATATAATTAAGCAGTTTTAATATAGGGGTAATTACTTTAATTATATACACTTTATAATTATTTATATTATAATACTTTATATTATAGCGCTTGGGTTACTATCTATAAGTTAAATTTTAAAGCTACCTAAGTTACTAGGAGCTATTTCCACCCCCTAAGTATGTAAAGTATTAAGATTTAGCAAGGCATGCTTACTCTACTTCTTATAATAACTAGGCACCCACCAGATCCAGTAGTGGCTTCCTAGAGGTTTTAGGTTATAAAATTTATTATTAAGGCTGTGGTAGCTCTTTAGGAAATGCTCCAGGCGTTAAAGTTTATACAAAACTTTTATAGTATTAAGGTCTTAGAGTTACCTTAGGTATTAGTAAAGGTAGTAAGCTATCTAACCTATTAAAGCGCCTGAGCCTTATAACTAAAATATTAAAAGTAATCTTATCCCTTTCTTAATATTTTTTATAAATAACTTTATTTTTTTTAATTTTAATAACCTGTGGTTTATTTATATCTAAAGTAGGTTTATTCTCTTCCTCTTTATTATATAATTTTATAAGATTTAAATTTAAGTTAGTATCTTTAACCATGTAATTATAGTTATAATAAGAAATGTCAAGGACCTTAGTTAAAGGTTTAGGCATGTTAATTATAATATTAATTTATAAAAATAGATTCTTTAGATTATATATTCTTATTTTATTAAAAACTATATTTTTAATGCTTTAACACACTAATTTTCAGGGAACCAGATCCACCAGATATTCAAGGCCTTGTAGCTAATAAGGTAACTAAGAAAGGCCCTTGGCTCCAGCTTATAAAGGCTACTATCCTAACCTCTTTACGCCCACGTGTAACATCCTAGCATTTAAATATTAAAAATATAAGGCAGCTTACTAGTAAGTTTCTCCTATAAAGTTTTCTAGTTAAGCTTTTTTACTAAAATTTAATTACTTATGTAAGCTGCAGGTTTAAAGATCCATGGCCATATTAATAACAAAAACTTTATATATAGTATAATTATTCAAGCCCTTTAAATAAGTATTCTTCCTAATTATTTAGCCATATTATTTTAAGATAGGGTATATAAAGCTAACTTGTTCTATAATATCCCTTTAAAGCTAGTAAATTTAGGAATCTCTCTCTTAAAGCTGGGCTTATTATTATTAAAAAGAACTTTTAGTGTATAGCTAAACTATAAGTAAATAAGTTTAGTAAATTACTTAATAGCTTTATGGCAGGAGGATTTTAGCTAGTAAGTATAAATTTAATAAAACTTACTAAATTTATTATAAAAATAAGTTATTCACTTATCTTTATTTATTGCTGTTTTTATAAAGATTAGATCTAGGTATATATAGTTAAATATAGCTTTAACTAGCTCACGGGGCCTTTAAGAGATTTATTAAGATGCCTAGTTAATTTAATATATCTTATAGTGTTAAGGCATTTAAGTATTTATTATTTTAACTCCCTAAGTTACCGCTAAAAGGTGTTAAAGCGCCTTGTTACTAATATAACCCAGGTATTAGTAAAAAATATTAAAATCCCCTGTAATTTTTAGTTCCTAAGTCAAGGTTTTACCTTTTAGGTAACTTAACAAGTATACCTTTTCTTAAGATTCTGCATATTCTTTGGAGTTAACTATTTAAAGGCCGGATAAATAATCTTTAAGGTAAAATACTTCCTTTTTATTCTTTGTAATTAGGGTATTAAAATCCTAGTGGTATCCTAATTTCTTAAGTTATCTTGTTAACAGGATATTTATATCAAAACCAGGCGTGTATATAATATTCCCTAAGATTAATATTATTAATTTACCTTTTAAAGTCTTTAAATAAAGTATTATAAATTTGAAGCCTTAAATAATGTAGTTTAAATTACCTACACGGTTGTTGCCTCCGCGTTAAAGGTTAAGTATGGTAAAGCATTTAATATTATTACAGATGTGGATAAAAGCGCCTGTATTGAATATAAAGGCTTTAAAAAATACCAGGGATTATATATTATAAGTACTAAAAATAAGTACGCTAATATAATATATTATAAATTATATATAATATTCTTCTTTTTAATAATTACTTAATTAATTAATAAAGGTTTTTAAGGCTTTATATTCCTTTTTTTCTTTTTTTTATTACCTTGTTATTATTTGCCTTAATCTCTTGGAGTTTCCTTTTATATTTATTAGTTCTTTTAAGCGCTTTACTAACCTTCTTATAAGAGTTTGTGCTAGGGTCACGTGACTTTATAAGACTTTACCAAAAGACCACATAAACCGCAAGTTACCTTGCGGTTTCCCTAGAACCCATTAAGTAGCGCAACCGGGGCCTTGTAAGCCTCAGGCATCACATGCCTACCAGGCCTTACACTTCTTCTCTGCAGACTTGTTAAATCTGTACCAGTCAGGTTTATAAGAAACCATAAAATAGTAGCAGTGTTTTACTCCTTATAAGCAGCCACACGGGCATGTAACTTTCTCTGTGGGTGGCCTTATTTTAGAGTATTTGTTAGATTCTTCACCAAGCATAGCAAAGGCTACATGGCCTATGATGAATTTCATAAAGCTATTAGTTATTAAAAGATATTAATAGTATTTAAAGACAAGTTTTAGGTAATTTATTATA